>NC_081135.1:12103720-12703720 GCF_958295425.1 Solea solea
TGGTGGGACAGGTCTGCTCATCAACCCCAACTGGACTTTCACTCTTTACCCACTGCCACACTTCTCTTCACAGTCGTTTGAATTTCATGCTGTAACTGTAACTCACCCAGTCAAACTAATCATTATTGTCATCTACCGTCCACCAGGCCCATTGGGACACTTCTTGGAGGAACTAGATGTCCTCCTCTCAAACGTCCCAGAAAATGGCCCACCACTTGTTCTTCTTGGTGACTTCAACATCCAGTCAGAGAAGTCATCCGATCTACTATTTCTACTTTCGTCTCTTTCTCTCTCACTTGCTCCTTCTCCACCAACTCACAAAGCTGGCAACCACCTTGACCTCATCTTCACCAGAAACTGCTCCACCTCCGACCTCACGGTAACTCCACTTCATGTCTCTGATCATTTCTTCATTTCCTACTCTCTCCCACTCTCCCAATCTGACGATCTCATCTCATCAGATACTGCACTTGTCCGTCGCAACATTCGCTCTCTCTCTCCCTCCTCTCTCTCCTCAACTGTTCTATCAGCACTTCCTTCAGCTGACTCCTTCTCCCTCATGCATCCCAACTCTGCCACAGACACATTCCTCTGTACTCTGTCCTCCTCTCTTGACTCTCTCTGTCCTCTTACTTCACGGCGGGTTCGTAAGTCCTCCCCAGCCCCGTGGTTGTCGGACTCAGTGCGTACTGAGAGGGCCACGATACGGGCAGCAGAAAGGAAATGGAGGAAATCAAAACTCCCTGACGACCTGCTTTCCTATCACTCTCTTCTCTCCACCCTCACTGCCTCTATCTCTGCAGCCAAACAATCTTTCTTTCAGACTAAAATTCAATCCTCTTTCTCTAACCCCAAAAAACTTTTCTCGATCTTCTCTAACCTCCTTGATCCCCCCACCCCCCCTCCTCCCTCCTCCCTTCTACCAATTCACTTTGTCAACTACTTCACAAAGAAAGTAGATGACATTCGCTCTTCTTTCTCAACCCCACCTCCTGATCTCACCTCTCTACCAACCACTAATTCAGCTCCTTCTCTATCCTCTTTCACCCCTCTATCTCAGGATCAAGTTCTTTCCCTAATAACCTCTGCCCGCCCCACCTCCTGCCCCCTTGACCCTATCCCCTCTCACCTTCTTCAGTCAATTGCTTCTGATCTTCAACATTGCTGCAACAGCTCGATCTTGCAGATACATGTTGTACAACATCAGAAGGATACGGCCTCTTCTAACCCAGAAGGCGGCACAGGTTCTGGTCCAGGCTCTTGTCATCTCACGCTTGGATTACTGCAACTCCCTCCTGGCTGGTCTCCCTGCGTGTGCCATACGACCCCTGCAACTCATCCAGAATGCAGCAGCTCGACTGGTCTTCAACTTACCAAAATTCTCCCACACTACACCTCTCCTCCGCTCCCTTCACTGGCTTCCTGTAGCTGCTCGCATCCGCTTCAAGACTCTAGTGCTTGCGTTCCATGCTACAAACGGATCCGGTCCAGCCTACATCCAGGACATGATCAAAACCTACACCCCAGCCCGCCCACTTCGCTCTGCATTGGCAAACCGGCTCGCTGCCCCCTCACTGACAGGATCGCAGAGGCATTTACAGAACTCCAGACTGTTCACTGTCCTCGCTCCCAAATGGTGGAACGAGCTCCCCATCGACATCCGGACAGCGGAAACCCTCCACATCTTCCGCCGCCGACTAAAAACACATTTCTTCCGACTCTACCTCGACTAAGACGATAACGACGACGACAAAAAGAAAAAAAAAAAAAAAAAAAAAAAAAAAAAAAAAAAAAAAAAAAAAAAATGTATCGCACTTATGACTAGCACTTCATAGTTTGATTTACTTGAAGCTCTTACTTACTTCTAGCACTTATTTGTACCCAAATGTTTAAATGCACTTATTGTAAGTCGCTTTGGATAAAAGCGTCTGCTAAATGACATGTAATGTAATGTAATGTAATAGCCAGTCGTGGTCTTTTTTCTCTTTTTTGGACAATGAAGCATGTGGAAAACTGTCCAGCTGCAATGCTGAGCAGCCACCCACAAGACACCCACACATGTACACGGATGACACTTTAATCTGACACTGAATTATCGCACAGGTTGACCTAAGTGACCTTTTGAGACCCATTAAACCGCTCATTTGCATGTTAACCACTAAAGCCCATAACCCAGCCCCTCACACGCCCCGACACCCCACACGCCTCATGCCAAGATGTGACAGGACCACAATGGGACATGCGCTGCCAGAATACAAAAGCCCCCTCCCCTCATTCCTTGCCGGGTTTTGTTTTGTCCAGGAGGATGAAGTACAAGAGGACTTTATCTAGTCGGGAGGTCAAACTGTCAATACGCCTCATACAAAAAGACACACACAGCTGTCACATACACTCGCCACAAGGGCAAAAAACAACTAGAGATTAACACAGGCTGTGTTTTTTCCACTCTGTTTACCCACCTGGCAGGGTTGAGAGCTGTCAGGCTAAACACCTGTGGCAAACATCCGCCGTCTATCAATGGATTTGATGTTGAGGGGTGGAAAAATCGCCTGTGGAAGCAAATGATGCAAACTTTAAAGGGATAGTTCTGCTATTTTGAGGTGCAGTGCACCTAGAACCAGCCTGAAATGGAGAGGCTTTCTTTCAGTGTAAACATGATGAAGTATCTGACGTAGATGAACACATTAATACAGCTATATTCTCAAATATGTTTGAGATGTACACTTCATTGCATTGAGGAGCAGAAGCTTCCTCAGGATGGCATGGAGTTTGTATATGCTGAGACATGGCACCTAAAGATGGAAGGGGACCATTTTTGGTCTTCTCTGTCCATCACTAGGTGGCTTCTAGACTGAAGATAGAATACCTAAAATGGACAAATGTGAAGTATAGGATGATGATGTCAGATAACCTTTAAATGTATCAACCTGCTAGTGGGCAGGCAGAATTGTTCGGAGATTCGGCAGGAACACATTCTCCCGAGATGCTGCAGCACTCGGTCTGACGCCTGACTTGTAAGAAGGTTTCTTTCTACACCATCAACTCACCGCCTATCATTTGTAAGAAGAAGGAAGCCTGACTAAAAAACGACAATGGCTGATGTATGATTTCAGCCACTTACTGTAACAAAAAGTTTACCCTAAAAAATATACACCAGTTTAAGTGTGTGATATCTGAAAAATATGTTCTTTTGGCTGGAAACTGAAATTTGTGTCTGTCTAATGCTCACTTCACCAAAGTCCTTAGACAAAACTGTGATTTGAAATCAAATGTACTATTTTGTGACCAGTAGAACTCCTGCATTCAGAATAACTGAAGAGACATAAACTAAACCAAAAAGGGCAACAGCACACCAGCAGCTATTGTGTCATTGCAAGATAACATTTTTAATTTTCTCTATGAAAAACCCAGTTGTTCAGCAGTGAGATGCTATTCATGCCTTTTGTCCCAGCATGCCCCTGCACAGCTGGTGTATACACAGATCACATATACCCAATATGTGGCCATGTGACATGAGTGAGAGCTGTCATCAAGGATGACATCACTGAAGTGATACTAATTTGGAAACCAAAATTGACGATCAGATTTCCGTGTCTTCAAGGTCGTGAAAAAAAAATCAGACATGATTCAGCCTGGTCATGTGAAGATGGCCTGAGTATCTCTACCTCAGACAACCCCACTTCACAAAACCTAAAATATATCCTTTATCACGTTCTGGCTCGCTACCTCTATTGTTTTCCTTCATTTGTCTCTTTGTCTCTGTTAAGTAAACAGAGCAATCAGAGAGATGGCTGCCCTCACTCTTGTGGAAAAAGAAAAATAAGGTGATTCAACCTGCTTTAACCTGCTCATCAATAATATTCACCACTCTCCAAAAAAAGGGCTAAGTCAGCTGAACTGCCTCTGCAATGTTTAACACAAACTCCAAGGGAATAAATCATGAGCTACTGCATTGTGTCCTATTTAAGATCCTAGCAGGTCGTTTGGATGTGTATTTCCTTGTTCCTCTCTGACCCTCTTTAAGCATCGCTCATGAATACAGCATAAATGTTTTGGCAGCTGGTGTTTGGAGGATATTAGAGCGCAAGCTCTGAGCGCTCAGCAATATCGATTTTGCTTTAGCAGCCAAGAACCATGACTCTGCTGGCATCAATACATCAAGGAGAGGAGGGTGAACGTGGAGGAGTGACCTTGAGCCAGGAAGCAATCTTGACAAACAAAGCTCTCGGGAAGGAAATGCGGGGAAACAAAACACTGAAGGAGTCAGGGTGCACAGACTCAAGGTTGACACTGGGAGCTCTGTACAGACAGTCAGATTGGATTAATAATTCTGAGTAATTTGGAGATTGAAGCAAAACCATTGTTTCCTGTGATTACTGCTTTCATGGGGAACCATCCTGAGACAGGAAAAACATGTCACCAGACGTACACAAGAAAAAAAAACAACATTTTAGACACTAACCCTAACCCTAACCACCTCAGTTTACGAAATCTACCCCCAAATTAAGACTATTATATTTTAAGAATATGTTTGACCTTTTGTCTTGCAAAAGGTCAAACATATTCAGGCATTCAGGCATATGCATATTCAGGCATATGCAGGCAGCGGGAAAGATTATAAACCACTCTCTCTCCTGCATCAAAGTCCATAGGAAAAATCACATAGTCACATCTGGGTCCACACCTATGCTGCTGACATGGATCATGCAGACCATAGCAGACCATAGAGCTCTGTGGACCTGTGATCACAGAAAACCTGACAGTGAGAAAAAGATGCAAACCTATACTTAACAAAATGTATAATCTTAGTGTCTAAAATCAGTGTTTCTTGGTGTCCACTGCATATTTTCACTTGAGTGAGCCTTCATGTCTCTGACTGGTTCTGGACACAAGAAGACACTCATACAACCGTAGTACTTCAAAAAAAACCCTGAACTATCTCTTTAGGAGTTCATCTCATGTTTACATGGCTAAACTGTTTATTTCAGAGAGTTTGTTGATGCATAAGTCTGTTATAGTTCAAGGGAAATAGAAATCGAACTGATTTTTTTACCGGCTCCAACAATAAATCCCACCTGAAACACCAAGCACATAAATGATATGTCCTGACATATCTTACTGGGTCATGTGAAAATACATCTGAGACTAATTAAAAATCAGCATTCCCTCTGATATGACACTGTGCACCTCTCTGCAGCTGTTGCAGAAAACATCACCTCTTAACTGGAATTCCCAAATTAACAAAAGTATGAGCTCATTTATTTGTCTGACATATTGGTACATGTGTGAATGACATGTGAAGGCAGAGGTACTCCTACATGCCAACCATCGGCTGGTTATCAGCACAATAGTGTGCTGTGTAACTGTATGAGGTAACCTTCAGATTTATGAGGTCAACTTCTTTGCTCCACACCTCAACAAGCCCATTACCACTACCATCTCAGCCTTCTCTCTATATGCTTTGTCCCAAACACACACACACAGGCAAAAACTCACAATCCCCCATCTGCCTCTTTGTGTCTCTGACTTTGCCTCTTTCATTCCACAGAGATGATTTATTTTGTTTCTCCCCTCTAACTCCTCCAGTCTTCAGCCGCCCTCGGGGTCAGTTCCGAGCTCCATCACTCTGTCTAGATTCTTAATCCCCACACTGGAGACGCCCGTGCCAATACAGGAGAATAACAGATTAAAAACACAGCCTTGGTCCTGAGCATCTCCCTCTGTCCCTCACAACAGATAAGTAAGTGGAAAAATAAACTTGGGGAGAAGCTAAGCCGGAGTTGAGAGGGGAGTCATCGACCTGGGGATGACAGAGAAGCTTCCAACGCGCTGGTTAATGAAGGTGATGCAGCAAAGCAAAGACCACTGCAGAGGTTCTCTGAGTTATAACACTGGAGTCTGAAAGGTGACATGACTGCAGGCGGCAAGGTTTCCACTTCACCAAAATTGTCAAAGGAAGATACATGTCTGATCCCCAGACAGAAATATAGGAGAAAAGTAGTGGAATATAAAAATAATGAAACCTGGGGCTCCATTTTCACATAACCAAAAGGAATGGCTGGTGCAGCGATATGAGGTCATTGCCACTGTTGGCTTCACAGTGAATAGATAGGCTATTATAGTTAAAGGGATAGTTGTGTAGTTCAGAGTGTTTTGAAGTGTCATTGTATGAGGTACTGAAAAAATCATCAAGACTGCAATGCAAGTCTCACTCAAACTGAGAAACAAGGCCCCCACTGACGACACAAAGAAAAACAGATTTTAGCCACTTAACCTAAGGCTATCTATGCCTGCTAATAAAGGTATACTAATAAATAAGCTGGGTTCTCTCACAGCCCTTTCATTCCCTGTACCAAAGTCTATAGAGAAAATCACACCGGACTTGTTGATCCAGAAGAAATGTGTTATTTTGTGACTTATGTATTTGAAAAAAAGCACATTTCACACTGATCATATAGTCTCTTTTTCACTTTATAGTTAGCAGGTATATTATGTGGTTTTTTTATCCCTCCCTGCGTCACTGTATGTGTTATCATGAATCTGTCAGGAACAGAATGAGTCATGGGAAGAAGAAAACAACAACACAAGTGTGGTTACTATTTTGTATATTTTACTTCAGCCCTCGATTCAATCAATCTTTCAATAGATCGGATTAAAATATTAAGTTCGGTCCCAAGTTGTAAAAAGCAAGATTTGCTGCAATCATTCATTATTAACAGCTTGCTAACAGATGGAAAATGACTGCACAAAATAGCAAATCTGCATTCTTGTCAAAACCTAAGCAGACAAAGAAGAAATTAGCTTATTAGTGCAGGTCTTGTGTTTTCATTAATACCAGTCGCAGCCAAAGCTGACGTAAACCCGCATTCACTGCAGAGTCCTTTTAGTCAGGAATGAATGCTGACTAAACACATTCCCAGGAAGTGTTGGGGAGGTTTCTGTTACCAAAGCTTTAGAAACTGTTGAAAAGTCTCTGGAGTTAGTGATGAGTTAATACTGAGGAGAACAGAGGCAACATCTGACATGAGCAGCCGGACATCACCCCAGATTCTATACATACATTATATTTATTTGTCAATAACCTTAACACATTTCATTAAAACTTGGAAACTGTCTCTGTAATCATATGCTCTCAGCTCCACCACTATCTAAGGCAGGGGTGTCAAACTCATTTTTGTTCAGGGGCCACATACAGCACAATTTGATCTCAAGGGGGCCGGACCAGTAAAAATAGTAAAATAATAGCATAATAACCTATGAACAACAAGAACTTCTTTGTTTTTCCTCCTTTGTTTTACATTTAATGAAGGATAATTTTACAAAACATGAAATTTCTTGAGAAATATAAGTGCAATTTCAACAATATCATGCCTAAATTTACTATTTACACAGCACAATGGATCTATAAAGGCACAAACATTTAGTCACAGGTATCTGGAGCATTTGACATTACGTTTAGATTAGTGTTAAATTTTAACAAATTCATCCTGTGGGCCGGATTGGACCCTCTGCCGGGCCGGTTCTGGCCCCCGGGCCGTATGTTTGACACCCCTGATCTAAGGTCTGATGGTGGCAACGTCTGATTTCTGTGGCGACAACCGACAATGGAGCATTGTTTCTGCGTCTAATTATCCCCATTCAACAAGAATGTAGGAACAACAGGCAGCTATTGTGAAACTCAGTGTGACTAATGTAACCCTTTAACTTAAAGTTAGCTATATGAACCGATCAGTATTTAATGAGGGGTATATGTGTCGCTCCCTCAACCACACTTAAAACTGAAACTACCCCCTTAAAGAAGACAGACATTCCAAAAGATCTTATAACCTTAAAATACAAGACAGAAAAATGGCAAGAAAGTCTGTCGTCCCTGGAGTTCGTAATCTCTAATAGTTGGAACAGCATGCCTGACCACTGCTCCAAGCCAGTTTACTGAACTCCTGCTGATATTAGCATGGATTCATAACCCAACCAGTGACCTTAAAACACACTCTTTACCAAAGTGCTCTCAGATCTTACATTCGGATATGAGACTCCTGTCCCTGTTGTGTGAGAGATGGGCAGGAAGAAGGGGAGGGGAGGGGGGTGACACCAGGGAGATAATGGCTGTGTCAATTTCACACTGCTTTTCTCATAAAAGCTGAGCCAGGGCAAAGCTGGGAAGGAGGAACAGAGAACATGAGTGCATGTGTGGACGCTCGTGTGGGTTTTTATTCAAAAGGCATTGCGGTAGTGAAGTTTGGAAAGTGCTCAGTCTCCTGTTCCAAAATCCATCTCCAGCTCACATGAACATGGGAACTACTGGCTCATTTGTGTAAATGTGAAGGAAGGATTTCAAACGCTGACATCTAGGGAGTGTAACGGTTCGGTACATTCTCAGCACAGAAAGGAAAGCAAAAAAAAACATGAAATTGTTTATAATGAATAAACAGACTGTAAACTGTCAACTGTAAACATAACAGTGGCTAATTGCCCATAATTTCCCGAATGAAGGACTAATTGCTACAAAATTATTCTTATGCAGCACCTGAACAAAACTTAAATAAAATAAATAAATTCACATATTTATGCTGGAACAGTATATATATCGTCCAAATAAGCCTCATTCTCACTGTTGCCAGCATGTGCAATACAATGTGTACAAAAGACTTCTCTGGAGGAAAATGTAAGTATTATAATATAAATAAAGGTCAATTATTCACATTCAGTTGGTCTAAAAGTCTTAATTTGTTAAATATGAATGGTAAGCATAAGAGAAGATGTATCCAAAGTCTTAATAATGAATAAAGACAGGAGTTTATGCATTTGCACATATTTTGGAATCTGTTTTTTTGATGTATCAGCTATTCATACCATCTGATGCTCTCATTTAGTGAGTGGTTGAAAACAAACAAACAGACAAACTTTTAAGAAACCATACACTTGTATATGTCTTTAGGTGAGCCATTTGTTCAGTTGCTTTTTGTTAAATCTGTTTTTCCGTGTGTCCCCGCTGGCAGCCATGTTTTCAGTGAGAGTGACCAAGCCTGTGGCACAGGGCGGCCGGCAGGGAGCATGCATAGCTCAGTCAGTGTTGACTAGGTGTCAGTACCTAATACAATCAGCTTTCAAAATATCTGAACTGTCCCTTTAATATGAAAACGCAGACAAAAAATTGGTAAACAAGTGGTAGAGCAGTTGTCTTTCAACTGGAAGGTAGAGAGTTTGATTCCAAACTCGACTAGTTAATTACGGAGCCCCACAGGGCTCAGTGCTTAGGCCCATACTCCTCAATACATGCTAGTATTAGGTAACATACAGTTCCACTGCTATAGGCAGATGGCACACAGCTATATTTATCGATGAGGCTGGATGAAACAAATCAGGTTGGAAAACTCCAGGAATGCCTCAAAGACATTAAGTCCTGGATTACCTGTAACGTTCTTCTTTTAAAGTCAGACAAAATTAAGGTTGGGCCACACAACAACAACATAAAGGCAAAAAAGAACCTGGTGGAACAGAGGGCCCAATCTGTATGGAACTTGCATGTTCTTCCCATGTGTGCATAGGTTTTCTACAGGTTATCCAGCTTCCTCCCTCCGTCCAAAGACATGTAGAGGTGAAATGGACACTGTAAATTAGGATTTTGGAGCTGAAGCAGGACATTTCAGTATCTATTTGTTCTTGTTCCCATTCTTAGTGCAGCATTTCTATCTATTCACCATCTTTTCTGTTGTTCAGTATCTGTGGTGAGTATAAAATTCATTAGTCTGAGTTTTTAGTATCCTGCAAACCGAAGCACATCTCTCAGAGTTCCATTTCAAAACCTGTCCTGTTGTATCTATCTATATGTGTGTGCTCTTACAGGCTCATTGTTCTCGTCTCCACTACTTTCTCTCTGCCTCTGTATAGAGGACAGCAGGGTGTAGGATGGGGTGGTGTGAAGAGCAGTGCAGTGTCCTCCAAATCACTACCACCCATCCTCTTTCTCTCTGCCTCACTCCCTCACTTCCCTTTGGCCTCTAAAGAAAGTCTCCAGCCCCTGGCGACAGGGCGTCCCCCTCCCATGGCTTTACTGCAGCCTGCACATTCACTGTTGGCTCATTGTGACTTGCTGGACTCTGACAGCACAGCCTGTGCGGACAATGTGTTTATTGGACAGGGATGCACGTGATGGTTCACAACCTCTCAACTCCTCCAGGCCCCTGAGCTCACGTCTTTGGCATGATGCTAATGTCAGGTGGGGGCCTTGTCTGGCTGCAGGGCGAGGTCATCTACATATATGGGGACAAAGCAGAGGCAGTGAGGCAAGACAGAGGGACCAAAGGGGACAGAATACACTGTTTGTATGGACGTGGAGTTAAGAGGTGAGATGAGATGGGATAAGATGACTAACACAAGAATAAAGCTTTTTTTTTTAAGATCCAAAATGTTGTCTGATTACAGCAAGAAAGTCTTCAAAGGGCATAAATATTCCATGAAATACAATTTCAAGGTCCAGTGTGTAACATTTAGGATGGTCTATTGGTAGACATTGAATATACTACACACAAATATGCTTGAATAAATCTATAATTGCTTTAAAATACAACGTGTTTGCCTTTATATACTTTAGGCAAGGGTCATGCTTTACAAAGGCCACCGTCTTACTCTGCCCTGTTTCTGTAGCAGAATAGACTAAGCAGCCGGAGCATGTGTTATGCATTTTGAGGCAAAAGTTTATCACGTGAACAAAAAAGAATGGCATCCTTTCTGATATGCAAAGGCCACACCGTAGTTCTCTGATGCACTTAGGAAAGGCAGATATAAGCAGATGGTTCCTCAAGAGAAGTCTTATGTACACATTGTATTGCACATATGCTGGCAACAGTGAGAATGAGGCTTGCTTGGATGATATTTACTGTTCCAGCATAAATGTGTGAATATGGTTTGATTAGTTGGTGCCTTTGAGAGTTAAACATTTCTCAACTTCTGCCCCACACAGAGCAAGGAAATTAAAGCAACTGATCCAACATGTTTGGCGGTTTGGCATTGTGTGACACAGCAGCCACATCTAAAGTAAGTGAGCTCCATTTTAGTGACTACAGTGTAAAATGGATGGGAGCTGCAGGTGCCAACTTTCTCTTTTGATATTTATTTCTCATTAAATGTATTAATTACAGCTGCAGGACCAACAATGATAAAGTGTCACTATTTGGCAAGATGCTGTTGCTGCTTATTATCTATTACTACTATTGCTCAAATGAATGGTCTGTATTCATATAGCGCTGTTCTAAGTGTCTTCACCCCACACCAAGGACATCGGGAAGTCGACTAGTGTAGCTGAGAATTGAACCCACAACCATCCAGTTGAAAGATCTACCACTGATCCACTGTTACCGACTGGATGTACTATTTATAAATGCCATAAAAAGCTTAAAGTTGCAAACTGTAAAACATGAAGTAAAGATACATATGGGCTCACTTTTTGCCTGCCAACAAATCAATGTTGCCCTTTTTAATCTAATGTGTTACAGCTGCTTATGCTAATGCTAGTGATTTATAAAATGTCATCAAACCGATCAATAACCACATGCACCGACTTCACTTGACTTGCCTCTCAGCAAGAAGGTTGCTGGTTCGTCAACTGGTACGGACCTGTCCGTGTGGAGATGGCATGTTCTCCAGTTTCCCCCCACATGTGCACCAACATTTAAACCCTCTAAATTGCCCATATCTGTAGGAGACTGGTTGTTCGTCTTCATATGTTAGCCCTACGATGGACAGGCGACCAATTAATGGATATATGAAAAAGGGGAGATGACCAAAGTTACAATTCATCCTACATTTCATGTTTGTCAAGACACTATACTCACAAATGTTACCTGCATAGTGGCACAAAGTGGAAACAGAATACAAGAGTGAAGCTGATAAGATATTTGACCCCAGCGATGAACCGACCCACTACGATCACCAACAGAGATGAACATAAAGAAGCAGAGGACCGGGTGAAATAAAGCCATTTCGTGAGTTCATGAACTAACAAAGCCACACAACAAACAACCCATGGACTATCTTTGCAACTGGTCTCCCCCTCGTATCTGTTTTTGATGTGAATTGTGTGTGTCCCCCTCTCCTCCTCATCCCCCTCCTCCTCTGTAAAGGGAGAGAGAGGGAGGGGGAGAGAGAGAGAAATCAGTCTCTTTGAAATGACAACACGCAGCTCACTTTCTTGTTAGGGCAGTGATGGATGGATCAGGTCTGGCAGTCCTGAGCCCCCCTGCTCCGTTCATTTGTTATACATTTATAGTTCATAATCCATCTGCTCTCGCCATGTCACATTCAGTGTCATTTTTCATGTGCTTTTTTGTATCAGAGGGGTCATTTCTCTATACGGCCGTGATAGATTGTTTTGTGTCTGCTGTCTATAATTGGCCCAGATAGTGGGAAGACTCACATGTGTTTATCATTAGAGTCTGAGTGTGTGTGGACATCTCTTCATTATTCCTCATCCAAGGATGTCCAAACCCCACTCACTGTGCTACAATCATTGTATTAAGCCACTTTTGAACCTGTGTGACTGTGGGTGCTGTGTCATTTTATGCCAAGCAATGGACATGATGGCAAATACAGTGTGTATGCAACTTTGCCTCCTTTTTTAATGCCTAAATGCTGTTTTTTTTCCCCTTTCCTACATGTGACAAGCAGGTGGCAGTAGAGGACCACACATGAACGAGCTGCGGCTGAGTCATGCAGAGATTAGCATCTGATGCTCTCTGCAAGAGGTCCCAGAGGAAGCCAGACGCAAGAGGTCGACTTAATGCTTTTTACTCAGGCTCATCCCAGTTTTGTATTATTTCTTTTTATTATTTCTCTGCACAGTTCTCTGTCTTGATTCTCCTGGTCACTTTTTAAAATTACACCCTGAATCACATGCAGCGCCCGAGGCAGCCCGAGCCAGGTCCACTCACATTTTCAACCTTTGTGCTGGCCAAGAAAAGAAAAGTGATTAAATGTAGTCCAGTTGAAATCAAAAATCCAGCAGATTATACACTGCACTGGAGCCAGTGTACAAGCTGAACCTGCCTGCCAAAGTAGTGTTTTTAAGAAAGTGCTGAGGCAAAAAAGCTGACTTGATGCTGGGTTTCAGCAGGTTCACCACATTATAGTCAGACCATTATAGGCCATTATAAGAGTCATTTAAGACCTATACTTCCTGTCAAGACAGAAAAAACAATGCAGGAAGAATATGAAGGAAAATTTACTTTTCTAGTCAAATCAATTT
The DNA here is from genome assembly GCF_958295425.1 of Solea solea. Lineage (NCBI taxonomy): Eukaryota > Metazoa > Chordata > Actinopteri > Pleuronectiformes > Soleidae > Solea > Solea solea. The sequence continues at coordinate 12,116,964 of NC_081135.1, forward strand.
GTTCACATTTTACATTTTTTTAATATAAATAATGATCTTGTCAGGACCACTAGTCCTTGTGGAGACCAAAACTTGGTCCTAATGAGGCACAACACCATTACTGAGGCTCTAGTTATGGTGAGAGGTAAACATTGAATTGTGGTTAGGTTAAGTTATAGGGTTAGGCATTACCTGGTTATGGTTAAAGTTAAGGATCACTTTGTTTAGGCTGTCCAAATGAATGAAAGTCAATGCAGAGTCCTAAGAAGAACAGCTGTGCTGTGTTGTGAGTGTGTGTTAGGGTTCCTCTCTACACAGTCACATTATGGGGGAAAAGTCCCCATAACGTAGATTATTACATTTAAGATTAGAGTATGTCTCCAGGAAATTAATGGAAGTCAATGTAAGGTCTCCATGAAGTGATGGAAACCAGACTGTGACGGCTTTATGTATGTCTGACTCCCCATGCATCTCTAATGCGAATGTTTTACTCAAAGCTCCTAATTTGAGTGTTTTCCTTCACGAGACTCAGCGAGGCTTCAAATTCATTATTTCTGACAGACTTCAGCAAAAACAGCAAATGTACTGTTCCCAGGCCACAGCTCATTCATCTTGTTGATGAAACTAATATAACTTGTAACATTTCATTGCAAAATTATTTTATTGAGACACCACATTGTCCCAGACAAAACATCACAACACACGTTAATATCCCAGTCTTGTCAGTTTTTTCAAACTAAAAAAAAAACCCTCATTATGTAAGAAAATCCTACAAAAACCCAGATTAGTGGATTATTGATGTTTTTGTGGAAACAGGTGGAAACACTGTCACCCAAAAGGTATAGATGATTCATGTTGAGTGATCAGCATTGTTTCACCTGTGTTAAAGCTGGAATAGGCAACATTTGTTAGGATACTAATCAATAAATCAATAATAACCTTTTATTTCAGTTCAGAAAGAAAGTGGTTGTTCTACTCAACAGGCCACTGTCCACATGTATTCGGATGGATGGATGGATAGATAGATAGATAGATAGATAGATAGATAGATAGATAGATAGATAGATAGGAATTAATTCTACTGCAAGAAAAGTTGGGTTGTTCAGCAGTATGAGTTGTTAAATGCTTCTTGTAAATTCTTGAAAATTCAAATGTGACTGTTGATTAAGGTGCTAGACAAAAATTCAAACGCTCATGGACATTACACCAAGAAATGAATAGCCATGAGCATAACCTAAAAAGACTACATCATATTATCATGACACTTTTGAATAAAATGTTGATTTTGAAAGTCCCATTTATTCCTGCGGGTTTATTTTGGCTGTGTAAGTAAAAGCTGAATGCAGAATGTGTGTCTGAAGGCAATGACTCCATGAGAAGTGTTTGACTCGGAGCCACTCAAACACACATAAAACGTCTTGAGTAAATCAGAGTTGGACTGTTTTCAACATTCTGCTTGTCATGTTGTGTTATCTACTCAGAACAGAGCTGCACACAGGTTACCTGCCTGGAGCTCGTGTGCAGGATGCTGCAGTGAGCGTCGGATAAGGATCAGACAAAGGTGCTCCAAAAATAACGGTGGAAATAGCGACAGCTTCTCTCGGCGTCAGACGAGAGCCCATCCACAGTGAGCTCAGTGGGTGTTTTAATCTGTATGGATGACTGACCTCTGAGTATTTGCGTGTGCGTCCTCAGATGAAAAGTAATGAGAATGTAGGAGCGTCTGATCTCGAGGCCCTAACTGCTCCACAGAACAGTGGTGCTCTGGCGATGAGGATCCTTCTCGCCATTTGGGAGCAAAACAAAATAAAAAAAAAAGTTAAAGTAAATAAAATGTGGACTTTGAAAACACAGAGCCGGAATGAGAGGGGGGTTATGAGGTGGCTCAGCCCCTCATTTGTTTTTTTGCTCACTCTCTTCTATTATATATGTTTTTGAGAGTACTCATGTCTATATGACGTTGAAACAATAGGTCACAATTGATATGTTGACCTTTTGTAGCTTTTCTATGAGTAATTAATTAATAATTTATTTTATTTTATGAAAAAATATTAATTGTGTTGACTAACGTTTCCTAACAAGACACGCCTTTAATTGCAAATGTGATCCCGGATTTGTTTCTGTATTTAATGTATAAGATTCGTTTGTTACGCATTTGATATTGTTTGACCTCGTCGGGCTGAAAACTAAACTTCATCTCAGAGGCAGAAAAGAAAAGAAGCAGAAGCAGAAGAGAAATAATACGGAGGGATTACAGTAATCAAATAAGATCAAGAAAGCAAAACGAGTGTACTGACATCTTATGAAAGAGAATACCATTAACTCTTGAGTTGCCTATAGGAACATATAACATTTTGTGTGCGCACTTTCATTTTGCATTCATTTATATGGACTGGAATTGCTGCATCATTATTGTTTTTCATATTAATTATTCACTGTGTCATGTTTTATTCTATTGTTAAATCTATAAAGAAGTGGAAGTCTGTTTGATGTGTGTTGCTCAAAGCTTCAGTGAGTAACTTAAAGAGATTTTTCTTTGTGAACAGAAATTATGTAACATTATTTGAATGTTTTGTTAGATGTACAAAGTATGTACAGACACCCCACTGAGGTGAGCAGTATGAGCTTCAAATTCGAACACAGTATTCCGTCATGATGTCACAATAAAGATATTCATGATGATATTTCACAGAATTTCAAAGTAAAAGTCTTTGTTTTGATGAGGAATCATGTGTCCTTCACAATAAATGTATGAGGCAAAGTGAATCTATAAATAGCAAAAACAGGCAGAAATAAAATAAAATCAAGAATTAAGTAAATAACATGTGGACAACTGTAATTAAACACAAAATCAGCTCACAGGTGTAATTAAATATTAACTCTAAAACACTTATTAATGTGAACGAAATGTCTTATTAGTATTATAATAAAAAAGATGGCTAACAAATATATTTAACATTAAATTCTGCCTATTATCAGCCACCTCATTCGTAACTGCAGTCCCACGTGCGGTTTTTTACAAGGAAGTGGAGGTTTCGAGCCACATTTTCATTATAACATGATATTAAGTGGAAACCCAGGAAATAGATTGGAATGCTGAGTTTTCTCTAACTATCTAAGATTGTTCACAGGCTATGGTGTAAAATTCTGCCACTGGAGCCCATGTTTCTGAGCCAGAATGATGTTACTTATTTACATGTCAACAAACTTACATATCACCATGATGGTAACTCCTTGATGTGCTTTTGGCTCAATTGAGGAAACAAGGATGATGACGATGACCACTTCCTGTTTATGAGTGAGGTTAGGTTTTGAAAAACCTGTGGTTAGGTTTAGGTTTAGGTTTAGGCATAAAAATCATCTGGTTAATGTGAAGTCATGATCAAAACATCCTTTCCATGGAAAACAAGGCAATCAGAGATGGTAGATTTCACGCCATTTCACACCAGGTTTCACGCCAGGTTTAAAAAAAAAAAAAAAAAAAAAAAAAAAAGATTTCACGCCATTCAAGCATCTGTCGGCCTATATGTTTTGTGTGTTCGAATCCACGTCAGGGTAAATTCTACCAACCCTCTGTTGCTCATGCAAGCAAGTGTGGAAGCACACACACACACACACAGACAGAGCCACCAAAAACAATACTTCACTCCCCCTTCGTAACAAAATGTCAGGATTAAAGCTAACACTAAAAGCTTGTCCAGTGCAGAACACAAAAAAACACTACCAGTATGTTCATATTTGTCGTCTGGACATTTGTAAACCTGAATATCTCCCACCCACTGCATACAACCGAATGGACTTTGCTATCTACAGAGGACATCTAGGGCTTTTCAATGATAATAAATGTGAAGTCTTTAGTCCCAATATTTTCTACATTTTTATATTTTTTAATACTTTTTTTTCCTGGTAGTTAGGAGGATCTCGGTCGTTAGCGTGTTTCACCAGTGAGGTGAATAAATAAATAAAATACTTTCTTTGAAACAACATAAGAACACAGACTGTCGTGCTTGGTGCCACTTTAATTTGCCCATACCTGCTGAGATTAGACAATAAATTGATTCAGTGCAAGGTGAGTAACTTATTTTATTGTATTTATTTAGTATTTTTAAAAACAAAAATGCAGGTTTTTTTTTTACATGTATTAGTTGGGAATAAAATACTATTATTTTAGTATTAAGTATTTATTTTTACCCATGATGTGAAATGAGTGCCAGCTGAAATGAATCAATATTCAGAGAACAGTCAACACTCTCAGGTTGTGTTTAACTCTTCACAGCAGCATAAACCTGCTTCATATTATTTATTACACATTTTACACATGAACTGTGTTGATAAAGTCTTAATAGTGTCTTTGGTGCTTTGACAGGGTGATATTGAGATCGAAGGATTTTGCAGGAGCTTTACCTAAATCCCCCTTGAGGTCCAGCCTCTTTAGTGAGGTTTGTTGATAATTTGAAGGATTATGCATTATGGATCTGATGAAACTGCGAGGGCAACTCAACCCACTCTTCTGAGGCTAACTCTGCTGAATGCCTAATTCTGAAAAATGTCAAAAATAGGGGTGAGAGCTGAGTGAGGGAGGAAGGGTGTGTGTGTGTGTGTGTGTGTGTGTGTGTAGTGAAATCTGACACAGAGTTCACACTACACTTAAAGCAGTGGAGAAAGTGGAGAGTGCAACAAAGTGACAACTCTGGTGTTGGGTTAGGAGGAGGAGACTGGGACAATGAACAAGTGGGTGACAAAAGTGTGTACCAGTCAGGCAAGCATGGACAAAGAAATCCCAAAATGGAATTTAGTAGCTGGTGTTTGAGCAGAGAGCCAGTACATGCTGATTTTTATCACAATGTGATGCAGTAAAGAGTAAAGAGTTGCACCTGGATAAACACATATACCCGTTTTACACTTTAATTGACTAAAGATAGATTAAAAAACAACAAAAAAAAGGAGTGCAGAAAGATCAAAGGTTAAAATAGATGTTAATATGTTGCCAGGCTAGTGGATATAAAGACTAGCAGATCTGCACATACCAGCCATAGGAATTGACGGCAACAACTGAGTATGTTCTTCACACTAAAGCTTCATTCAAACTATGGCCATGGAAAATACTGGATAGTGATTGGCTCATTCACGCAGTAGGAGGCATCTGTTAAAAAAACAGTATTTTTGCATGGAATGGGATTGATCTCCTGCCAACTCACTCACTCACTCATAGGTCAATGTCTATGACCGCTCTCAAGTCATGCCGAAAAACACTTCAAAAACAATATTTGAACTTGTGTTTATTGGTTGCCATAGCAATGTTATTTGCAAATTACCAGCACATCTTATTGTGCCTTTCAACGGTCTACAGAGCACATGGATGTCATTGCTTTTAGATACAAATAAATAGCACTTGCGATTGTGCTTGTGCTCCACTGAATGGCGGATAGGCAAGGCAAGTTTATTTGTATAGCGCCATTCTTACACAAGGCAATTCATAGTGCTTTACAGAAGCAAGTAAATACATTGGAAATTAAAACAAAATCAATTAAAAAAGAAATCAATTATAGAAATAAAAACAATTTAAAACATTAAAAAACGAAATTAAATCAAAATTAAATCATCTGTTCTGTGTTTGCCCTCCCTTATTTGTCCTCAATGTGAAAATGAAATAAGTCACAGGGCTTACACTCAGCTCGAGTCTCCAAGACTCGACAAGTGCTCTTTTACCTGTTCTTCCCATTTCATCTAATCAGTCCCCCTTTAACTCAGAGAAACACCAAACAGACAACGCATCTTAAAATTAATAAAACATTGCAACGTAATTTAAAATCATTAAACATCATTAAACAAGCAGATGTGAAAGTTAAAGTGGTTAAAATTGGCAATATCAGAAAGCTGCAGTAAACAATAATGTTTTCAACCCTGATTTAAACAAGCTGACGGTTCAGGGAGCTTCTTCCACGCGTGATTCAGGTGGTTCTGACCCTGGGGACGCTGAGTAAACCTGTCCCTGATGACCTGAGGGCTCTGGATGCTTCACACCCCACGAGCAGCTCTGACATGTATTTAGGCCCAAGACCATTCAGTGACTTGTAGACCAGTAACAGGATTTTAACCTCGATCCTTTGACACATAGGGAGCCAGTGCAGTGATTTAAGGACAGGTGTGATATGGTCCATTTTCTTGCTGTTGGTCAGGACTCTGGCAGCAGCATTCTGGGTGAGCTGCAGATGCTTGATTGATTTTTTACTGAGACCTGTAAAGACACCGTTACAATAATCTAACCTACTAAGAATAAATGTATGAACAAGTTTAAATTCTATGAACAAGTACTATGTACTTAAAAAAAAACTGCACTGTATCTCTGCATCGTTAAGCTACTTTTTATTTTTTAACAGTGTAGAAAATGCTTTTATTGCTTACAAGGCTGTTTTTTTAATAAAAGTGGATTTTTTAAATTTTTTTTATTGTGCAGGAACAGGCTTATTTAAAGCTGAGTGTTGAAGAACAAGACCAGACATTGTGAATGGCCATGGACAAATACAGTTTAAAAACATAGAGAGAGACATTTTCAAGCTACGGCCAACCATCAAGTTCTTTTTTTTCCCACCAGGAACCGAGCTATGAGAGTAAAATGCTGCATTCTGCCGCCTTGTCATGACTCGCTGGCAGACACAGTCCAGGTGCAGCCTTATAGCCGGTTTATTTGTTCTGCCCTAGACAAGCTTCATCTTCATCCATGACAGAGTGCTATTCCATTACGACACATTTTTTAGCCTCTTTGTAATACTTAATAGATTTACCAGATTGATAAGTAGGGGAGCCAAAAAATGCTATAAGGAAAAAAAAAATAAAGAGAAGGAGCCAAAGATGGAGGGATGTGTGACATAGACAGATGTGTATAGACTGAGAGGGACAAGAACTGGGGGGAATGAAAGAGTGATTGGTTAAATGAAAGGGACAGTGCAGCGGTCTGCTCCAAGCTCTGTGGTTGTGGGTGTCTGTCCAGGCTTAGCAGCCAGCGGATGAGAATGGGCCACAGCCACCACTGCTAGCTTTGGCTCGCTCAGTCTGCCTCTCTTGGCTCAATGCTCACCTCCCCCTCTATAAAAGGACAGCGCTGGCTAACGTCAGTGCGGTCACACTCCTTATGGCCCAGAACAACCTCTGCTTACTCATCCCCATTTGGCAGCATGTATCTGGCAAAAACAAAAAAAGTCTCCAATCCCTCCACCTCTCCCAGTACAAATGAGCTCCACTGGGAAAAAAAAAAAAAAAAGCTCCACTCTTTCATGGTTAGAAACCTCCCCACCAAGACATTTCACAGTAGTGTGGGAATTTTGCTGTCAGGCAAAGAAAATTGACCAAAAATATATATCATCAAAATATCCTATTTTATTATTAGATTTAACAAAAAATGAGAGGGGGTGCTTTCACCTCTATGTATTTTAAAAAAACAAATTGAAAATTGGCATTAACTCTAATTGTCAGAAAGCAAATGAATGATTTCTTACATAAAAAAAATAACAGTCACTTCATCTTTAAATAAAGTGACAGAGATATTTTGGACTGAAGCAGGTGTACTTTAGGTGAGCCAGGTGGCTAAAATCTCTATCTACACTGGCAGCCTTGTTTACACTGAGAGTGCCATGGTTCTCTGAAAGCGGCTGAGCAGAGTGCAGTCACCTTTGACTATGTGTCTCTTGTCTCATACACCACACTTCAAGTAATCCTATCACTTTAATACTGGACAAAACAATAACATTTAAAGAGAAAAAGTCAGTTAAATATTTTGATGCCACTATCAAATTGATATTTTCCCTCCAAAAATTCCTCTAAAATCAACAACATCCTGTTTGTTCAGTGAAACAATGGCTTTATTTTTAGCTTCAGCAGTAGCAGCTCTTTCTCTCTGTTGCAAGAGCCATGTGGATGTTGAAAATGTGACTGGAGAGGTTTTTCTTCCACCCCGTGCCGAAGTGACTGGCACTGCAATTGCTGTAAATGGTCCGTATGGTAAACGGTCTGTATTTATATAGCACTTTTCTCGTCTTGATGACCACTCGAAAGCTGCTTTACACTGCAGTTTTTGCCATTCACCCATTCACACCCATTCACTCATACATTCATAGAGCATATTACGTGCGGCACCTTTTTTTTTTTTTTATCACACATGCTTTAACTTATTCGCACTCCACAGCTGCAGGAGCAATGTGGAGTTAAGTGTCTTGACACATCGGCATGTGGACTAATAGAGGCGGGAATCAAACCCACAACCTTCCATTCCACTTTGTTTATTCATAATTTAGACCAGTATCTTTGGCCCATCTGATGTGTTGATGGTTTCAATAAACTCTATAATTTCCTAGGGGGGAATTTTATGCTCCTGCCACAAAAGTTGGAAATCCTATTTCCAATAAAACCAGTAACCACTTGGCTCAGTCACCTCCGAATTTAATTTGACAAACGATATTTAGACAGGGACAGAGTTGCTTGTAGTCACAAATCATGAGGGCAGGAACAGACAGAGCACCATAACACCTCTGGTTCTGTTGCTGACATACATGACATCACATGAACAAAGATCAACATCCCTCGTGTCATTCTTCTTCCTGCTTGTCCGTCGCTCCGTGACTCCTCTGTCACCAACACGAGCACTTTCTCTGACGTCTTTGTTCTCATTCCAGCCCAAGACTGTGAGTCACAACCACCACTCATTCTGCTCATACACAGTAGTTCTAGCCTTTTTGTTATTTTCTTTTTTTTTTATAAGTAAAAAAAATAAACATACAGAAAACCATCTCAGAAAAAAAACCCAAAAAACTAATACAAGATGTAAACAGGAAACAAAGACAAATAGGCGAGGAACCGGGTCCAGCCCTCAGGATGTTTTGCTACCTATTTTGCTACTAAAATACTACTATTTTGCTATTATTTGTTGTTAACACACACCTTGAGCAATCACAAGTTGGTAATGAGCACTGCAAACTCAGGGCAGTTAGGTCTCAGGGGGCCAAAACTGCCTTCTGTGATTCTTTTTTTCCTGGCAAAATAATGTAACCACAAATAGCGAGTTCCAACATCTGTATAAATAGATGTGCAAGTGTGATTTTTGGCACAAATAATTCTGAAATAAATGGGAAAACAGCTAAATAAGATGTTTTGGGGCTTGCTGCCATTCTGCTTTAAAGTATCTCCTACAACTGTGGAGTGGAGCTGAGGAATTTGACATATTGCTTGGTATACAGTATACAGTGAGGGGTTATGTGTTAGCAAGCTGTCAGTGAGTTTAATCCACCCAACATGCTCAAGCATGTCTTGAATAAACCTGGTGTAATAGAACGTTTTCACCGCAGATATTGACATGAAATAGTGGGAGAAATAGAAATTTGACCAGTAACATTAATTAGGTTCTACTACAGATATAAGAGAGCCAGGGTCAATGCTATTGTTATTAAAGTGTAAGCGTACAAGTCACACTAAATACTCGACACTTTAACTTGTAGCTGTTTTATTTTCAGTAAAAAAAAAAAACTGTCATTTTAAAACTGCATTCATGTTTCCCATATTTTCTGGATGTGTTCCAATAAAGTGATTGAGATGTAATTATACTGTATGGTCATTATAGCATTTTATAACAACACATATAATGAGACGTTTGCACAGTACAGTATATGTTGCTTGGTATATACGTCAGTAGATTTGAACAGCATGGCTTCCTGCAAAAAAAAAAAAAATCAGAAAACTGGAACTGGAAAGAAAATGTTCAGTTACAGGACTGTTGCTGTTTCTATTTCTGTTATCTGGGGAGAATGCAAGGAAAGTCATACACACAGCAATTCAAAGAGCTCTGCAGAGGCAGAAAATAAATGACAAAGTCATTAGGATTTAAACATTCAATTTAAACCTATATAAAAAGAACATTACAATCGAAGAATAAAACTAAATTCGAATAAAAAGATAAATTCCCAAAATGCACTCTTGTCATGAAGTGGAAAATGAAGGACCCAAATGCAGGTTGATTATTATTATTTTTTATGAAACAAAAAGGGAAAAAGGCAAAAACGAACTAATGCAGGAGAGAATGGCAATCAAGAAACACACACAGGAAAAAACACCTTTAAATATGGGGAACAGGAATGACAGCAAAATTAATATAAAGAATTGACACTGGCAAGCATTGAAAACGTAAGGGAAGTAAGGCTGCAATAACTATTCGTTGAATCAATTATTAATTGATTACTAAATGAATTGTCATCTATGTTGATAATGGACAAATCGGTTTGAGTGTTTTTTCAGTCATTTTCAGCTTCTTAAATGTGAATATTTTCAGATTGTTTTGCGATATATAACAGAGACATCATTAAAAGTGAATCGTTTTGGTTTGTGGACAAATCAAGACATTTGATAACATCATTTCCAGGTTTCCTAAACACTGATCAACATGTTTCTGACATTTTACGGCCCAAACAAGTGATTAATAGAGAAAATTAATAATTTGGACAATTATGATAACTAGTCATTAGCTGCAGCCCTAAGGCAGAGATAATCAGACACAGGTGTAACTAATATGACACAGGTGTAACACATAGGGCGGGGCATAAGATCAAGAGGGAAGATCGAACATGAAGTAAAATGACAAAAAAAAATGGAACAGAAAACCAGACACAAAATACCAAAAACCCAAGATGAAATAAAATAAAAATAAGTGTAAAATTTAAATACAAGATTTATTGTACTGAACAATATCAACCTACACATGTATTATTAGAAAGGGTGCATCTCTTCAACACATCTAAAATTATAGTCTTGTTCTTTTGTGCATATAATGTATGTTGTCTTTATCCAACCAACTTTATTTCAGTAAAAAAAAAAAAAAAAGACAGGGATGTCTAAAGTGCTGAAAATAGTTTACGCAGCAATTGTGAAACTTTATGGCAGAACTCACACACATCATCCCTGCAGTGCTGACTCCCTGACGGCGAAATGTTAGCCACCCTGCTGCAAGGCACAGCCACTCATGAGTGAACGACAGTTTCTCGACAGCTTCATTAAGACCACAGATGTGTGGAGTGGAGAGGAGCCGGAACAAATGTAATGCTGGCAAAAATGCAGGACCTTTTACTTTCATTTCTTTTTTTCATCTTTCAAAGCAGCTTGTCCCCTCTACCTGAAACCTGGCCTCAGCTGAGATCATGGATCTCCAACAGGTGAGACCTGGGCTAGGGTTGGATAGTCTTGAGAAAAGATGACAAGGTGAGTTCATGAGTAGGGAGGAAAAGACAAATTCATTTCCTAACACAAAACTATCAGTATAGTTGTCCTGCTCACCCTGCACACACATTTTTCCATTTTTCTCTAGACCGGCCCTCTTTTGACCAGACTAGATGCTCATTGGCCCCCACATCATTTGAGTTAGACACCCCTGCTTTAAATATTTTTGTTAGGTTGGTCCACACAATCCTGCGTGGTAAAGGATATTTTAAAGGAAGCAATAAAGCTCCTTTCCTTTGCATTTAGAGAGAGTTAGATTTAAACATGTCCACTGGCGCTGAGATACTTCAGGGTCACTTCACTTTATCACTTTGTCTCTTCGTTAGAAACCTTCCTGAGCAAGTTTGACCATTGAGCTGCAGCCATAGTGTCACACTTGGTATCTTGCTATGCTGCTGCCCCCTACAAATAATTAGGGGATGTGAAGAGAGCCTATTTGTGGACATGTGATCACATTAACTCTATACAATAAAATAATCAGTTTTGCAGAAGCAGTAGAACCTTTTTTTTTTGACAAATTAATGAAAACGCGGGTGTGACCGCAACTGTTTATGACATTTCGCTTCATTTTTCCTCAGCTTGTGCTTTGAAAGCAGTCATTCAGCAAAGTTCCTGTGAGGTTTGTATGAAAACTAACCACAGAAAAAGGAGCCAAATCAACAAATTTAGAGCAACATGAGGTCACTGTTGGAACCCACACAGTAGGGCGGTCATTTGGCATCAAAACGACTTATCCTGGCTGAACTTGTGGAGTTTAATTGTCTTTGGATGCATTTTTATGAGCTGTAACACAATGTCTGTGCTCAATGTAATGATATATGAGGGCGGATACAAGGAAACTCAAAGCCAGCTGACATTAGGATGGGTGACTGAAGTTTCAGGAAGGGCTAAACTGTTCCTCCAACACATAAAACATGAGAAAAAATGACCTCAGTGGGCCTATTAGGACATTTTCCCTTGCTTTTTTTACTTTTTGTGGCTCTCTGTGAAACCAGGCTATTTTTTAGCCACCTGGTGGCTAATCGGTGTTCTTACACGCATCTTATATGACTTTGGGAGGAACCCAGAACAGTTCTGCATGCATTTAAGTGTGTTGTGCACTGGTCTTCAGATCTACTCTCTCAAACTACACACATAGGAGGTCCCTTCCTGATGCAACCCTCCCATAGATGTGGCCATTTAACTCAATCAATGGGGAGCAAAGGGGTTTGGATATCTTGCTCAGGTGTACCCCAACCCTTGACCTGTCGGGATTCAAACAGACAATGCTCCAATTACAGGCCAAGTTGGGCTCCCTGTGACATTTACGAGGGATTTATTGGCAGAAATTGACGGAAAAAAAAAAAAAAAAAAAATATATATATATATATATATATATATATATATTAGTGTGTTTGTATAAGCGTATTGTTTTTGAAATAAAATAAGCCTTTTAGATGTAATTTATGCAACCTTGTTTTATTTCTACAGCAACCTGACTGGCCAAACAAGTCAGAAAACAACAACATCCTGTCTGGTATGTGAAGGCCACCAGTTTCCTGACGCTCTTAATGAATAAATAAAGTAAAGGTACGCACTCAATGAAGGAATGCACTAAAATACATTCTCCTTGATGTATGCAGTTGACTGTATAATATTCAGTAAACTGAGCAAATTTATATTGATGCATCAAAATACTGTTCTTCCATTATTTATCTACCTTTCAGTTATTGCTCCTATGGTATAAAACCATTAATGACACTAGCATCAATGCTCTACAGTCTTAGTTAACTTGACAAATCAACACTTACAACAGTGAACAACTGGACCAAAGCAGGTCTAACCAGGAACACAAGGACAAAACAGCTGCCGCTAATCCATGTCTTTTTCAAAGTTTCATCTGGTGAACAGTCATGCAGAAACATTAGAAACACTTCCAGCCAAGCGATGAAGCTACAGCTGACAAACTCTCCCGGCAACTGTCTGTGCATCTGGTAACATTTACAGTCACTGACAAAACCCTGCTTTTGATCAGGAGGAGTGAAGGAGCCATTGCCTCAAAGGTGATAGCACAATTTGAACGAGAGGGCCAGGGCTCAGAGGGTCATTTATAATTAGAGGGAAAAGCATGCTTCCCAAGAGTGAAACTGATGGAGAAACTGACACAGAGAAGAAAAGAGATGAGATGAGTGTGTCTGTGAAACATGACGACACTGGCGGAGCAGCAGACAAGAGGTGAACACATTCAGACAGACAGGAAAGCAGGAGCAGATGAAAGAAACAATGAACACAAGTGAATGTAGATTAGACCAGAGCTAAATGGTATGTGGAAAATAATTGCATTTTTTTTTCAAACAGATCTTGTGATTGAAAATGTATTTCTAGTAGCAGTCAGCTATTCGAGATGTTAACGAAGAAATTTGACCTTTATGTCAAAATGTCAAATCTTAATATTATTTTTCGAATGCAATGATGAGCAGAAATAATTGTTAGTATATGTTATTTCTTTAAAATAGGCATATAACACAGTTATCACAAGCGTGACTATGCTAAATAAAGTTCAGTCAGGAACACTTTTGTCATAATTAGACCACAGATTGCAACTTCGCTCCCTGGATTGCAATCCGAAAATCCGATACAGCCAATTTGGAAATTCTGAATTTGAGGGCTGATATATGCCGATCAACATACAGATCATTGTTCATATAAACAGTTAATCCGGTCATGACCTCCTGGTTTGGTGCCATCAAATGTGACATACATGTATTGAACTGATGATAATAATAACGAACAGACGTGAAAGTCACAGATTCAGAGGAGGAAGAACATTAGACAGTTTGTGGACAGCGAGGGGATGAGCAGACACTGTGCAGTGTTTGTTTACAAGCTACTTTTTCTGCTTAGACAACTTAGACGACACTGCACGTTATTCTGACTGAACGCTTCATGCATGTGTATGCACACCACAATCGGAATTAATTTTGCGTCCATGTAAACAATGGAAGTGTAAATACCAGTTGGAGCAAATCTTTTCAGAATGAGGACATTTTGCACATACAAACATAGCTACTGAATAACAATTTTAAACTTTTGAGCCTGTTAGACAGCTCACAATTAAGCAAGGATCAGTAATTCCTATATGTTATTATTTTTATGTGACCACGGGCATAAAACACTCATAACTAATAATCAGTCCACTTTATTTTTCAACTTGCATATCTTTCAACAAATGCATGTGGTTATTACAGCTCCATGTAATATTTGTAAGGTTTAGCTCCATAACAAGGTGCTCATTCTCAAAGTGCTTAATTTTCCATCAAAATGAATAATAATTTGGAACTTAGAATAAAAAAAAATGATCATTGAGTGCAAATACTTATACATAAAATGTCACAATGTCAGACAAAAGAAAAAGAACACATAATCTAAACAGTTGGGGCTTTGTTTTAGTCCTTATAAGTATTTCTTAAAATCTATCATACATATTTTACAGCAACATAAAAAATAATTACAAAATTGAAAATTAAAAACATATTTATTTATATTTAACCCTTAAACACAAAGCATTTTGGCAGCTTTTTTCCATTACTATGTTTAAAGGTACAGTATCTACAGAAGCCATAAGAATTTGCAATATAGAGTTTCTTATACCCTTCTTTTCATCACAACCTTGACCATCTGATATATATATACATACAGTATATACAGTACATATATATGTATATACATACATATATTAATATATATATATATATATATATATATATATATATAAATATATTGATATAAAATGAATCATAACTCAAAAACATTGACTCACAAACGCATTTTGTAAAACCTGAATATGTGACCTATGAACACACACCCCCAGGATGTCCATATAAGGAGTTGTGTATTATTATTCCCACAAAAAAATACCAAGGGTGTGACCTTTCATGGCCCACATGCAGTACTGTCACATCCCACTAGGAGGGCATGGCCTACACTTTGGCAATTGTTGACCTACAGGTTTGTATCTTTCATTTCCACTGCTAATCTTATTAACAGTGGAAATAAGAGCCACTGACAAACACTGCATGGCTCAGCTCCTGTTGTCGTTTTCATAACTCTGGTCAATACGCTGTATTTTTGTCACATCTGTGTGGCAGGGAATATGTGGTGAGCGTGGTACGGGCCATGGCTGAAGCCTTGTCCTCCAACATCTCATAAGAGGCTGACCACAGGGAGTTTTACAGCTGGACTGGCCCTGCAGTGACACTCGGCCTGCTCCATTAGTGGTTAAAATGGGCCAAGGTGCAAATATCCAACTGTGCAAGCTATGCACTCGCCATTATATTTTAGATCTGCTCCCACATAGATGGAGGCTGCTATTAGAAATGGGCTGAAGTACAAATGCTGCAACAGCAAGTACCAAAGAAGAATAAAAAAAGCTAAACTAAAACATGTTTCTTCAATTTCCTTTAGTTTTTTGCTCAATTGATTCACTGATTTATAATTTTTTTTCAAGATTACATGGTTTCTGCTTTCCATTCTGCTTTTTTTTAATGTCTTTTCATTTTTATGGTCCCACCTCATTGTCATTGTCGTCTCCAGCTTCTTGGGTTTGGAGATTGTTTGGTCTATTTGCTTGGTTCATTCTCTCGCTGTACATTACAATTGTATAATTGTAATGTACTTATTTGAATAAAACTTTATTAAAACAACTTTGTACACAGCGTGCATTAGGGCTGCGCGATATTTAAAAAATGCAAGCATTCTCACCAGATCGAGCTCATCTGTGAATGAACAAGATTGCTGATAAAAAAGTGTTGAATTGTAACTTAAAGAGAGGAGAAAACAAACCTTTTTGTTTTACTTGAATAAACAATACAGATCAGTGATTGTTCGGCACACAGTCAGCTGCACTGCACATTCACAGCGCTGAGCTCACACAGCGCCTCTCTGTATGTGTGTGTGTATGTGACTCTCCGCCCGCAGTAAATACAGTTACATGAATCTCACTCCTGTGGCAGAATTGTGCTTTTCCTTCTCAGAAAGTATTTAGGTGTACGACGGAAAGTCGGTAGATTTGTCACAATTCGCTTTTTTGAAGAATAAAAAATTGGGAAACAGACATGATTTCCCTCTCTTTCCGCTGGCTCGGTTCATTCTGTCTCCATTTCTGTTATTATGTCTGTTATTATGATGTTTACAACGTCTTCTTCTCTGACTGAACTGTTACAACACAACTTCCAGTCCTGTACTACAGCTGATGGAGATATTTCCTGAAACGATGCCGCATTCATGGGGAACTTTTAGAAAATGTCCCGAAACATAAACAATCTTTCCCTTTGCCGTTTTCAAAAGGTTCCTGTCTGGATGTGGTCACAGTCTCTCCCCTTGTTTATCACTCATCTTCAGCGTGGTGTGTGAGGGACAGCATGGGGGGGGGGGGGGGGGGGGGGAGAGAGGGAGTGAGAGAGTGCAGAGCAAGGAGCCGGTTCCGAGATGCTTTTCCGAAGCAAAACAAAAGTTGATTTGTTCTAAAAAAAAAAGAGAAAATATCACGCGTCCTGCGATATGACTGCGATTATTTTCCCACTGGGACCACTGCGACATGAGCAACCTCTGCTGGGCCCCTGCTGACTTGAGGGGTGAGCCCCACATAACTTTCAGTATGTACCTGTCAGTCTGTTGTATAGTGTCCCCTTGGTAGGCAAAATACTAATAAAGTCCTCAAGTTTTACTGAAGAAAGTGTAATCTCTGGAAATATTATGTCACAAAATGATTCCCTAACTAATAGTAAGCTTAATTATGTATCTCTGTGTTTTAGCAAAAGCTGGAGATTATTAATGTGAAGTTGGCTGTGAGAAACCTCATTTTGATTGTCACACTTTACGTTTTATATTCATCTGCTTCATATTGTACCTTGGCCGGTCTGCTGTATTGTGTCCCGGTGCAAATGCAGGAGCTTATTGATGTGGAGTTGGCTGAGAGAAATCTCATTTTGTTTTGTTTATTCAGCAGAATAAATTGCTGGTTGGAGCCAAAAGTGGAGGTTTGAGTCTATTTTATCACACAATGTAAGAGAGAGAACTGCTAAATACTCAATGTCTCCTTCTCCATGTCTGGTGTAGCACACCACGTACAGGCCTGGCATATGCACTACAACATTTAGAGTCGCTTTGGGGAGTGTCATGTGGATGAAGATATTTCTTAAAATGATTCAGTGTTTTATTGTGTTTCTAAACATTGTTTCAATATTGTTAATAATTAATAATTGAATACTATTCACTCACTTCTTGCTACTTTGTGTCCTGGAGTTCATCATTATTTAGGGAAGCTCATGGCCAAGAGGAAAGGAATTGGGCTTGTAATTGGAAGGTCGCCGGCTCAATACTGGGACAGGAAATGGTAAAGATAATCTAAAAATAAAGTTTAATATAAGTCTAGTTTTTAGTTATTTTATTATGGACTAAATATGTAAATAATGAGATGTTGTGAACAACATTTTCTGGTATCTTTTATTTACTAAATATTTTCATAATTTAGCATTGAGTAATATGAATATAATATTGTAATGCCGACAGATTACATGGATAAGGGGAGTACTGGCACTCAAATACTTGTGAATTACATCACTTTACAAACTATTCACTAAAATGTCACATTCAGTCATTTCTCCCTGTGCAAATGCAATACGTATTCGGGTTTGTGTAAAAGTAAAACATCAATGTTTCTTCCTGAAAAAAAGAAAGAAAGCTGGTGTCAGAAGAAATCTGCTTTAGACACAGACATTTGCGGCGACCTGGACGTCCTTGTTTCTATCCTGGTGCATTTTCTAATTTCACAGTCGACCCACAATGTGTGTCCTTCGTGCTCGCTCGCTCGGACACCAACTATCACCCGCCTTCCCCCCGCTCCCCCCCCGCCTACCTGCCGGACCTGAGCTCATTGTTTTTGCCCTGCTGATTAACTTCTTGCCGCCTCAAGGAATGTCTCACATTGGTTTCTGGATGAGTATGGGCTGCGCCAGCACAAGAACGTGTTTGGCTTTTTTCGTTAATGAATTCCAGCTGCTTGGGGTGAGTCAGTCTGCAGTGATTGGCACCTGCTTAGTAGGACAGTGTGGTAATGAAATGTAGACACAGGCCTTATATTCAAAAGTGGAACGAGACAGAAATGATGGAAAAATGTGATATTTTGGTATTATTGATCAATAATTCTATAATAATCTTATGGCTTTGTGGACTGTAAATCAGAGATAAAAGCTCTAGACGCTAGACTCTGGATCTCTGGCCCATTATGAGACGTTTTGAACAATCACAGTACAGTTCACTCACAGTTAGGGCAGGTAAATTAATCAGATTTCACTAGTGAAAACATGACAATAAAAGGATTGGGGGTTTCATGAAACTGTGTGTCAAAATACCGTCAAGGACCTATGATGGGACCTAAGGAAAGGTCTTATGGTTGTGTCTTTTGTTTAGATAGATAGACTTTATTGTCTGTCCCAATCAGTGACATTATTTATACAATAAAATACAATACATTCAACACTCTCAAGAGACTTTCAACCTCACAAAATAAAAACAGTAAAATAGGAAACCGTTTCAGCTGCAGTGGAGCAGAGGGAAGTTAACACAACAGAGCCCATTGTCCCATGTGTGCCCATCATCCTTGGTGCTCTGCTCTGCTCTAATATAGCTTTGGTGGACACTGGTGTAGACTGTTGCTGTATATGTTCACCTCAAGTGAGGGAGACCAAGCAAACTCAACAGCACTTTGTGGTGGGTAACTACCACAGTTACCCACAGCTATGTTATTATTACAATATTGTAATCAATATCATACCATGGACGTATTAACATGATCATATTGTTAGAATATGATATTGTTACATCCCTGAAGGGAATGCATTCTGAGTTGCACATTCTATATTTCAGTGCCATCATGAAACCCTATATAAAACAAAGCAGAAACCTTTATCTTCAGTTCCAATCAAGATTGCTCAGATGGCAGATGACCTCCCACATAATAAAGGGGTTTTTCTATAATGATGTTGATCCTGAAGTTGATCCTTGTCCAACTCGGATCAATCCCATTTCCCCCCCAAGCTTTTAATTTGAAACAGCAGTTTCAGAGGTGCTGACATAGCTATAGAAATAATTTAAAAGTAATAAGACTAATATCTGTGCCTAATAAGCATGTAGAGGATTGATGTAGTTGCCATAAAGAACTCAGAGCAGAGCTTGACAGAGGCTAACACTTTCACTGTAGTTGCCACCACAACTATGTTCATATCCCTTTAGTGGTTTGAGGGAAAAGATGACCATGTATTGATATTTGTATCATTCTTAATTCAATTCATTCAATTGAATCTAAGCAGGTTCTTCTATAAAAAATACATTTTATAGTCGATTAACTCAACAGTGTGTGGCTATACATGTGGACTAGCCTCTCTCTCTCTCGCTCTCTCTCTCTCTCTCTCTCTCTCTCTCTCTCTCTCTCTATATATATATATATATATATATATATATATATATATATATTTTCTGTGTAACAACTGTACTTCTGCTTTGTTTTGGTAAATGAAGCACAGGATCTCATCGATGTTGCCCCCAGTGCAACAACCTTGCTGCCTGGTCACCCTGACAGGACCTCCCCAGCACGACTGATGCTTCACATAATGGGAAATCAATTCTATTTCTGTTGCCTGGGTAGGTGGGCTTAAGGAATAATTACTCAGTCAAGAAGCGGGAGACAGGGGCAAGAAAGAGGCTGTCCTCACCGCTTATCCTCTGTGGGCCTTCCCTGCTCCGGCACTGATGTGAAACCAATACCATTATCCCGTTAAATCCACCATGGACTGCTCTATAAGGAAAACCGGAGTGTGATGCTGCACCATCGACGAGTGAAGCTCCTCTCTCAGACTCCTCCGGGTGTCTTTTTCCGTTTGCTGGGATTGCATGACTCATCAAGGGTTGACTTCTCTTCGCCTGACTCTAGAGGGAGGCAGCAAATGATTACACACTTTAACAACCTGTTGCCTTTAAGGTGGTTCAAACATGACTCAAAAAGGCATGACTCAGTCACAGGACTAGAACAAAGAATTTATTGAACATAAGCTACAAAATATCAGAGGTACCCAAAAAAGTATGACACATTTTCATTCAAGTCAAAGGGCAGATACAAGTTTAAACACACACTACGCTGCACGGCTGCATGACATCAGACTCCTCTGTTAAATGATGAGATTTTAGACATTTCCTGAGTAGCTGTTGGAGATTTACCCATGTTTTTAGGATTGTTTATTTTTAACTGATCTACAGTTCAGTATTGTTCGGCTTGATTCTTGTGTCGAACGTCTTTCTCTGGCACTCAGTGGCCAGCAGTCTTGACAATGTCACGCAATAGTATCGCCTCAGCTCACTTGGAACCTCGCCAGAGCAGGTACTAAAAAACTAGGTACCAGGTACCAGGTACTATCGCTAATGGAAACGCAAAATATCAAGGCGCTAGTGGAAAAGGGGCTTTAGTTCCAAATATTAAATATTTGAAACTAAAGCCCCTTGTGTTTCGATTGTCAAAACTTGTGAAGGGGACCAACATCTATCTGAACGTATCAGTTTTTTTTCCCCTGTTGTTAGTTTCCTGGGTTAGTGCCAAACAATAGCTGTGTCTCAATAGTCAAGGCTGGATCCTCCAAGTGTGAATTTGTTGTCCGTAATGCGTCACAGCACCACGTTGTCACATATGGCCAACAAATGCGGCCAATGTTTGCCTGTCCATGAAGGATACATCTGGCGTATCCTTCGGGGCCGACCACATCCCAGAATTCTTTGCACGCCAGCGGCAGAGCAATAAGGGTGGCGGTAATGCACCTGTCAGGTGTTTTGCAAACTGCCTTCAAAACCTAATGAAGAAGAACAAGGAGTTTTTTTTTTTTTCTTACATTCTTTGTTTCTTCCCTAAACCACAACAACATGACATGGACAACACAATAGGTTTGGTGGAGCCTGGAGAGATATATAATTATGATATAAACAGCTATATATCAGCTGACTTACTCAGTCATTTCAGCAAAATTTATATTTGTGGATTAAAAATGTAGAAGAAAAAGCTTAACCACATTTGTTTGACATGGTCATTTTGAAAATTGTTTGCTGTGAATAATTTATAATAATTATGAAAATAATATTCTGGGTTAGTGACATTTGGTTATGGATTTAAGGGAAATAATTGCACTAGTCCATGTTTGTCTGCAGCCTGAGATAAATACAAGAAAATCACAAACTAATAATCACTAAAAAATTTTTTTAGATATATTTATTTGCTTGTATATATGTTTAAATATATTAAGAAGGGACAGGAATAACTGTGAGGGCAGCATTTAACCTCTCGGTGTAGAAGAAGAAGAAGAAGGATCATCTCATTTCTCACACCATCTGACTTCTGTCTCCTTACTATTGAGACACAGCTAATATCACTGTCCTTTTTCTGATGGATAAAGAGGGCTTTTTAAAATGGATCTGAGGCCATGCTGCACTCAGAGCACCCTCTGCTGGACCCCATGCTAATTACTTCTGATGGGCTGATGTGCCTCTAGGCAGTACATTTTCAAACTGCTGCCTAACGTTTGAATTTAAACGTTCCCCTAAGTTTGAGAGATCATCCGAATTTCAGATAAAAAACATACCTCCCTGCTGGTTAGACACCAAAAAGGTGGCGCTAGACACACTGCGGTCCATGAATTTGTCACCAGAAAATCAACACTTTGGAATGGAATTTTTGAAATGGAATGGAAAAAAAACACAAACACACAAAATGTGTAATTTTTTGTTTCCAATTCTGGTTCTTATTGATACCCGAGTACTACAACATGTAGCCTACTAAAAATCCTATTCTTTTTGCTGTGGGTCAAGTTAAAAAATAAGATGATTTAAGATTACAGCAAATTCGCTGCATCCTCTGTTGTCTGAGTATGACCTTTTACCTATACAGAGCAGAGGTACAAACGGCCAAGGATGGAGACACAAATAGGTGTCTTATCCTTTGTTGATGATGTTTTTAAAGATGCTGCACTGTTTTCTTGCAGTGTTTTTGATGTATGGTTGTGGATGTGATTATAAGAAAGACTTGTGCCTGGCAAATTCTCTCTCTCTCTCTGTGCAATAAGGGATTAACATAAACAACTGCATGCACAGCGTGTAGAAAACAATGTCTCACAAAGTAAAACATGACAATAAAACAAACAGACTTGTTGGCTGACAATGTCATGACAAGGGAATGCTGGGGTGGTTGTTGTTAGTCTTTTAATAAGTTATAATCTTTCATCTGAGCACAGATAAATCAGATGAGTTATCTGTTATCCGCTCACAAATTTCAAAATAAAAGCACTTGTTGTAAATAACAAAGATTATAAATGCCACATTTGAGGTCCAGCAAATTCTAAGATTATTCATATCAAAATAACATTTACAGTTACGTAATCTGAGACATAAATGGTGCTATAGGTTTATTTTCAGTTTTCTCTGGTCTATGTTTGCGGTGTGTTTCTACTGAAAACAAATGAGAAAGCTACATTCAGGTCACAGAGTGTCAGGATGAGAAGTTTCAAAATGAGTCTGGAAACTGCTTAACTCCAGTGAAAAAGAATGCACACAACTTCCAAGAGAATATGTGAGTGGTACTTAAAATGAAGAAGAAGAAAAAAAACATACATCAGCAAGTTACATAATGAAGGATTTAATGTTTGAAGCTGTACAACAGAAAATGTTTTAGGGATGAGCACTGCACATTATCATTTCTAATCCCCCAGCTCCCAAAACAGTCACAAGCCACATCCATACAAGTACATTTTCATTTGAAACAGCATTTTCAAACAAAAGACAATCTGCACCCAGACAAGATTTAGTTTTTATCTATGGATCAGAAGTAATTTGCACCCTCACTAACACTCTGAAAGCATATTGCATATTGATTGCTTAGTTTCAGAAAAATATCACAGACAAGACACAACAAATGTGAAACTGATACTTTTGGTTCACAGCTGGTTTTTTTTTTTTTTACAACAGATAAAAAAAACAATTGGAAAGAGAATATTGGTAACTCCATCATGCTTTCTAAAGACTTCTGCTTGTCTAGACTAAAATGCAATGCGGGAATGGGGTCTTTAAAACTGAAACAGAACCAGTAGTGTTTTCATACTTCTCCATGTTTGGTACTTGATAACTAAGTAATGAACAGTAGGCATGGGACAACATCCAGAAACAAATATATGTAATAATTATCCTGGCCAAAATAATAAGAAAAAAATAACAAGGAAATGTGATTTTAAAAGGGACACCCTACTGTTGTTTATTGCTAATTAGTATATATATATTTTTTTTTTAATGTATTAATTTGATCTATTTTCTACAGTCTTGCCACAAGGGGGAGTTTGTTGTTGAGATCGCTCCGTCAGTGCACTGCTGGAGGGCAGAAGAAGTAGCAGATGGAGAGCGTTACCTGCAGACTCATTATGTGCTGTGTACTGCATGTCTGTGTTTCTTTACAGGTAAGCAAACAGTGAATGTGAGCGAGTCAGTGGAGAAGGGAAGTTGGCCATTTTACCCACATTGTGTGCGTGTGTGAAGTGTAGATGTTAGCCGCAGCCTGCTAGCAGCTAAGCTAACGCATAGCACGAGGACCCCACAATGAGAAGTGTGATGTTCGTGGTACTACTGTAAAGAACCTGTAAAGTGAGTGACCAATGTACAGGGGCCACAATAGATATATGTTGTATTAGTTATATAGTTTAGTTTATCTGATATGTATGTCAGTGCACTGCTGGAGGGCTATAATTATGTATATATATATATATACATATATATACATATACAGTAAGGTAACAGTGCAAGCCACTAAACCACCCTGTTGCCCATGAGGGGATTCCTTTTCAAACAAAAACCTATTAGTGTGGATGTTGTAAAAACCTACCCTCTGATGCAGCCTGGCCAATCATATCACCATCAACCTTCAATGTATTTAGTTTACACCTTGCATCAAAATAAGTGTATATTAAAACCAGATGGGGAAATGGTCAGATAGCGGTACAAAATCACAAGCATCTCAAAAGCAAGACAGTGCTTGTTAGTGTGATTAATGGTGTCCAGGTCCCACAGGCTTTTATCTCTCGCCCCTGAACAGAACATTACAGATCAAGCTTTGGATCAAAAGGCCTTCTTTTCTTCCAGCACTTCTCCTCCACTGTTCTCCCACTCCTCCCATTTCCTCATGCTGCTCCCACTGAAGCAGCCTGTGCATCTTTTATGAGATGTGTGAAAAACACAATGAAGGTTTAAGGCGACTGAACTTGGGGATGAAGTCTGGATGCCTCTCTACCCCGACCCAATTAACATGGAGTCAATAGAGAGCAAATTAAAAAGCCCCCGGGCAGCGGACCTTGCCAGAAAATGTCAACGGAATCAAGACGGTCAAAGGCAGAACAAAGGCGGGAACCTCCTGGTTCTGTACAATCCTCCTGAGCTCCCCTGATTAGAACATGGGGAGATTACTTTAGACCCTTTTCTTTCACGGCGAGGGTAAATGAAGGGAGGGGTATCCATTCTCACAGGGCAAAGGCCTGGGAGAAATGGCCGACTTTGGGTTGGGAACCATTGAGGCTGATCACTGAGGTGTGAACAAACCACCTCCCAAAGACAACATCCACAGTGGGAAAAAAAAGGAAAACAACTCTGGTATGCAGGATTAAGACAAACTTTGGTAAATAACGTCCTGTACAGAAAAAAAACAACAAAAAAAAAAAACGCGGCAGGATTTGATGTATTTCCCAAGTAATTATCCATGGTTACTTAAAGTGATAGTTCCCATTTTGTAAAGTGTGGTTGTGTGAGCTGCTCAAGTGAATGCTGACTGGCCTTGGCACGCCCCCTGCTGTGCCCTACACTAAGAACCTCCATGGCAAACGCCGGCGGGGACACAAGAAAAAAACATTTCAGTCTAGGATATTTAAAAAATGGATAATCTTTCCGTTTGACAGGTATTTTTTGACAGGAAAATTAAGTTTTGTAAACCACCCAGTCCCTTACAGAAAACTCCATAGAGAAAATCTGCATTTTTAACTCACAGGGACACTGCTGGTGCTGCCTCATGCGGTAAGTTTTTATTGTGGTACAGGAGACTGCATCATGCTTAAGATATTGTACATTTAATATTGTATATCTAATTTTGTGAGGTGTCTTTTGTTTATCCTTGTGGCCCCGCTGCAGCCATGTTCCCACTGAGAATACAATACCTGTCTTGTTCTGGCTCAGCATGTGCTATCTCACACAATCACACATCCAAAAAACAGAACTATCCCTTTAACTCCAGCTCATTCTATGGACTGCAGCCACCATTGTACATTGTAACAGTACATGGTTTGTGTTAAACTATTTAAGTTGCAGATGAGTGATGTTTTTCTTATGGAATAATATAATAACCATGGCATGGTTTTGAAAACTAATTCAAGGTGCTTTTGTGTACCATTCGTGATTGAAAATGGACGTGACTCTGGGTTGTCCTGATGTGGCTAATCCCATTCATCTGTTTTTCTGAGCTCATTATGCAAAAAAAAAAAAGGAAGAAAAAAAAAGAAATCTCAAATGCCATATGCCTGAGTTTAGAGCACACAGCTTTCTTTTCTAATACATGATTGACCTTTATTTAAGAGTTATACAAGTAGGTTTCTGGTCTCAGCATCTGAATGAATCCCTCCGTATCTTAATTAGGCCCCTTCTCTCATCTAACCACCTATGTTGTGTGACTCCTCCCTAATTTAGTCACAGCATGTCACATTGGGGGTCAGGGATCCCTTTCCATGAGACCTTTAGTAGGCGGCTCTGCCCTCATTTTAGTCCGAGAGTCCCGTAGAGACACCTTTCACTGGGCAAAGCCCTCCTCTGGCAAGATGTAAAGTAGTGAGGGAGCTAAACTAATTACAGCAGGTCCCATCTCTGCCTGTGTCTATAAGCCAAAGGCTTACCCAGCACAATGGGGCCTTTAGCAGAGTGCCTATCCTCTTTTAGCTCTGTGGTTTGGAGGCTCCGAGGCCCACAAAGAAACTTCCATTAGTGTAATTAGAAGCAGAATTAAGTGCAGTTTTGTTCTGTATCTATACTAAGTTGTTTGGCATGTTTTTTTGTCTGGAGTCTTTTTGTGCGACCAAGGGAGCTCTGGAGTATGATAATGAAACAGACCTGAGGCTGAGGAGTCATATCTGATGAAGGCTCTTTTACTGTTTGTTTCCCTTTTATACTTCACCCTTACATCACGTTTCCAGCTTTTTCAAATCAAACTGTTTGGCTGATTTGCCAGGAACATCCAACTCTCTCCCCAAAAAATGATGTTTGCACACAAAATAAAGTGCACTCTTAATTACATTGTGAGTAACATATTTTCTTCCATATTAAATTTGTTTTTAACATCTGTCTGTCCTGGGAGAGGGATCCCTCCTCCGTGCCTCTTCCATTTTTTTCCGTGTAAGGGTTATGGGGAGTTTTTCCTCACTCGATGTGAGGGTCTAAGATTGAGGGTGTCACTTGCTGTACAGACTGTGAAGACGTGTTGTCGTGATGATGGGCTATGCAAGTAAAAATGTACTTATGACTTTAACGTTTTGCCAAGAGTGATGGCGTTCTTGAGTTTTTAAAGCAAAATTCTCACTAGGAGGAGGGAAAGAGGAGGGAAGTGGAATGCAACAAAGCAAAACATGACCTAGATGTCCACCAAGCAGCAGACCACAGTTGTGGCGTATTTCCACCGGCTCTATCGCCTCGCCTCGCCACAGTTTCAGTAGCGTTTCCACTAGCATAGTACCTGGTACCAGGTACTATATTTAGTACCTGCTCAGGCGAGGTTCCAAAAGCGTGCTGAGTAGGTACTACGCGATGATTGGTCAGACTGCCGGCCACTGACTGGCCAGAGTGCCGTCACAGGAAGAGACGTCCCACCTAAATCAAGCCGAACAGCGCCAAACTGAAGATCAGTTAAAATTACTTAACAATCCTGCACTCTAAATTGACCATAGGAGTGAGTGTGAGAGTGAATGGTTGTTTGTCTCTGTCTGTGATTGGCCCTGCGATGGACTGGCGAACTGTCCAGGGTGTACCCCGCCTATCGCCCGATGTAGCTAAGATTGGCACACCCCCCGCGACCCTCTGGTGGAGGATAAAGCGGTAGATGATGACTGACTGACCGTCGATTGCGAGCGGCATCACAGACCCTGCTGCTGTCTGTGGAGTAGGAGTCTGTACTCTGGAGACGTGTGGACACAAATCACGCCGAACAGTGCCAAACTGTAGATCAGTTAAAACTTCTTAACAATCTTAAAAACATGGGTTGATCTCCAACAACTACCAGGAGTCTGGTGTAAAGTCATTAGTCACTCGTTTGTGTGTCTTATAAAATGAAGTCACCGCAGTTTCATGCAGTGATGACACCGCCAACGTTGAGTAGGTACTTTTTATTGTAGTGGAGATGCAACCTAAACATGGCGTGGAGAGGCGTGGAGAGGCGAGGTTAGTAGAGCCGGTGGAAACACGCCATTGGAGACCAGCTTTGTTGCAGACTTTTGTGGTATTATGAGGATATTTCATTGAGTTCCAATTGAAAACTCTCTTTGCCTTAACTGTATGCTTCATGTGCCCAAATGTTTGGCCCCATGAAATATAATACTTATTAATACAGTTGTAGCTCCTCTATTGTCTAGGTGTCAATGATGTTATAATAGCCTAAACTAGCCTAGCTAATAGCCTAAAAAAAACAACAACCCAAAATGCTCAAATTCAATGTAAGTCTCAGCCATTATATGGGGTGAAAAGCTGTCCTTACATTTATGTGAAACATTAAGTGGGCCTACCTGTAACACCGCGTATGGTTGTAAAATGAGATATTTACATAGAAAGACGCTACACTGAAGTTTTTCGTTGTTGTTTTTATTAAAACAACGTAATTTAAACACGGGGTGAACATGCCTTCATGTTTAGAAAATAAAACAGCACCAACACAGCATCAACATGCCTGGTTAGAAAATAAACACTGCACCAACACGACAGTAACACGCCTGGTTAGAAAAGAAAACACTTTAGCCTACCAGAAAAGTCATTGGTCGCTATCTTCATCTACTTCTTGCGCACTGAAGCCACTGAAGTCTTCATCTTCAGCACATAATCTTTCCCCGCGTCTGTCTCACTTTTGCGTTTACTACTAGAGAGTGCCCCCCAGTGGCCGTTAGCCAGTAAAAATCTATAAATTAGCCGCACCGTTGTATAGGCCGCAGGGCTCAAAGCGTTGGAAAAAAGTATATATATATATATATATATATATATATTTTGATTTATATTCTATCTTACACTTTTCTATGATTTGTTTACATATGTTTCTTATTTATATGATAATAATTTCATAATTATGACAGAGTAACAAAAGCTCAGTGCAGTGTCGGCACTGAGTTGACAATGTTGAACAATGTTGGTTCAAAAAATTAAATAATATTTTCTTTCCACAGATCAATTTTTGTCACTGTCGCTGCTGTGCTGAGCGACATTAAAACAAAACACCATATTCAGAGACAAAGAAAGTGTCATGTGGGGCTGTTTTAATCAGATTTGTCGTACTCGTTTGACAGTGACTTGAATGTGTCATTTGATTACATTTAATAGCTATGCTCTACAGTTTTAAGCTAAATAATTGACCTGTCAAGTGCAATAGAGGCAGTCCCTCTCTCTCTCTGCAGAAATAGTTTGTGAACCAATGACATACATTTTCCATTTTCATATATCATATGTAACTGTTATGAAAACATGCAGCTAAATTAATTCTTAACTTGTGCCAAAGCATGACATTGTAATTAACTGTCATCTCCTTCCTATCCTTAACACATAGTAAAGTTACCCTCTTACCCTAACCTTAACCATCACAACTAAATGCCTAATTTTAACCAGTACCCTCACCTTAATTCTTAATTTTAACCCTTAAAACCAAGTCTTACCCCTAAAAAAAACCCTGATTTCCTGCAGTTTATATGTTTTTTGGTCCTCACAAAGATATACACACATAGACAACCCCCCCCCCCCCCCCCCCCCCCCCACATACACACACACGCGCACGCTAAGTGTTGAGTTGCTCCTTGACACAGGTCTGAATCACACTCACCCCTGAGAGCGGCTTGTCTCACTTCACAGTGTACAGGCAGGTGTTTAAAGCATTAGCTGAACTCCAGGAGTTCAACATCCTTCGGGGAAAAAGCCAAGTAACCCAAGTTATCACGTCCCGGGAGGCCTGACCCGGGCTGAGTGATGGCTTCCCTGCCCCCTCACATCGTCAACCTTGGCCTGTGTGAGGAGGGGGGAAGGATTGCGTGTGCTGTTCTGGTGCTGGTGACCTGCAGGTGTGAAAAGACGTTATCCACAGAGAGCTTCGGGGGCTTTGGGGACGCTCCGTGTTGCTGCTATTGGTTTACTGATGAGTGGTGCTGCTGTCAAACAATGTTTACATTGACTCAAATCTCTGCGGCCTGTCACTGCCAAACTGCACTTAGCAGTAAGTATGAGCACAAATGCTGCAACTGCATCTGCTTCTGTCTGAGGAAATATTTCTGTTCCAAAAGTAATTATTTAGGAAAAAAAAATCAAAGCGTCGGCCAATAGTGATTGCAATGATGATTTGCTGGCCATGTATATACATGGAAGTAAACAGTTGCTCGTTAAACATCCAGACTGATGTACTATGTCCGAACATTGGCTTGGAAGAGACACTGTGAAACAACTCCACCGATAATATAGACTCACTCTTCCTGATCCTTACTTGACACATTCTTTTCAGTCATAATCATTAATTCATAAAAAATGGACATTATCTCCAGATTGAAGCCAACAGAGAAGTGTCCAAAACCTGTATTCCATTGAATGACCACCAGAGGGTGTGACTCCACTGGTTCGCATGTGAGAAAATAAGCCTACTTCAAAAATATTACATGTCAAAAAGAGATCAGGAAAACTGGGGAAATTCAAACGTGGATAACAGAGAAAGAGACAAGGAAACACACCAAAGTGTAAGAAATTAAAAAATAACCAGAATTCAACAGGAATAAAATAAAAATAGGTATGTAAATATAAAGTAAATTCCTTTAATATTCTCTTGTATTGCAATAATCACGTTTGTTTTTCTCCCAGAATGCACTGCATTTTGCAGTATAATAGTGTATGACAAGAATACAGTAAACTACTGTTCAAATGTCACTGTAAAAAATAAAGTGTTAAAAGAAATGACTAATTCGAAAAGTCCAAGATAGAAACAAAGTTCAAAACAGGAAAAGCCCTTAATGAACACAATGTCCAGGAACAGACGATGATATACAGTAATAACCAATAACCTGAGTTGCAAATATAGATTTCTAAAGGGGAGGGAGGGAGGCAAGAGAAGTGCAGAGCTGATGTTAGAACAGTGTCAGAGATAATAGCCTGAGAGAGAGAGAGATGCCCATTTATCTAATTGAAGTAAATAATACTCATACATTTGACAGCATTGTTTGTCACATGTGAATTTACTGCTTTGAAGGAAGCTCCGACTATATATAAGAGAGAGGGAGAGAGAGAGAGAGAGAGCCTGTGGTTGAAATCAGAGTAGTTGCACTCCTACATCTCCATTTGCTTCAGCTCTCCGTGTAATGTGTTTGTTAGATTACGACCTGGCCCCGGGTCTGCTTTGTGAAGAAGCAATTTAGCACATTGATTCAGGAATATGCAGCATATGAGGGCGATGCTGCAGTGACGAAGGCCTAAAAAGGGAAGTCTGACACAACTTGGAGACACAATTTGGTCATGAAACTGCCATTTGAAGGTCCTTTTTAGATCCGCTGACACTGTGCTCTTGTGGTTTTATATTTCACAGCACATTTTAAATCACGTAGGCAAATGAACTCAGGAAGTGGTGAAATACAGCCTGATGCAGATAAATGGCCAGAGTGAAACGGAACAACAGCGTCATCAGCATCTTTTTCATTCTAGTTCAGTTTTAGGATAATTAGCACAGGGATGGAGGGATCCATGCTGCGCCGTCACGGTGGTGATGACAGCCCCTGCTGCTCCCTTCAGCTGTGCTGCATCTCACACGAACACTGTCGGCCTCAGGATTTGTCTTCCATCTGCTAATGGGCCCGTCTTGCTTCATGGTCAACCACCTGGATATCCGTCAGCGCCAGAGTCCAGGGCCTCAGGAGGTGCAGAGCTGAGTCTCTGAGAAGTTAGTTCCCAGAGGAAGCAGTGAGGCCCTGATTCAGACTGTGTTCTCATGGCCCTTGTCGTCATCCCCCCCCACCAACCCTTTTTTTCCAGCCGCCTCTAGTTCTTTCACTCATCACTCATATCCCCACACACCAAAAAGAGTTTAATCATCTTGGTGATGTTGAGAGGAGGCTCAGCACAGGTGACACAGAGTATGTGGCAGGCGGCATGCTCTTACAAGGCTCGTGTCAGTGAGGGGCTGGACTACGGTAGGAGAGTCCACAAGTGAGCGAGCCCACCATGTGTCACCATGCTATAAACAGAAAGACTTAACACGTGGCATACTTTGTACAATGGCCAATGACAGTGTGTCATCATACAAGGATCACAAATGAAAACGGGCTTGAAGATCTACTTTGCAAAGTGAAATTTTAAATTAGTTAAAAATGTGTATTTTTTAGCCTTCATTTTTCTTTATGGAAAACTTTTGTTGTTCAATGAAAAGCTTTTTTTAATGTTTTACAATACAATGTACAGCATTAACTTTAACATTTCAGTGAATAATATATGGGGATTACTGATATTATCTGCACATCTTGGTTTTAAGTGTATTTTCTGATATTGGCAAACACGCCAAGATACCCAATATGACAGTAGGCTGAAAAGGCTGCTACCTTATTGACTTCTATTCTTGTGCCCTCTCAGCTCTTTATTATATATGTATATGTATATGTATATATATATATATATATATATATATATATATATATATATATATATATGTAGGTATCGGTATTGGTTATCAGCCCACACACTTCTGAAATAAAAGCATATTGTATATTGGCAAAAATGTCCAAAATCATACATCCCTAATAAAACCTGAACCCTCACTGCCTTGAAATTTTACTAAACGTAGAAGACATAATTTTAAAAATAAAGCACATTTTGAGGAGTTTTTAACACACAGGTGTCAGATAAAAAGTTGAATTACCCCAAATTCCTCAAGATGAAATCACTGACTGACTTCATTGCCCCATCAGCCTCAGTCTCCTCCCTCTTAGATCTTTACAGCAAAGTCATGAAAATAAGGGCATATAATTACAATACGGGGAATTTCTAGCAAAATGCTGTATTTTTTTGTACATGGAATAGCTGTTGTACAAGTCAAATGTTAGATTTAACTGCCCTGACAGAAGTATAGCAATGTGGTTGTGAAGTCAGTAATGATAGTGTATCAGTTCCTTTACAGATGGGGATGGCTAGTAAATAGTTCATCTCTTTTGTTCTATCTTTAACTGTTGTCTTTAACTGTTAATTGTTATTTTCTGTTGAAAAAATTATTTGTTAGATCTATAATTTAATCTTGATATGTAAGATTAAAACTATTTTTCTCCTTAGAGCCATTACAACATAATTCAGTTGGATTATGAGTGTTTGAATTTCAGGTTAAGATTGTGACTAACTGTTATAGTTGAAGTGAGTGCAAAATGCAGTTTTCAGATATTTTAATTATAAGTTGTCAGAATTAAACACACAGCATGTCATTTCTTACGGTGGGTACTTTCTCCCATTCACAACAATAACAAAATACTTAGTTTAATGATGTTGGGGAGTTCAGGTCTCTTCCTAATTAAGTGACTGATCCTCTCAGTCTTTATCCCAAAGTTGATTTGTATCCCAGCTTTTTTTTAAAAAGTTGAATAAACCAACAATTAGCTGTTCTTAAAAACTGATACAACTGACTGACTCCCCACACCCCCCGTCTCTCTCTCTCTCTCTCTCTCTCCCTCTCTCTTCGCTCACTATTGAAGTTCATGATAAGATGCCTCACTATTAAAAATGTGTCTGTTCTTTTTTTCCAGCAAGGCATTTATATATATATATATATATATGTATATACATATATATATATATATATATATATATATATATATATATATATATATATATATATATATATATACATAATATACATATATATATATATGAAATATTTTCAGGATCAGTTGATCCATGGTTTCACATTTACTTGATTATAGAGAAGTATTCTGAGCATTTAAAAAGTTAACTTATTTTTCAAAGGCAAGCCATTTGTAAAACATAGCAGCAGCTTGGCAACATGGATGATGTTGTAAATAAGGCGTTTAAATGTATGAAGCTATTTGTTTCCCTCAATACCCAATACATATGAAGAGTGTTGGAAACATTTTGACTGATGTACCTGTAAGTATACTACTATCTAAATATGTGTTACATAAGTTTGGTCATTTTTTAGATATCTTAATACAAAACTTTTATATGTTGTATCTTTATGTGTGGCCACCTGAAACAGGAAATGCAGATATATTAAACCCACATAGCATTAGGATTGGAGATATCTATAATGAGAAACCAATAGCATTACAGAAAAGAAAGAATCCAATAAACATTTGTTATTGCCCCCAAATCTAAGCTGGGCCTGCGAGGAAAGGTTAAACCTGCTGCTATCACAACTGAAATATCAGCACACTGAGATGCACACAGATATACACTATGATAGGAAGATGTAATTTACTGAGGGAGATGATTTCAGCACTTGGGTGACTGTTGATAATGTGCCTCAGTAGAACAACACAGGCTTATCTTGCAAATTCTTTGTGCCTATGGGTTTATTCATGAAATTATTCTTTTGTCAGAATGTGCTTTCTCTTACATCAGTTATTGGAATCTGCACGCACACACATACCTACACACACGTTCTTACGCAGCCTTCTAATTGAGGACTCTGATAGACATAATTCATTCCTTAACCCCTAAACTTAAACATAACCATCTTGCTAAATGCCTAATCTAACCTAAAACCAATCATAATCCTAACCCTAAAACCAGGTCTTAAACCCCAGAAAGCCCTTTAAATTTGTGAAGAAGAGACAACATCTCTTCACTCCCGATGGTTTATCAATTTTCTGGTCCTCACAAAGATACACACACACACACAGAACATGTAGAACTGCTTGTAAAAATCCAGTCATAGCTCATTAAAAGATCCTGGTGGCAGGATCACTGTGCCAAAACTTTAATGAAGCAAGTCGCTCGGTTTGATAGCCAAGTTAGTTAAATTCATGTGACTATAACAGGTTCATGGATGTCAACGCCCCCTCTTTTTTTAACAAATGCTTCTCTTGATACTGAGCTGCTGAGTTTGGAGGAGTCTGTAGCAGGGAACTGAATAATGAGGTGGATGCCGTAACTTTAAGGGCAGTGGAGAGAGAAAGAATCAGTGTCAGATTTGAGTTAACAGACTGCAAGTGCTCTTCCAATCTCAGTGTATGAGGGTGTTGCGTGAAAGCGAGGACAACTCAGTCTCCAGGATCATATGTAACCATATACATTTCTGAACACCACAGATATGTGTGAACTCCATTTGCCTGAACCAAAAATAAAATGGGGATGATGATAATACTTTTCTTTTTTTATATCCTTTTGTCTTTCAGCTGGTGCCAACACTAATAAGTAGTACTGCTGTTCACTCAGGTTTTGCGTTGTTTATCGATTAATCACAAAAAAGATTGACAGATCAATCAATGATGAAAATAATCATTAGTTCCGCTGTAACAAAATATAAAAATGTATTACTCAACATAATAAAACAACCTTGTATACAAAAAAAGAAGGCTGCTTTTGATAAAAAAAGGCACAGCTATTTGCTATACGTGAAAAAATTGACAGAATATGTTTTATCCAACTTCCCTCGAAGACAAATATTAAAGGTGACATCGAATGCTGGTATAGCACATATATGTTAGTTATGGAGGTCTACTTAGATATATTAATTTGTTTTCATGGTTAAAAACCTCCCAGTCGCTGCAAACGAGCCGATCAAAATATCTCCTCACTGACGCTCTCGTCAGCCGCGCTGTTTCAGACCAAAACCACACCCCCAGAACGTGGACTGTGTTGTGATTGGCCAGCCAACGAGAGCTTTCCCACTGTCCTGTGATTGGCCAGGTACCTGGAAGTGACGTAATTGGTAGGCCAGCTCTCAGATACACAGCTCCCCCTCTGGAACGGTGGATGCTCTGCATCTCAGCAGCTACAACGAGAGTAGTTCTTCTTCTTCTTCTGCGGTTGAATGTACGCAACCGGATGTGCCCGGACTAGTGCCCGCACCAGGAGGCGCTACGGTGGTGAGAGGAGTGGTGAGGATTTCTGATGACATCATCAGCATAGGGAAGTGCCAATCGGCTTCGCAGAGCCCAGGAAAACAATACAACACTATTTCTCAGCAGTGGCTGAACTGTTTGTTCTGAAACGTTAGGGTTTCATAAACGAGGTAATGACGCAGATACACACACAAACGCAGCGTTAATTGGAGCTTCCGGTCTATGTCGCCTTTAAAGTGGCCATAAATCCCTCCACTCTCCTCAGCATTTGTTATAATGGCCTTTGATGCTAACAGGTAAGTGGTAGCATATATGGACAGTGGGGACATGTTATGTACCCGCCAGATTGTCCCTACCAATATTAGAGACAGGGTAACATGTACGTGTGCACAAATGCTGTGAGAGGAGAGCGAGAGTGAGTGATCGGATTGTATGAGCATCATTGAACGCATCACAGCCGAGCAGAAATAGCACTGCATGTAACAGAGGAGATGAGAGAGAGAGAGAGCACATGTGATGTGCTGTTCTGACAACACAGCTGAACTACTTAACACGCATGCAAGTTTGTCCATGCCTATACTCATTTCCCCTTTCGTAGACATCATGCCACCAAAAAAGAGAGGCAAAGCAGACAGCAGTTATGCTGATTTATTTATGATTAAGTCACTTTTTACTGGAAGATATAATGTCAACTAATGTTAGTTAATCATGTTTGCTAGTTTCATTCAGTAATAAACATGATGGCTTCAGGTTGCTAAACATTACGCAAATTCACTGTTTTGTCTCCTGAACAAAGGGCATGCGTTTGTAGTATTAGTAGTATTAGTGTGTTTGTGATGTATGCACTTCGTCTTTATTGTGTTTTTCATGAACAATACATCAGGTGATTATATCCTTTGTTAAAGCTGCTGCTTCTCTCCCATTCTAAGCAGGTGCAGTATAGGCGCTTAGCTCCAGGATAAGCAGGACTAGATAATGGGTGTATTGAAAATAAACACTCATTCAGTGAGGAACAGATTTGTGCAGCTTATGCAGCAGCAAGAACTTCCTTGTTGTTTTCCCCATAGGGAGTTTGGTTACACAGCTGCAGAGCTAAAATTATTAATATGCTGAGTACATGATGTTTGTGAAGTCAGCATTTTAACATAAAAACCCAAGGAATCTACAGTAACTACGCTTAATGTACTTTTACTGTCTAATCTATGGTTTCATGATATCACATGGGCTGCAGTTTACCCTTGAGCTTATGAGAGAGGACCATCCTGAGACTGATGCGCCTTAACAGATAAGTCAATAGAATGTTGGAACCCCAGACACTGCTTGCCGCAGATATCGCCCTGCATGTGTGTGAGGTTGCTGAGGGCTTGCTGAGGGCTTGCTGAGGGCTATTTCCCTGTTCACAGCATGCAGACCAGCAGCACTGAAGGGCTGAGTAAGGGTGTGTGGCGTGTTGAGTGTTCTTCAGGGCCGCAGGACAGCGTTGGAATTCTGACAACTTGGACTTGGATGGCCAACACGTGATTGTGCTGCATGTTAAAGGGATGGACTATGGTCAAGAACATGACATTTTACAATTTTCGAACTTGAGCATTTGAGACTCCATTCTAAGAACACATGTGGTCATGAATTGTAAAGCAATTTTTAGAAAATGTCTGTGATTTTAGGGTTCACTAATTTTAGAAAGAATTTAAGAATTTATTAATCCTCTGCATTTGACCCATCCTAGAATTAGGAGCATTGGGCTGCCACACTGAGTAGCGCCCGGGAAGCATTGGTGGTTGGGTACCTTGCTCAGGGGTAGCCCAGCCCTTTATGGCCAGGTGGGGATTTGAACCGGCAACCGGTTACAAGCCAAGTTCCCTTTCCACTTGGCCACGGGCTATCACCTCAGAAGGAAAAGGAGAATAAATAGAATAAAGCTGTTCAAACTGGGTAAGGAATGCTTGAATCTGCCTTTGTAATTGGCTAACATTTCTTTTCAAACTGTGACAGACAGCACCCAATCTCCCCACAATCATCACAATGACTCAGAAGATGTGAAATTAGGTTAATAATCCTGTAGTTGAAACTGGCACTAGTACCGTTTCACAAACATGGCACTGTGAGAAAAAATAGTCACGTGACATCCAGAGCTCTATAGATACTGAGCGTCATCTCATGATTTGTCCTGTGTAATGTCTAACTGGTCAAGCCACTAATGGCAGTGTGTATGCCTTAAGCATCTGAGGTTCATTATGCTCCCTATTGGTGATTGTTGATTGCAGATGCAGCCGTTTAAAGATGAATGATCTTGCGCTGGGCTGTATGTTGCACATGTAATTATACAATCCATTTCTAATAACTTGTGGTCAACCTGTCAACTCACATGAGCGTTTCCTAATGTACCACCCCCAGTGATAGGAGAGATATGACTCCTGTATTTTTCAACTCAATTAGGCACAAGTGTTAGTGAGTTTAGGGCCCAGAGAAGGAGTAAGATTAGGGTTAGGGTTAAATTTGATGACGACACACTCAAGGTACCAGATTGCTGTTATTTATGCTGTGTGTATATATATATGCTGTGCTTGGTGCACATATTTTAAATTTCTTTGTTGTGGGTCGTAGTCCACTGCAAATGAGCAATAGGGTTGATTGAGTTAGGGGTGTCAAATTATCACGTTAATTGTGATGAATTAATTACAGTCAGATTTAGCGTGTTATGTTTCTTAATCGTGTTAATCTAATTTTTAATCTCCAACTTTACTGTTTCTGTATGCGAGTTGCTTTTTTATAAAATCCGTTTTTATGTATTGGGCTCCTTGTGCTTGAGTTGTTGGGGTTGGAAAACAATGGTCAGTCGCACCCTGAAGTGGACATTGGCTGTCATTGTATTTGGAGACACCATCAATAAAGGTAAAGTTATATGCCCTCTGTGTAAGAAGGAGTTCGCTAACGCAGTGAAGATGTTAGTTATATAGTTAATTGTTATATATCAATTTTTTGATCTGCCACAATAATGTAATAATGAATTTAAATGAAAATACCTCAAGTTCAGGGCTTTTCTAAGTATTTTTTTAGGTGTGATTAAAAAAGAGATTAAATAGGTTTATTAATTCCAATTTTTTTAATCTCTTGACAGCACTAGTTTGAGTTGGAGGACAAGCTCCCTGTGGTGTACATGGTGCTCTGTGTAAAAAAACAAGGGTAACTTAAAAGGAAGCAGGTAGCGTTTTGGTACTTCCATATCCAGTGTGGCCTCAGCCATGTTCACAAAATCACACAAACACAAGCTGCCATACAGATGGATATTCAACAGGAGGGCAGCCATTTTGCTATTTTGGGGATTTTGCCGATGTGGTATTTGAACAAACTCCTCAGGCTTTATTGCGATCAACTTCTAATTTGGTCAGGTATCTCTCGACAAGATAAGGATTGAAAGTTATTCAATGCTGTCACACAGTTTTGTCCATCAGAAAGTTACAACTAATTGTAGTGACAAGAAACCTTTATAACGTTGTGATAGAAAGTCAGATCACAACCAAACTTGCTATGAATGGTAAGTAGAGAAGTTTGCCGCCACCAGTGTCGGAGTTGCACCAGGAGTGAGTTTTTTTTTATGTAGTTACTCCTATATAGAGATTTTAGTTGACATAAAACAAAGAACCAACAATAATGAGCTCAAAGTGTAAATTAAATCCAGTGAAAGGACAAAATGGACATTTCCACACACATACAAAGACATTTGTTTTTTCAGTGCTTTTTCGATAAGTGTCCAGTGACTCAAAGGGAAATCAATTCCAGTCACAGAGTGTGTACAGATAATCAATGTCCATTAACCGCAGTTCAAATTAAACAATGACTTCAGATAATCATCAGACTGAGGCTACTTGGAGCGTGTGTAATGAACTAAGAAAAGGTAGAAGGTTTGACATATAAGTTCACAGGGAATTCATTTGAAGTTAAATTCACCATGTAAGGAGGTTGATGAGTGGATAAAAATATCCAGTGGGGATCAACCCTGTTTATTTATAACCCTGTCATTTCTACGGACAAAATGGCAAACTTCTACTTTTATTTGAGTCTCAATCTTTTAGTTAAATCCCTCATTTCTAAGTGTTCTTTATAAAGTTTTCTTTCCAGTTTCTCAGTTTTTATACTGTGTGACGCTGCTTCACAAAGACTTGTGGACAAACTGCTCAGTTTTACTCAAACTGTAGCTTGTTCAACTTTAACATAAAAAAGAAAATACACATTTTTTTCATGTAAATGTTCCATTATGATGGTGACACTGATTACACAGTGAAATGGTGATTAAAAAAAAACATTCACTTGGGTACCAGGATGCAGTTTCCCAAAAAGTTATGACTACATTTACAGGTTGCTGCTTTGTTGTAAAATACCCCTGCGATATTATCATTTTTTTTGTTGTGCGTAACAAATGACATTAGCATGTGAAAACGTGACTCCATCATGTATCTATTTCTAATTCATACACACACTATATTGCCCAGACCAGTGCCTTGCACAAGAACATGCACACTAGAGGACTGGGGCATCAAACCACCATCAAATCACCATTTCTGGTTAGAA
The DNA here is from genome assembly GCF_958295425.1 of Solea solea. NCBI lineage: Eukaryota > Metazoa > Chordata > Actinopteri > Pleuronectiformes > Soleidae > Solea > Solea solea. The sequence goes on from NC_081135.1 coordinate 12,157,136, forward strand.
GACAACCTGTTGTTCAGGAGATGGTGAATTTTAGCAGGGAGAATTTTTTGTGGCATGATATTTTGGCAGGGGGTGTTTACGGTGCTACACTGGATCTAAGGAAAAGTGCTTGCTTCATTGCTTATATCCTTACTGGTGTTGCCAGTGTCTCCGTATCTCCAGCAGTTCCAGTAAGAGCAGGTTGTACACCTATTTCAAGTGATCGCTCAGCTTTTAGAAATGAGATTGTTGGTGTCTTACAATTCAGCTAACTGTGGGCATGCTGCTAGAATTCATGGGACACCAATTTGGAAAAAAAAACCAAAACATATTTTAGCCAATTAAGTAAAAGGTCGGGGAAGCCAGGTCAAGGGCTGAAGTACCCTTGAGCAAGGTACCCAATCCCATTGCTCATTGTTACATGGACACTCTAAACTGGCCCCAGACACGTGCTGGTCCCAAGCCCGGATAAAGGGAGGGCTACAGTTAGGCCTTGAAATATTTGGACCCAATCTTCATGATTTGGACTACACCGGAATTGAAGTGCAGACTTTAAGGTTTAATTCAAGAACAAAAATATATGATTAAACATGTAGGAATTGGACAAATAAACATAAACCTAAGTAAAATGTTACTTTTCAATATTTTGTTGAGAATCCTTTGCAGGCAATGACTGCCTGAAGTCTGGAACCCATGGACATCACCAAACGCTGGGTTTCCGCAATCAACTTTGCTGCATTTGGCTGAATCTGAGCAGAAAGTATATCCCTATACACTTCATAATTCATCCGGCTGCTTCTGTCTTTTGTCATATCATCAATAAACACAAGTGACCCAGTTCCATTGGAAGCCATGCCATCACACTGCCTCCACACTGTGGTGTGCTTTGGATCATGAGCGGGTCCAATTCTTCTCCAAACTTTCTTCTTCCCATCATTCTGGTACAGGTTGATCTTAGTCTCATCTGTCCAAAGAATGCTGTTCCAGGTGTAAATTCAAAAATGTTCATCCAATAAAATCTACCCCACTTTAAATGTATTCCATTTTAAGAACATTTTTTTTTTTACCTTTTTTGTTCACTACGATTGTGTTACTTCAGTGTTGGAAAGCCTTCATTCACATTTACCTAAGTGACACAAACATACTAAACGAGGCAGCCGTTGACCAGCAGCTCAGGTGTCTTCATGAGTTAAAAAGGATTTTCTCCATGGGACTTTGGTGTGGGAGATTGAGTGGTTTGCAAACTTATTTTGTATAGCCATAAAAGGCTGTCTGATGGCAAAGAATGGACTAAAGCTGGTGTAGATTTTACACACAGTGCACAGTGAGCACTGTCCGTGTGTCAGTGCTGCTCAGATGTAACAATGCCTGTTTTTCAGTGTCACTGCTGCTCTGTTCACAACCTCACTTGTATGTGGTTCATAGCAGGTAGTGAAAGTAAAGTGTGAACATCATCAAATAAATAAATATTTTCAATATTTTTTTTCAGAATAACAACAACTGCATTTAATATTAAATTGATGTCACTGAACACGTCCACACCGCAGCAACTGTGGGTGGTCACGCCTCTTACATCCTAACCAAAGTTAGACCTTGGTTATAATGTGTGAAAGAAAGAAAATACTGTCTAAAATTGCTAGAATGAGCAGTACTTAGTGTTCCCTGAGTGAAGAAAAAGAGACAAAAAAACACCTTCTAACACTGTGATGAAATTATTTGATGGAAAAGGGCACCTCTTTTTCCGTATGTGTCGAATTTTTGCCCGATTAAGCATGATGATGGTGTGATTTAGATATGACTAATGTAATTACTGATAAAAACTCGTCAAACAGTACAGAGCCCAGGTCTAATTTAAAATGCCTCAGCATTTCTTTTCAACCTCCTGCTGCAGAGGGTCCTTTCTGCTAAATGAAGTACATGTATTTCTCTTATTCTATTTAGGCGAGCCGAGGCAGAAAGGCACTGTTTAGCGTTTCCTCTCCATTCTGTCTCTCCTCAAGTCACTGATTAAAATCTGGAATGTTCTAGATTTAATTAACTTACAAATGCACTTTTTTTTGATGCTTCCTGGCAAGGATAATAGAATTGACATTATTCTGAAGTAGAAATGGACGCAGAGCATCACTGCAAATCAACTCTAATGGGCTTTGACATAATGAAATTTGAGTGCTATATGAACTGGAGATGCTGCAGCAGGAACAGAGATATAGGTGTTTTACATTTGATGTTGTCTTGTGTATATGTGGACTTTTTTCATTCATTCATACAAACTCCTCACAGAAACACCTTCGTCCCTGTATGGACTCTTGGTTAACGTAAACAAAACCATGTTTTTGAATCATACTGTCCATTTTGAAAGGTGGTCACAGAAGTTAACAAATGAGTTTAAAAAAACTTTCATATATTAAGATCGCATTATTAGGAACACCTCACTCATACAGTGTAGTGTCCTTTTCACCCAAAAACGCTATCTTCTTCTCCCTGCACTTTTATTATTATTATTATTATCAATGTTTCTTTTTAAATTCATTTAAATTATTTAGGTAAATTATATATGTAAATCACTTTTAAACCTGCAGAGACTTTTTGTTAGTTTAAAAGAAAATAGATTTTATGGTTGTTTACTGGAGCTTTTTTACCATTCACATTGATGATACTGATAAAACAGATTTAATTTCTGTGTTAATGTTAAGCACTTTGTATAATTTGTTAAGAAAAGTGCTATATAAATAAAGTGTATTATTATTACAGCTACACATGCTGGACATCCAGTTCTGTCAGATCCAGAACCAGGGTGTTACAATTGTCTTGCAATACACAAAATATTCTGATACAAAGTTAGGAATTCCAGCCATTCCCACACTTACTAATTACGCGTATTGGTGCCACACCAGCAAAAAACACCAGATCAGTATCACTTTATAAAATGAGAAGTTTATTGTTAGAACAATATACATATCACGTTATAACATGATACATTTTTTTTTTATTCAAATGTGCCAATCTGGGACATTTGACACAAGAATAATTTCCAGTATATTGTCAAGACAATTTACATCCCTCCATCCGACCTTGAACGTTTGTTATGCAATTTCGGTTGTATAATGACAACACAATTCATTTCATTTAATTTCCTTTATCACATAATAACAAAAAATGTATATTGTTTTTACAATAAACATATCACTTTATGCCGTGATACTGACTTCTGCAGTCCACTGAAACCTTAAAATCACAGCTCTGACCAACACACAAGACTATGATCAACAATTTCCATGTATATTATTAATTTCATAACCAGGCTGAAAATAATATTTGCACAAAGTTCAAATATACCCCAGATTCAAGGAGAGAGAAACAATCAAATACATTGTCCACACGAAAACGTCAATTTGCAATGCCACTTTTTGAAAATATTGTGTTATCACAAAATGTATTAAATCAAAAACCTTTTCATTTTAATAACATTTCAACATTTGAGTCATGATTCTTGAGTCATGCCTTCAAATATATCCTCTAAGTTTGTAAAACAAAATACACATACACCTTACTCACATTTTTGTTTCAAGTTCTTGACCTGTATTTATTGTACTTGCTCAAATAATGAGAGGCGCAGGTATATAAAAAAAATAGTTTTTTAACTTTTTGTGGATGTTTTTGAAACTGCCTGCTCTCAACACTTAGGTTTGGATCCCAGTGTGGCACAGATGCGACAATTTATTTTGACAGAAGATTGTCAAAATAAAGTGTGTGTTTCCATCCGCTACTGTTATGCAAATGTGAGGCATGTGTGGGTCACAGAGATAAACAGGTAGTGCTCAGGCAGGTGTCATTAAAGTGTGCAGCAGCAGAGGCCACAACAAGAAAACATAATTACAGAAGAACAGCATGGGTGTAATAGAAATATGGCAAATAGTTTTTTCCCCCTTTCTTTTTCATGTATTATCCTGAGGAAGGAAAAACATCTCCTTATCACTTCACACAGACGTGAGCTTTTTGTCTGGTGCTGCCTTTCTTCATCTGTATAGAGGAGCAGAGTCTTCACTGGACATTTATGTGAAATGTCTCTTTAGTCTGTCTGATATGAGGCTGTTTCCACTGCACTTTGTCTTATTTTGCTTTTATCAGTGCACAACCTTGTCTTCAGCCACGTGTGGATCATTTTCCCCTGATATTTCTTTTTAAATCCTCTGTGTTTCCAGTGTCTGCTTTTTGCCTGATGCAAATACAGAGAACAAAAGACAGAACACATCATTTTGACAATTAAAAAAAAGAGCAAATCCTGTGTTAAAACAACACACGTAAACAAAACAGATACAGAATGATTTCAGATGGTAAAATGTAATAACACTGACATTAGTTTATGAGACAGTGTTGTAATCAAATCACTAAACCTAAGTTGAGTCTCTCGTTGCCATTTTGATTCATTGATTTTGTTAATTAAAGCATATTACAAAAAATAATCTAAATACAGGATAAAATTGGAAAGGAAAATGCAAAAAAAGTCACGTTACTTATTTCAATCTTGATTCAAATTAAACACACACAATAGTGTCAAATATTTCTATTTATATCATCTATATATATTTTTTTATGGGGAGTTCCATGTAAAATATTTCTGTGCAAAGTATGTGATTGTAAAAACACAGGTGTGAATAACATTCCTTTGGCCATCTCTCTCTCATTAAATATTGATAAATTCATATAAAGCAGCTAACTTTAAGTTTAAGGGTTACGATAGTCTCACTTTGAGTCCAGGATTCAGATACGACAACATTGTTTGTGAGACAGCAAAAAAAAAAGAAAAAAATAATAAGTTCTATAAAATTTGATTTTATGAATGTTAAAAATTCAGTTTGACATTTAATGCTTGTGGTAAAACAACCACAGAGCTTTTGACGACACGTCTCTGTACTGTGTGATGTGTGGTAAGACCCAGTGGCACTTCTGACATGTAATCCGTACAACACATTTTCACAGCATAATGACTAGGGAGAGAGAGGGAGAGACAGAGAGGGGGAGAGAGGGAGAGACAGAGAGGGGGGGAGAGAGAGAGAAATCCAGTTTTTTGTTTTTTTAAAGGAGTACAGTTGAGTAATAGAGCCAGTATAAACTTCACTTAAGGTCTCTATGCTCCAGTTAGCAGAATGCTGGCTTTTCAGAAAGAAACTGCAATTTGAGTTATTCCCAGACACACTGTAACACACCCACACACACATTGTAACACGCATGCACACACACACACACACACACACACACACACACACACAGATAAACAACATAAATCATTCTGACTCCCTGTCTATGGACTGTGAAAAGACATGAGGACCTGATCCCTATAGGGTCAAAGGGGGAGAGGTTGCCGGCAGGACACAGATGAGCCATGTAGAGAGAAAGTGAGAGAAAGAGAGAGTGTGAGAGAGGAGGTGTCTTTGTCTTTCACAAAAAAAATCAAGATCTTAAGTCTGGCACACATATAATAAAGACATGACATGAACTTTATTTCTGTGAGTGAGCTCCTGTTGTTTCAGGCAATTTTGATAATAAATACTTACTTAAGTTAACATAAATCCTCCTTATCTTACTTATTAAATAAATTATTTTCATCAAGTATGTCACATGCATCCATACAAACAGCCATTTACCTCTATGGTCAATTTAGATTTGTTTGGATCGTGGCAGGAATCCGGAGAACCTGCAGAAAACACGCACACACAGGGAGAACATGCAAACTCCATGCAGAAAGGCCCTTGTTCCAGTGGGACTGGAATGCGGGTCTTCTGGCTGCAAAGGCAAAGGCGCTACAACCAACCGTGTGGCCCATGTCGCTATACATGTGCCAGAAAAATACATACAAAGAAAAACAAAAACACCACCACCAAAAAAAAAAAAAGATAATTAGAAATAGAAAAGTAGAACTTTTGTTTTCTGGGTCATTCAGGTTTCAGGTTGAGAAAATCCAATCTGGTCACAAAGAAACAATTCTGTCACATTTACCATATTCTCTAATCGCAGCCAAACACGGACCGAAGACAACCTGCGGCGACAGATAACAGGTGTAGAATATATTAGTGACATCTAACATTTCTGTGTGGACAGAAAGAATTATCCCAGGGGATTAGAATGAAGAGTCAACCTCATGTAAGTCACTCATGTAAGTTCTTCTTCTTCTGAAACATCAAGCATCATTCAGGAAAAGCCGTTCTTCAGAAAACTGTACATCAGGTTTGTGTGTTCATACACTGAATTCATTTTGTCGTGTATTTTGCTTAAAGAAGTACAAATATTATCAAGATGTACCGTAAATCCGATGCAGTATCTTTAATGTATATGTTATACAGTATGAAATGAGGACAATAGCACCACTTTTTGTTTGGTTTTGTTTTGTTTGATTTCCTGAATGATCTTTTGCAAACAATGGTGTATTTGAATGGGCCAGATAGCATGACAAGAGTGTCACAATTTAAAAATGTGTATGTGTAAAATTCCAGATGAGAAAACATTGGCAAATTTCTTCACATTTGTCAAAATTGAAAACGAGGGTTTTTTAGAAGAAGAATAAATGTCATTTTCTCCTGTCTCACACTTTTAATTAATTATTTTTTGATTAAGTAACATATATATGCATATATATACATATATATATATATACATATATATGTATATATATACATATACAGTGTATATATATACATATATATATACATATATACAATTCAATATATATATGTATTGAATTGAATTGAATTGAATGACTTTATTCAAACACACATTCACAACAGCTCAGTTAATAAATGAGAATAGAATTAAAATAAAATAAAATAAAATAAAATAAAATAAAATAAAATAAAATAAAATGAAATAAAATAAAATAAAATAAAATAAAATAAAATAAAATAAAATAAAATAAAATAAAATACAAAATAGTAAGAAAATTACAAAAAAAATTAAATTACACTCTCTCTTTCTCTCTCTCTCTATATATATATATACACACACACAGTTTGAATAGATCTGTTGTATTCTTATTAGTATGTTAAGGTACTGACGTATTTGCTTTTAAAGTGTTTCACTATACAAAATCAATAATAACTATTTTTTTTACTAGTTTCATATTATGCAGATGTGCAAGTATGCCCATTTCCTTCCCCTCTGTCTCTCTTGTGAACTGACATCAAATGGAGCTACACCTCTGTGGAGGCAGAGTGTTGTGTCTGTCTGTGTCTCCTTGTGAACTGATGTATGACACCACCTGGTCAATGTCGGCACTGAAGCCACTGTCTGGAGCCTAACTAGCTCCGTCACGTCCAGACAGTCCCTGCATTTGCCAAGACCTTCTGATCCTGCATCTCCAAGTCCCCGAGCCCACAGCAACATGTTTGGGTGTTGAACTACTAGAGCCCTTTGGCTCTACCTGCACCTGTGGCTGAGGAGAGATTTATAAAGGCCATTACACCATCCTAGCTGACAGAGCCTGGAACAGTTCTGCCTCCATGCTGAGTGTGACCATGCCGCCTAAAAGTATACATAATATAAACATACAAATAACAAAATTGTTAAAGTATTGTATATTTAAAGGGACGTTGAATATAGTATAGTATAGTGTGTGTATGTATGACTAAGATAAATAAGTAATGGAGCTACAGTTCAGATTACTTTCCATAAGGATACATTTAGCACTAATGAAATGATAGCTTTAAATGATAAAGACAAAACGGTAGTAAATAGAGAATACATTGAAATAAATACGGAAGATGCTTAATTAAACATGTAAAGTATGACATTAAGTGTTTAACAATTGCTTTGTTTCTTTGGCTATTTTTACATGTTCAAAATAAATACATTTCCAATACCACGAGTGTATCTGTAGTTTAAAAGAGGAGCAGAGGCATTAATATGTTGGTGCCTATATTACACATTTAGGCTTTGTTAGAAAACACATTTTGCATTTTCCAGTGTAATGTAAAATCTTGTAGTTTAACCCTCATATACCTATTTATTGTTAACTTTTGCCACTTCCCTGAACCTTGTATAACCTTTTATACCTTTTATACCTTTGTGCTTGCTTGCATAGGACAATGTCTCTGTCTGATATCACAACCAGTTTGAACCAGCTTGACTCATGTTGTTTCCTTTCCACAAGGACAGCTGATAAATACAAGTTTTCCCACAGCACTATAAATAAATGTTTTTCTTTTGTCATACCCTCCCCACAGATTGCGTGCACTCTGTATGATTGTTTTTCTTTCTTTGCAAAGAATAAACTCAAGCGAGACAATTTGCTTCTCAAGTCTTTATCTCACACCTCACCAAGCAACATTTCCACAATACCAGATTTTATCCAGATTGTTTTTGAAATGTTGGACAACACATTTATAATGAACAAAAATAAAATCTTGAAATATGAGTCCTCAAACCATATTTGTAGATGGTATAAAATCAGATCAAAATCAGATGTACCTCATTCTAAATGCTCTAGCTGCTCAAACTGTCTTTTGTCTCACTTTCAATAAACAGAAGAACTGCAACCCTCACTGCGCAGCAACGATAGTCTGTTATGGTTTTCCAAAGATTGAGGACCCAAATGCAGGTTGGAAAAAAACAAAAAAAGTCATAAAGAAAACTCAAATAGAAAAATACCATACAACTGAGAGCAAAACATGAACACGAAGAATTTTGAACACAAGCAAACAACAACATAATATGACGAAACTGAGCAAAGTGAAGTCAAACAAATGAACCGATGAAGACACTGAGGATCATGGAGACTAAATATATGAGGGAGGAGGGGATAATCAAACACAGGTGAAACTTACAGGACACAGGAGAATCACATTAGAGTGAGGCAGGCAATCAGGAGGAAAGACTGGACAGGAAGTATGCATAAGGATAAACTACAAAATAAAACAGGAAACAAGAAAAAAAAAAAGCCAAACACAGCATACTAAAAACCCAAGGAAGAGTCCAAAGAGAATGGTCCACTGAAAATCCCCTGGAGAAACCTGGGGTCATGACTATAGTAGGAAACTTTATTTGTGATATGTTCTCATCTCATCATCAAAGCATGTCCTTACAGATGCACAATCCTTTTGTATCGGAAAGAGATGCACTGATTTGATCACTTGCAATCAATATCTGATTTTCCTGCAGCCTAGATGTAGCCTCATGTAGAGGGAAGTGAGCGTTTCACACAATAACATGGAAGGAGACGAATGATGACTTCTTCCTAGTATTTATGAAAACTGGGTTAAAGCACTTTTTTTACTGAAATCATCTGTTGTTATAGATAAAACAGTCATGCAATAATACAGTGACATGACAATTGTCATGCAACCTCCAAATCAGCATTTACATTCCATCCCAGCAATCATCAAACTCATCAACACATCACAGGATCATCTCACTCTACAGTAATTGTATTATTATGTTTGCTTTATTGTTTGAAAGGAGGATGATAAAGTGTAACCCACTTGATTGTGCGTCTTCACCACCTGCTGAGGTCATATGTTGATTAGGCAGTTAGCTGAGGGCCTCGTACAGCCGACATAAACAAGGAACATGTTTAACTGCAGAAACTAAATGCTCTTTCTTTTGTTTTTATTACATTACTTTCACACGTTATTGATTATGGTATCAATTATGTTGTGAACAAAGCAGAATGTCTTATGGTTTAAATGATTCAAAGCAGCCACCCTTTGCTTTGATGACAGTTTTGCACACTCTTGGCATTCTCTCAATCACTTTCATGGGGTAGTCACCTGGGGCCTCCTGTATAAACGTTGTGGACCACAGTGCAAACTCAGTCAAATAGGGGACCTTCTTGCTGTGAGGCAACAGAACTAGCCCCTGCTGTACCATGTGGTCCATATTAAGAGTTAATTTGTGCAATTTCGTTTTTGCACAAATTTAAATTTCTTTTTGATGTGTTTCACATCAGCATTTGTGTAATACAGAGGTAGGGGTGAAACACAGCACTTCACAGTGAATAACCTCATTTGTTCTAATCCATATTATAGCAAGAATCACTCAGCTGAGTAAAGATAAATGACAGTATATTATTACTCCGGAACACTTTAAGAACTTTGAATGTTTCCTCAAGTGCAGTTGCGAGAACCACCAAACACCACCAAACACTTCTCACGAGGACCTTGAGCAGGACCTGCTGCAGAGGACATGTCCTTTAAAGTCACAGCCTCAGGTAAAGCAAATTAACAGCACCTCAGATTAGAGTTCACATCAGTGCTTCACAGAGTTCAAGTAGCAGAGACATAACTTCAACTGTTAACAGTGTGAATCAGGCCTCCATGGTCAAATTGCTACTCAGGAAGAACAACAACTCAAAGAGAATTGCTTGGTTCAACAGATACAAGACACATTTCTTTACGTACATAATGTGCGAAGAGGAGAAACGCTGCATTTGCTCATCATCATAATAACTAATGTAAAAGAAAAAAACTGTAAAAGAAAAAGAAAAAGGCAAACACCAAAATCACTCTAAAAAGTCTGCTAAAGTGGGTTTTGAGATGTGACTTAAAATATGACACAGATTTAGCTCCACAGGCATGGTGTTCAATAGCTGTGGCATAAATCCCTTTAGTGACTAGACAGGCTGTTCTCGGCACAGCACGACACGGCATGATTAGGTCGCATCTCCACTACAAAAAAAGTACCTACTTAACGTGGGCGGAGTCATCACTGCACGACTGAGTGAAACTGCGGGGACTTTGTTTTATACGCGACACACACACACACACACGAGTGACTTTACACCAGACTCCTGTAGTTGTTGGAGATTAAACCACGTTTTTTTAGGATTGTTAAGTAGTTTTAACTTATTTGAAATTCTGCACTGTTCGGCTTATTTTCTGTCCACAAGTCTCCGGAGCACAGCCTCCTACTCAACAGACTACAGCTACAGTGGTCTGTGATACCGCTGTCCCTAAATACACCACTCCTCCACTTTAAAAGACTCCTGTTAAATATAGAGGTTTCCCTGGTAGTTGTTGGAGATTGACCCACGTTTTTAGGATCACTTAAAAGTAGTTTTAAGTGATCTACAGTTTGGCGCTGTTCGGCTTGATTTCTTTGTGAGACATCTCTTCCTGTGACGGCACTCCACCAGTCAGTGGCCAGCAGTCTGACCAATCATCGCATAGTACCTGCTTTTGGAACCTTGCCTGAGCAGGTACTAAAAATAGTACCTGGTACCAGGTACTATGCTAGTGGAAACGCTACTTAAACTTTGGTGTGGCGAGTAGAGCCGGTGGGAATGCGCCATAAGGTGGGTCCTGCCTGAGGAGTGTAGGCAGCAACTATAAGTTCATAAGGTGCAAGTAGATCAAGTATGTACAACGGTGTAAGGCCATGTATTATGTATGAATTGAAATGTAATTCTAAATGTGACAGGGAGCCGTATTGCAAAGGGAGTGATAAGGTCTTGCCTCTTGCAATCTGTTAAAAGTCTAGCAGCTGAGTTTTGGACCAGGAGATGGTTTATTTTTACTGATCCCTGAATACAGGGAATTGCAATAGTACAGATGTAAGGAGGTAAAAGGCTAGATCACTATTTCAAGGTTAGATTGAGAAATGCTTCACTTTAGCAAGATTCCTAAATTGGAGAAAACATACTTGTATCTTTGTGATTTCAAGAACAAGGGCCTTTCTGCATGGAGTTGTGTGTGTGTGTATGCAACAACATTCTCCCGTTTCCTCCCACAGTCCAAAAACATTTGGAGATTAGGAAAATTGGACACTCTAAATTGACTGTAGGTGTGAGATTGGATGGTTGTTTGTCTCTACGTGGCCCTATGATGGACTGGCAGCATGTCCAAGGTGTGCCCCACCTTTCGCCCCATGCCAGCTGGAATTGGCACCAGCGCCCCCACGACCATCATGTGGAGGATACAACTGTAGAAGATGGATGGATGGATTCGAAAGTCAAAACAAAGTTAGGAGTCAATTATCACACCTTATTCAGTGATCACTTTCTAGTCACCCTTTACCTCCTTAGCCACAAAATAAATTGGGTCTGCACAGTACATCTATGAGCTATTCCTATTAAAATATGAATTTAATGTTGTAATGAAAACTGGCCTGAAACAATATGTTGGTATCTGAGAGTAAAATGTGACCACAGCTCATCTCTGACACACACACAACACCCCCTGCTGGACACTTATTTGTGGACCTGGAAGTGATTTAATGTAAATCAATGATCTCAATCAATAATATTAATCAAGTGATCTGGGAGATAATTACACTTTTGCATCTCTTCTTGGCTCTGTTTACGTGTGGTAATGAAAAACCCTCTGGCAGTGCACTGTCACGTTTAAATCTTTAATACAACAACATTGAACTAAAGCTGGGAAAAAATATATCATAAAGGCAATTGAAATATCTGTCAAATATCTATCTTGTTAAATCCCACACAAAATCATAGTATTTTAAGATCTGGGGACAAAACTGACTTTTTGCATTCTGTGTTCTGCACACTGTAGCTTTAATCACTGCAGGAGTTACAGTGACCAGTGTGAAGGCAGACAATACTCAGACTTCAAGAGAGCTGTCAGTCTGCATTCATTGACCTGCTTATTGTGAATCACTCTGGTCCTGGAATAAATCATCCCAGCCGTGAGGCTGCTGTGGTCTTCTCCTTAAGTGCTTCTTTCCCTTTGTCTGCAGGTTTCTAGATCACATCAACTCTGCAGATAGCAGTCCAGACATATAAAGGTCAGGCTTCTCTTTGAAACATTCAACGGCTGACACCAGGAGTTTCAAAAAAGAGCACGAGGCACCGTCAAAATGCAGAAGGTATAGTGAGGGATAAGTGTGCATATGCATGCGTGTGTGTGATGTTTGAGTGCATGTGCTTGTTAAAGTCTCTCCTCTCTGTGAGCCCTGAAGGTTGGCCCACACTTCACTGTCATTTCTCATCCTAATGGTTCCTGCCACATCCTCCTGCCAACACCCTGCTGGAGAACAACCAAGAGCCAGGAGGAGAAAAGAAAACATGACAGACGTTCAATCTGTCGCTTCCTCTCCCTCACATAACCAAAGTCTTTCCGTGCTTTAAAGACAAGTAACAGAGAAACATTGTTCTTTTTAAATGTATAGACGTATTGCAAATATATGTACAGTAAATCCAAATCTTACAATAAACCTTTGGATTTACCAACAATCTGGTTTAGCGTCAATATCCTTTTCACATCTGAAAAGCTATATCTTGAATGGCTATCAGGGGGTAACTCCATGGGAAAAATTAGCCTTATTATCACTTGATTGATAGAATCAGTAAACGTTTTCCTGATGAGTTCATGGCCTCATTCACTTATTTCAGGTATTCTTCAATGCAACATGACCTCCCTTTTTAAATGATGGTCCCATTTAGAGTCAAATAGATGAGTCTGACATGGGCACGGGGGCCACTGAAGACAATCCCAGCTGACATAGGGCAAAAGGCAGGATAGGATACCTGGAGAGGTCACCATCCCATCACAGGGCAAACATACAGAAATAAACAACCATTCACTCATTTACACATATTTACACCTTTCCAAATAACGTCTGCATGTTTTTGGACTGTGTGAGGAAACTAGAATATGCGGAGAAAACACACACACACACACACAAACACAGCAATACCAAAGGTCCCCGGAGCACGAACCTGGGTCTTTTTGCAGTAAGACTGTAAAACAGTGCTATCCAAAACTAGTTTAAATTCAGAAAAATGTCAAATACAGTATATTCACCAGTGGGCCATAACCTCTAAATTAGCCACCATTCCCAGTGTAATGGTTGACCACCACATAATACATAGAGGACATACACTTGCATGTACACTGGAACATTGGTTACCTGACCTTTGCCCACCATGGTCGAGCCGAATTCTCACAAAACTCCAGAAAATATCATTAAGCTTAAAATGTTCAAGTTCTTTTAATAAAACGTGCAGTAAAATAGGGTGAATTCAAATTACATTTAGTTTTTTTGCTGGTCAGTTTATGACAGGACAGTGAAGGCATCACGGAGACTACTGAAGCCATCCGTAGTGGATGTTCCACAACAACTCAAAATAAACTATAATGGCTGAATTATGTAAATAGTTATCAGTGGTTACAGGTTTAGAAAGTTAATAAAGAATAACCGATGTTCACTCATTTTGAGTCTGAGATTTTATTATACTTATTAATGCTGGTGATGACGCAAAAGGTGTGCGACCTGTGTTCCTGGGGCTATTAGTTGCTTCCTTCTGGATGTGACGATAGCTTTCGTTGTTTGCATAACCATAAATAAAGGCTAGGTCACGTTTGGACAAAAATCAACAAACTCTCCGTACTTCGAAAAGGTATAGAGGTATAGAGTAGAGAAAGATTAAAATGGGTTATTACCGGCTGCATTTGCTGTGAACTTGATTAGTTAATCTAAATCAGAGCAGAAAAAATGAAATAAAGCTAAATTAAGTGACTTAAATGTAGGAGTTGGGGAAGAAAATGGAGGCTGTAACCTTCCCTAAAAGAATAAAACAAACAATGATTTTCATTCATCTCAAGTATGGCTGGAGCGTTTAATGATGTCATCTCTTTGTGTCCTCATCTGCTGGATAATTAATGCCACCAACACTTCACTGAGCACAGACTAATTAACATAATGCAGACTGTTAGGACAGTGTGTTTTCTTTGTACTTGTTGAATGTTTGGATGGGAAGTCAACCAATGATGTAATAATGAATGACGCCAGGCAAACAGTCCCCAGATCACCTTTTTTTCCAGACTGCAGGAAAAATCTCCTGCCACCATGTTCAGTAAAAAAAATAACAACGAACAGTACTGAATAATGAAGCTGTATGCAAATATACCCAGTGAACCTCGGGAGTTAGGTTTCAGATTTAATAAAAATCAAACAAAAAGTAATAGGTTTTCAGCTCGGGCTAGTGATGCAGAAAAACTCAACTCGGTCTCAAGGATCATATGTTGCACAGGAACGTTTCTGCAAACCACAGGAACGTGAGCTTTTAGTTTGAATTTATCGTTTGAATTAATCCCAATTTGGCATGGACCTCAGTTTTGCAGTTATGGTTCAGTAAGTAAAAAATAGAGCAAAAAGGCCAGAATGCTTAATTCTAGATTGAAGACTTATACACACTACACACACTATCTGCTTTTAATCCACACATAACTTTCATGATTATAATATTTACAAGTTACAATGAAAGTATTATGTTTGTAAATGATGCTGTTAATGTATATATATCAGTGATATTAAGATCAGTAATGAATCTATTGAGTCTACCCAGTTTATTGAAGGTGATGATCCGTATACACTTCATTTGAGTATATTAAAAAAAACAAAAAAAAACAGCTATGAAATGCTAAAATAAACTGAATAAAGACGACTCAAATGTTCTTGATACATTACAGACCTAAATACTCAAATCAATCAACCCTTGATTATTAGGTAAATATGATGATTAAAAACATTATTTATTCAGGGAGATTTCCTTTAGATTGACCATTTTCATGTTAATTAATTGGGAAAGTGGGTCAGGTCCTCTACGATAGATAGATAGATAGATAGATAGATAGATAGATAGATAGATAGATAGATAGATAGATAGATTGTCCACATTGTCCAGAGAGCCAAAAGTGGAAGCAATGGTAAGCCATATCTGAACTGAACTGTGAATTTATCTGTGAGATGAATAAAGTATCTATCTATCTATCTATCTATCTATCTATCTATCTATCTATCTATCTATCTATCTATCTAATGTTCAAGAAAGTGGTGTTTGGGTTTTAATGTCTCGTGTGGGAAAACATTTAAACACCTACAACGATGTTCACTTATCTCGCTGTCCAGATTTGTCGCCAGGAGGCATAGCAAGCAACAACATATTTTAAGGTCATCAGAATCTCCCATGCTGGTTCATGGTCTGGGAATTTGTCACCAATCATAACAGGTAGGATTCCTGGTGCTTGTTGAGTAACTCACGTTTGTCAGAAATGGGACACTGTCTTTTTACTCCACGATGATGACCTCCAGTAAGATCTGACAATGCTGAATTGGCATGCAAGTCCATCGCTTACTTCACCCTCGCTCTGCAATGCAAAAGTGTGTGATGTGGGAAAGCTTTCAACAAACCCACCTATAGAATGAGTTCCCAGATTGCCAGACATTATTTTTTTAACGTGATGCTGTTTTATGCGTCAATTTTGGCTAATAAGCAGACTTTATCTTTTCCACTCAAGATCCACTCAACACAAGGATATGACTCACAACAGTGTCTTCATAACAGTGTCAAAATGTGCCATGTCACAGCCAGAGCCGGATTAAAGAAATGGACTATACTAGGCAGACTGTATTTTTTGGGCCCCCCTCCATCGATGTCATTTATGAATTGAAATCTGAAACTTACCAAAGTTACTAATAAAAGTGAATTCACATTTTACATAGCGTAGTCTTTGGTTACGGGTTGGCTCTCCAGTTTTCTCCACTGGTCTGGATGTTTCTCTGGATGGTGTACTGTCCCGTGTTGTTTTTGGAAGCCATTCTAGATTTAGTCTTAGTTTAAGTCTTTTGGACTAAAATGCTTATTAGTGTTAGTCACGTTTTAGTCATTTCTATATGTGATAGTTTTAGTCCAATTTTAGTCGAAGAAAACTCAAAAAAGTTTTAGTCAGTTTTAGGTATAGTCTTTTAACAAATCCATTTAGGTCAATAAGTATTGGAGATTACTGCTCCATATTTCAACTTTTCAACAGTTTTTTCCATGAATTGATGGCAACTTCATCATACAACAGTGTGTCACACATAAGTTTGACATGACATTTCCTCAGCCGGTGGTGTGCCGCGACCGACTCTAGATCAGCTTGGAAGGGCTCCGAGTGAAGGTGGTTTACAGCGAACCCCCGCCCGGACCTCGCCGCGGACATGTGCACTCGCTGCGGCTTCTCCCACCCGCCTGCCCCCTGCGCGACTGTCGATCGGAGCAGACTGTCCTCAGTGCGCCCTGACAGCGTCGCGTCATCAGGACGAGGAGCGTAAAAATCGGCTTGAAACGCGGACCATGTCATTTTTAGGTTTTGATTGTCCCTCCGTCTGGGCCCCCCCCGCCAATCGGGCCCTAGGCATGTGCCTAGTTTGCCTTCGCGTTAATCTGGCTCTGGTCATAGCTAAAAATTCACTATGTCCCCATACACCATACATGCTTCACAAATCATGCCGTTTCACCACAATGCAAGTGCAAACAGTGCAAAAATCCGGGCAGATATTTCCTTTGCTATGGTTTGATATTCAACGTGTTTTTGCAGACTGGCTATGTTGATATGCAAGCTAGAGTTTACCACATTTTTTTTTTTCAGTTTGACATCACAATTCCTAAATTCCACTTATCCAAATGATTTCCCCTGTTGTCCACTTAACCTCTGCACTGTGGGAAGAAACCCGAGATCCCAAAACACATGGGGAGAATATGCAAACCATAAAGGCCGTCGGTCAGACCGGGTCACAAACCCAGGTCTTTTTGCTGCAAGGCAACAGTGCTAGCCACTACTCCACCAAGTGACCCATCACAACAATCTTCCTCTTAGTTAGTTGTTAAATGGCAGTTGGCAAACAGCATACCTCCTTCCTCATGTGATGGTACGGGAGGAATACAATCATTATATTAAACATAAAGAACACACTGGGAGGATGCTGCCATGTTTGCTCTCAAACTGAGATTTGCTGATTTGTGGAAGTCACACAGCCCAAATATAATATTCAAACAACCCAGGTTTATAGAAAAGTAAAAAAAAAAAAGCAACGTGTTTCTGGGAGACCATGCTGATGTTAAACATTTCAGGCTTTTAGTTGGCACATTTTAGAGGCACCAATTGTCAGCGAGAGATAACTTAATTCCTGAAAGGATTCAATTAGCTGCCACCATGCACTGTGACATAAACTGCTCACTTCTGGGACTTAAATCGTTTTTTTTCTTCTTCTTTTTCTTCTTAGCTAGTTCCTGCAGACTGTTGAATGGATTGTGGAAGGGAAAAAGCTTCCACAGCAGGCGGTGTCATTTTTTTTTTTTACTGCATCCATCTTTCATTTTCTGCTGTTAAGGGAGACAGTTTTTTGCATTTTGTTCTTCAACATTCATGTGTCACATTTCTGCATGTCGGGGAAAAAAAGTCCAGCGACTGTAACTCCTGTCTCCTGAAATTAGTTTTGGCAAAAATGATGAATTTGACACATCTCAGTCAGGAGATATGGGATTCTTCCTCCTCCTCCTCATCCTCCTCCTCCTCTGCAGCAGAAGCAACAAATAATTTGTGATTTCAGCTCTTGAGTATAATTCTTGCTTTGTGTGACCCTGCATTTTCTACTGCTGCAATCCTTTTTAGTTTCTCAATGTGTCAGTAGACTGCTTAAAATGCCAAATGCAAATGCAGCTGCTAAGGTATCCTCCTGTCTGTTTTTTTTATCCTCCTTTTATTATGTCTGTCACACACGCACACACGCACACACACACACACACACAAACACCATACCTGTTTGTCCCATGGGACGTACCACTCTGGTGTCACTCTCTTCCATCACCTCTCCTGGGCTCCATGTGTCACCATCACTCTCTGCAGCACAAAGACCACTCAGCACAGTAACACTGTGAGCTGCTGCCTGGAAACTCTGCCGCACAAGTTACTATTCTGACCATGTACAGCATGGTAACAGCTTCATAGATTATTAATTCCAAGTGCATTCACACGTTCTCCAGCCTGAGTAAAACCTCTTCTTTGCTGCAGTCGTAGAGTATGAGTCCTGATTATTTTTTGCAAAATATGCATGGCAATGTCTTGTTTTACACTTATAGTGAATGGGTGGATGGGTGAAAGTAGTTCACCCATCAAAAGCATTTTGAGCTAAAAATCAACAACAACAGAATACGTTATATTTGTGAGATTCAGTATTAAAGAGAAGTGTAAGATAAAATATATCCATATTGGAAATTCAGAAATGGAGGCATCGCAGCTTTATAAATGAGCTTTAAGCTCTAAAGCAGGGGTGTCAAACTCAAATCCATTGCGGGCCAATTTTAATAAATTTGGAGTGGTCACGGGCCAAAACAAAAATGTATTAAAAAACCTTGTTACTGCTCTCCATAACGGGCCGGGTCGTAACAACACTTCTAGTGACCTCACTTATCCATAGCAGCCTCACAATCACTGATGTGCCAGGTTTGCTCCAGTTCCTGAGGGGCTGCTATGAGTTCTAATGTGGCTGTGTCTCCTCTCCTCCTGCTGCGGGTCGACACCCTGCTGTTCCAGAGCAAGGCAGCCTCTTGAGGAGAAGTTCTCTTCATGGATCAAATGTGTCTCACATACATGTTGCAGATCCTTGTCAATGCTGTGCATCAGTGCACATCCACACTTCAGAGACTAAGTTTGGGGTTGGCTTATGTTGCTCCCTCTCATACTTTTCAGATTAAGTTTTTGTTTGTGTGTGTCAGAGATGCATCAGCGGGTAGTGTTTCCTCAGCTATATTCTGATCATGTCTGACTGTTGGTGTATTCTTTTTTTATTGCTTATATCAAATTATTTATAGACGCTTCATTTGTACTAAGTTTCTCTGGGTCTTAATGTTTATTTTGCTGGAAGAGAACTGTATTTTTTCTTGACCCAAAGCGCAGTGTTAGCAAGTGTGTATGCAACATGACAGGGTAATTCGCTTGTTTGCGTTAACACAGTTGCACCTTTGACAATAACCTGCTAGACACAGTATGGTGTTCACTATATAGTGGCTTCTTTCTGAAAAAAAATATCAATCCTCCTAATTTGAGCATCACTCGGAAAACTATGCACCTTATTCGTGTAGTTGCTGCTGTAGAAATGCTTATGGGTAGAACTTCTGGAGCAGAAGCAGGATAAACTATTTTTTTCCAATGGTTAGAGGCAGTGGCGGTCGCTTCAGGAACGTGCTGTTCCTGCTATCCATGAGCTTCATGTAGTGTAAATCCCATGATGTTGAAACTAAAACCCAGCTTCGGCGATGTGGGTCATAAAGACTATGAACTGGCTCTTTGTCTGCATTTAAATTTAAGATTGTATCCTCCTTTAAATACAAATACGCCTCTGAGATTTTTAGATTGTTCATAGCTTCACCATCTGGAGCAACAGAGTACTTTTATTTCACTTTATAGCATTTTAGTGCAGAGAATGCAAAGAACATTTACTTGGCTAACTCAAATAAAAACAGTATTGTCAGTGACATAACCTCTGTGCTGCATACAATGTAGTATACTGTACATTGACACTCACTGATCCAGTATTGGGCAGAAGTAATTTGGTCCACTCTCCTCGAGAGAAACAAGTTCTTATCGCAGAGCACAGACCCGAGCAGCAGTGTCCCTCTTCAAATGTTTCCTCCCTAATGCACCATGAAGATGAATCTGCAGCAGCCCATGTGAGGTGAAACCTAATGATCAAGTAACTGTGGTCACCCACTGGCTTGGTAATGGTGTGGAACTTTTTCTTTTTTTTATTTTCCTCACACAAGCCAAAGAGACTGTATATCAAACGTAGGCCGTGCAAAATCCATGAATATCATACAATTGCTTCCATGGAAAATGTGACAGATAGATAAAAGGCTATGATGCAAGAGGGGAATAAAAAAAAAGTAGATTTTTTTTATTTAAAAACTCTAAAATTCTTTTAAATCTGCAGTCTGCATTCATCATAAACGCTAAACATCCACCATTATGTGCTCACTTTTATCTGACAGCTTGTGTGTGTGTGTGTGTGTGTGTGAGAGAGAGACAGTGTTCAGCCAGGTGTGTCCACAGCTCTGTGCTGCATCTCAAAGTACTCAAAAACTGACATTTTCCCAAACAGCCACATCTGTCGTCAGACTCCCATCGATGACACCATCTTCTCTCACAAACTGTTTTCTCTCCATGAGCAGTTAAGGCCTCATTGAAAGCCATTTACCACCCTGTCCTTAATTGTGGCTAATAATACACTCCCTCGTCTTGGTATCTGTTCGCCAAGCACCATTAATATAACATGGGGACATTTAGGAAGAAAGGATGGAAGGAAGCCTAATGACATTCACAGTAGAGTGTGGACTTGGTTCTCTGTAGCTAGAGGTCAGTGTAGTTTTGAGCTGAACAAAAAAATCTATCTTGTGTTTTTACTTGATATTTACTTCTACCAAGCAGGTTATGTTTTAAGGAGACTAAGAGTTTCTGTGTGTCCTTCTGCTTGCCACTTCCTTTCTACAGTTTTTGATGGATCGATCTGATCTTTTTTGATGGGTGATCACCCACAGATGTTGCCATTATATGTTGGTAACAATCCCATCCCAAACAATTATCCATTTTTTTTTAAGAAATCCCTGTCTCGTATAATGAGCAAACTGTAAAAAAAAAAAAGAAAAATCACATTTCCCTCAGATTTGAACAAATGTTGCCGGATCAAACCATGAGATCAAGTTTCATCTAGTTCTGATTAAGGATTTGTTACATGAAAAGAGTTGTGTCAGGAAGGACATTCTAAGTGAAAATATCTGCCAAAGTGAATATGATCATCCACTGTGGCAACTCCTAGAGAAGGAGAAGCTGAAAGAAAAAAAAGAAAACAATCTTGTAGTGAGGTTTTGTCTCTCTTTCTTCTGATTGGCTGATAAAGCTTTGCAGTTAGGGTTTTTATTGCCCCCATTTGACTTGGCATGGCTTAGACTGCACTTAACTAAGCTTTTTTTGTGTTGTCATATGGATGAAGGTGTTTTTGAGAGTATTCATACTAAGGGTTATTTTTAAAGGTGGAAGAGGAAAACCTCGGTTTTTAAAAAAATACCCGTCTCCACGTTGACAGGCCTAATATAGACTATAACTAATAAGTGAACTATAAAAAAAAAGACATACAAATGAATGTAATGAATGAGTGTAATATAAGTGCATTTTTATTTCCGTTGAATGGAGTGTCTGTCTTTCAACTGGAAGGTCAAGGGTTTGATTGCCAGCTCTACATGCCAATGGTTGGGCAAACCCACATTGCTCCTCATAGTCTTGCAGGCAGCATGTGAATAGATGCGAAAGATGTATGATAGAAAATGCACTGTATGAATGTGTGAGTGAATGGGTGAAGGGCAAAACTGTAGTGTAAAGAAGCTTTTAGTGGACTATGAAAGAGCTGTATAAATACAGACCATTTACCATATTTACAGTGAGCAGGCTTTCAAGTGGAAGGTCAAGGGTTCGATTCCCAGCTTTGCTCATCTATACGCCAGTGTGCTTGTGTTAAGACACATAGATGTGCTGCGTGAATGTGTGAATAGCAGCTTTAATTGGTCACCAAGACTAGCATTATATAATTATACACTACTTGACATAAACATAAAGTGGACATAAAGTGGACAACTATGTCCAGAACAGCTGACTTTACACTCTACATTTGGAGAATTACATTTTCTTGCCCAGATCTGACATCATGGCCAAACATATCATAAAGCAGCACCTGTGGTGTGACATAGTGTCGGTAGACATGCCTTTTGAGTGCAGCTGCGGCAGTGTGTGTGGAGAAAGGAAACGGCCGTGCACTGTTGATTTTGGCGGAGTTCTTTCAAACAGCACAACCAAATATGAGTCCATTACAAAGCGGCCTGGCACCTCATTGTTTGTGCTGCTTCTAATGGTTTCAGCTGATGTATGCATCTCCCTCTCCAAAGCAAACACAGCATTTTAATGAGGCTGGTGACAGTTGACTGGGTTGCTGCAGAGGAAGACTTTGATGTTTGCCTTTAAACATGCCTGGCAACTGTGTCAAAACACAAGCTGTCTCAGACTCCTCATGCCATGCTTGACGTGACTGCGAGAAACCGAAGGCTAATTCAGCTACATTTATTTTTCACCATTCCTCTGACGCCCACTTGAAAAAAAAAATGGAACGGTCTCCAGTCGGAATAAAATGAGCATGATGCTACACCCTTACAACAGATGTGTCCCGGAACCTAAGCCAGCCTGAATACTAATCACTTATCCATGACTGTAACACAATACTGGAGCTTTGGAAATAGAATTGTTTGAATAGACTTTTTTTTTTGCTCTGAGAAGAACGCGTCTACTGTATACTTGTGTAGGTCAGCTTCTGTGAATTATTCCTAAGAAAGACAATGAGAAGGAAATGCTGCTTATATATTATATGTATAATGTCAAGTTTAATTTAATGAATGTAATAATGAATTTAATTTATTTTGTTCCATCCTATAGTGTTTATTGTCTGAAAAAAACACACATGTTCTGTTGTACATGGATTATGGATGTCTACATTAACACTCACACACACACACGTGCACACGCTGCAGCTTTCTGTCACTCAGAATTAATAAAATTAAATAAATATTTTACATTTAGGAAATGTGGACATCAATATTGAAGATTAAGCTGAATTTCCACAGTAAAAAATGGTTTGAAGCGTCATATGAATTCAGTGGAGGAGGCCAGGAGTACGAATCTATCAAAAGTATTTTTTTTTCACCTCTATTTTTCTTTTTATTTGTAGGAATCTGAATCCAAAATTCACTGAATCAATATAGCTGCGGAACTTGTAGATTTCTTGAAAGCATTTCACCTCTCATTAAAGAGGCTTCCTCAGGTCTGAAAGTTTTAGTGAAACCCAAATAAAATATAAATGAGCTAAATAAAAAAAGCCAGGACACATTTAATATCTGATCTCATTCCATTATTGATCAGCGGTATGTTTTCTTCATTGGTTCGGTTGTCTTGTTTGTAACTTTTGCTGGTGATTTTATGCTGCATGCCAAGTAACGAGACCTTGTTCCTGTTATCATCTTATCCCATCTCACCATCATTTTTTTTAGGACTGCATGAGAGCTCCCTCCATGTGTTTCACAACTTAAGTGTGTGCACTGACCCAGACTGGAAGATTTTGGCCCCAAACATCTTTTTCATCATCTGTCCAGGGAACTAGAGTCCATATCACTGCTGTTACTGTGGTGTGATATGTAAGTTAATTTGTCAATATTTTTATTCAGTGATGTAGATCCCTTATAAAATGAAATGTCATCCTCCATCATTATCATCCCTTCATCAGAATCACAATGAGTCTACTGGGGGAAAGTCATGGGGAAGTTCCAAGAAAGTGTTTCTGTGTGTTTGTCCCAGTTCTGTCTGAATAATTGTGCTTTTTAATGAGATCTCTTGGTTTTAAATCAGCATACGCTCAGTGGTCAATGTGACAGGGACACACAAGAGTGTAGTTTTAGCCTCTAACTGCTGCACGTCACAATTTGGTGGGAAAACAACACACCCTCACCCAAGTGTATTCCTCTATCCCCCATCCTTGTGTTTCCTCTGTAGCCTCAGTTCACTTTTATAACACTCTCTCTCACTCTGTGTGTGTGTGTGGGTACAGATATTACTCATGTTATGGAGACTTGTTTTAAAGTGGACATATGCAACTTCTGAGTCATTGTGATAGTCAAATGGCTTGTTGTGGGGAGATTGGGGCTGTTTCCACTCTAGAGGAAAAGGCAAACAGTGACCAGACTTACATAGTTCTGCTTTAATGGGACACACACACACGCACACACACAGTCAAATAATGTATTTATATTTGTTTTATTTAAATAATTATTTATTTAAACAAGGTCTGCATGGTTTTATGGCCCAAACGATTACTCTATTAATCTGGAAAATAATGGACAGATGAATCCATCCATCAATCTTCTACCACTTTATCCTCCACATGGTCTGTGCCAATCTCAGATGACATAGGGCGATAGGCTGGGTACACCCTGGACAGGTCGCAGTCATTATCATTAGTTAATTTTCTTGTGAAATGTTTGCAAGAGACAGTACGATGGCGGTTGGCTTCTTACCACAAAGTCCTTGCATATATTTGGGTTCATTTGGTGGACATCAAGAAGAAATCTTAATTTCTGTCTGTCCACATTGATGATGGATGCACTCTGGGAAGCCGAGGCAGGAGGCTCAAGGACATTAAAAATGGGTATAGTGTAAGGTCTCACATCAGTTGATATGTAAGCTCCATTATTTTTATTTTGATGGAACATGACCTTGTCTTATTTCCCGGTATCACATCTTGAACATCCAGCACTGCAGTAGTTTCTTTTTTTCCCCTTCGCTCCCCTCATTGTTTCACAATCTCCTCTGCACCTGAGTGCTCTCTCTATAAAACAACCTTGCTTCT
Organism: Solea solea; assembly: GCF_958295425.1. Lineage (NCBI taxonomy): Eukaryota > Metazoa > Chordata > Actinopteri > Pleuronectiformes > Soleidae > Solea > Solea solea. The sequence continues at coordinate 12,182,318 of NC_081135.1, forward strand.
CTTTGTATGAAACCCTGAAAGTCACTTAAGAGACAAAGTTTAAGAAACAGGAAAAGGGAAACCTGAGACAAAAGGAAATAAGTAGGATATCAACATGCTGTACTTATGCAGTATTTACACAGAATTGTCTGGTTGTGAAACTTTGAGGAGGCACACAGAGTTGAAGAGGAAGACACATACTGTGTGGATCGAATTAAAAAATCAGTCTCTATACCTGGTGCCATTACTTAATCAGACTTTACTCTGTTGTTTTTTATACCTTAACAATATCACCTTAAGAATTGTGTGAGCTTGAGAATAAATATTCATCCTGGAAAAAATATTCCTCTGGCAATCATCACAAATGATCAGGTTTTCTTCAGTATTAAAGATTTGTTGTTGTTTCTATATCGATAGCTCCTGAAATGTTTGTCAAAATGTGAACATAATTGCTCATCAGGTGGAAGTTGACAGTGTATGTACAGAGAAATGTACTTTCAAAAAACGCTGAGGTTATTTCTTACAAAAACAGATGACAAACAATTGTAATAAAGGCCTCTGAGCATCAGCATTGCAAATAATTGGCATGCAATTGCTAATAACTCAGAGCTGGATTTCGACGCACCCACAACATTCCCATTATGCACCACTCTTAAGCAAATAAATTGAGGACCAGAGAAAAAATAAATCACAAAATGGAAAGAAACCTGTGGACTCAGCATCTAGTGATGACGAGCTGGTGCCCAGTCATTTTACTGAATAAAATAGAACATAAATACCTGAGTACAGTCAAACACTGGAGAGGAGAAGAGAGTCTGCTTGATTTAAAAGTTTAAACTTCACCAATTCACTGTTTTCAGGATTGATTTTAGTTTTTTATTTTCTTATTTGAATGTTTTTATCTTCACATCTTCACCAGCATGCCTGTTTATTGGTTAGATGTTGGTTAGAAATAGCTAAATTACAAAAACACTGCTTTAAAGTCCAAAATTGAAACCCAAACATTCATGGATACCAAAACCACGATGGGACAACAAGGCTGCACAGTGGTTGCCTAACAAGAGGGGCACCGGTTCAAGTCCTGTTTCAACCAGGGTAGTCATGCACATTAAGGTTCTGGGGGAGATTTGTAACTAGCATTATTATACACTACCTGGTCAAAAAAAAAAGGTTGCCACCTGCACCCATCATGCCTAGTGCCTACTGTACAAGCCTGTGGGCAGTCATATGATCTCGGGTTGCTGCAGGTCTAAGTTCAACAACATTATGTCTCCAAAGAATGAAGTCAGCTGACTACCTGAATATACTGAATGACCAGATTATTCCACCAATGGATTTTTTTCAGGGAGCATGAGGCATCATTTTCACACATGGATTGGCCACCACAGAGTCCAGACCTTAACCCCATTGAGAATCTTTGGGATGTGCTGGAGAAGGCTTTGAGCAGTGGCCCGACTCTCCCATCATCAATTCAAGATCTTAGTGAAAAATGAATGCAACACTGGACGGAAATAAATCTTGTGACATTGCAGAAGCTTATCGACACAATGCCACAGCGAATGAGTGTCATAATCAAAGCTAAAAGCTATTAGATTGTGTGAGTGTGCGACTTTGTTTTTGGCCCGGTGGTGTATATAATTAATTATAACCATAGAGCATTATAGTTGAAAGTCAAGTTGTTAGGAGGTCATGCTATTGTACAGGCTAAGCTCGTTTCATTGTTGGCTCCAAGAGAAAGCCACTGTGTTAATTGCTGACCAGTAAGAAGCCAATCAGGTGTAATCTGGTGTAAACCAAAACACATGGATAGATGGGGTGACGGCAGATTATTCCAGAGAGAGTTTGTGCCTTCCTGATTCTACTGAAAAATGTTAAAGGTCATTACACAGATGATTATATGTGTCATCTTGAGGACTGATCTTCAGAACTGGAGGTACTGTCAGGCTGTGTACATGTTGTCTCTGTTCTCCTTGGCCAAGTACATTCAAATGCATTTCCTTCAATTTAACTCATCACAGACTCCAGGGCTGTCTTCACTGTTCTCTGGAACCCTGGTAGCAAAGTTCCCCAACAACAGGTTTGATCCATTGGAAATTGTGAATGGTTGTTTGACTGATTTGTTTGTACTGTATGTTCATCCTGTGTCATGTTGGTCAACTGTCCAATGTCAGCTAGGATTGGGCTAGAATAGATTAATGAATGGCCCAGGCCCAAGTCCACCCTCACGGACTAACAGACTCGGGGGCGTGTTCACAGTCACTCAGTGAGGGCTTAGAGCTGTACCACTGTGAAATCATCAAGTGAGTATTGGGCACTTTATGACCACTTTCTTTAAGCCAGCATTTCTGCGGACATTACTTAAGAGAATTACCCACAGTTCATAGCATGTGGATAACAACCTATGATAAAAATGTAAAAAAAAAAAAAAAGATATAGACAATCCTTGATGATTCATTTTGAAGAATAAAGTTTTGTATGTAATCAGAGGAATGAAATATGCTATTGCACTGCAGTACAATGCTGTTCAACTCTATGACATACAACACAAAATCAGGCACTATGTGGATAGATGTTGTGCCAACGGGAGAGAATTGTTGCCTCACACCAAGAAGATCAGTGGTTTGAATCCCAGTTCGAACAAGGGCCTTTATTTGTGGAGTTTGCATGTTCTTGTGTGTATGGCTTTTATGCATGTTCTCTGGCTTCCTCCCACAGTCCATAAACATGCATTTTGGTGATAAGGTTAATTGGACACTAAATGGTTGTTTGTCTCAGTCCAGGGTGTAGACAATGACTGAGTGAGTGACTTGAATAAGGATGATAATTATGAGCAAACAGTTGTTTGCTTGTGTAGTCATTTTATGTCTCTTTTTGTCTTTTGATTGGCCTGAGATTAAAAGCCAATCACAGTGATCTCCCTCATCAAAGTGCTCCTGTCCACACTAACAGCGTCTAAATGTGCTGCACACTGCCCTGACTGTCTCCCTTTGGGCAGCCAGGGACCATCTATTGCCCCTGGGTGGTCTGTCCTGGGCTTGGGCCAATGAATGACCAAACAACAGTATACAAAACCAAAAGCAAATCAAGATGGGTCCAAAATCCAAACCAAACGGCTGAATAGAAAAAAAAAGTAAATGTAAAAGAGATTATATTCCAGGTTGACTAAGCAGAGTATGCAAAGGTCTTTTTAGTTAATTCTGTGTTGACTGAGGAGATGGAAAAGTAATGAAGCCCTGTGAGTGAAAGTTATGGCTGCACTTCCTCTGGGACATCTACAGTCCATGCCTTCAACTGAGGACCATTACAAAGCAGCAGTATCGTTAATATCCTTAGAAGTGTTTGACAATCTCAATGACAGGAAATCACAGGAAAGACTGGATGAAAACGGGCTTTTAAAATGTTCTCTTCTTGATATGCTTGCATATTTGGCATTAGTGTGTTTTAAGCAGTAAGACCCAGAGCTTAACTGCTTTTCCCTGGCCAGTCATTAACACAGTCAGCACATTATCAAAAGTAAGATAAGCCTATTCACACAGCTTTGTCCCATGGGTGTATGCATTTATGTGGGAACACAAATGGATCCCTGTTCACTAAATTTGTTGACAGACTGGAATGTGGGCACATTTGATGAAGTGGTGTAAGCTTCACCCGTGACCTGCCAGGAATGGAGGTCTGGTCAGACCCGAGCGAGACAGAAGAAAGGAACCCGTTTGATGTGTCAGCCATAGGGGAATGACGCCTGACGGCCTGGGCCAAAATTGGAGCTCTTGTTGTTTGTATTTGTCAGTTTTCGATTCCCCACCCAGGGAGAAATGACCCTATGGGCAAGCTCAGGTTTCACAGTCGGAATTTAAACACCTCTGCCTGGGAGACTGGACGCCCTCACTGCAGCACTGCCAATTAGGATCAAGTGTCAGTCCACTGACATGTGACGGATGGAATGTACGAGTGGTTGGTCAAACATGGATAAGGAGGTAGTGTTGGTGTTGACAGGCTTTGTCACAGACACAGAGGAAGGATTTAAAACACATGGCCACTTTGCCAACAAACGGAAACCTTCCCTTCTGTCCACACTAATTGGACAATGTAGATGTGTCATGCTTCAGCCATCAGTCTTTTCCTTTTTCTGTCTTATTTTCTTTCTTCCCTCCTGGTTATTTTGTTGGTTGACTTCAGCTGTCTGTTTGAAGTGCAACATTGATTAGATTTGACGCAGATAATTAACCTCACAATGGCCCTTAACGAAAAAAGCTTAAGAAAGCTAATCAAAAGTTCCGCACTAATAATATTAATACTACGCAGAAGGCAACAGAATTTATCTTCTTTATAACAAAATTAAAAAAATATATATATTTTAATTTATCTGTGTAAAAGTAACAATAACAGTATGACAATAAGCTGCAGGTAAATTCTGTATCTAAAAGTGACCTATGTACAATTAACAGGGATTATTAATATCACAAAATGTGTATGACAGAACATTTCACACTTATAATGCAGAATTGCATTTATATATGAAGTACTACTACATCACACACAAGGCACAGTTCATGATCAGCAGATTACAATATGGGCGAGTTGGCTGCTAAAGCAACTTCACTGGAAGCAAAAAGTGATGAAACAGAAGCAAAATGATTTCGAATTTGCATTGTTTTGTACGTCTGAAACCATAAAATACAGTATTGTTTCTTATGTAGTCAAGTCATGCTCAGAGATGGGACTCATTTGTATCTTACTAACAAGATAAGGTAAGGCATGATATACGGTAAATGTTATGTGCAGTGTTACAGCAGCAGACATAGTAAACATCTATAATGAATAGTAAACATCACAAATACACCAAAAATACAACACATAGGATACAATGTTAACTTTGTTAAGCCAACAATATAGAGTATGCAAATAGTCAACAGTGAAAAGCATCCATCCATCCAGCCATCTCGTTTTCTACCACTTTATTTCACAATTAAATATCTGCCCCAATGTGAGTATTTTAAGTGGATTAAATGTTGTGTGTAACACTTAGACTGGATTTTATGGCATAATTGTTTTAAATTCAAAATGATGTCGTTTTAATGGTTTTAAAATATACATGTATTTTAGCCAATATTTGCATAACAAAAGTCAACCATCTTCTGCTGCTGTGTTTCCATAGCAGTCCCATGGGACAAACCAGCCCAGTGTGAATATCACAACAAAAGATATGTGTTTGTTTTACTTGAGACATGAGTCTTAGCGTTTTTCATATGACATAAATAACGCTTCAAATAATCTGTATCTATGGGAACAATATCAGCTGATGACAAACTTATTACCTCTGCCAAGGAGGTTCTGTTTTATCTCTTAAGTTTTTCCTTTGTCCTTTTGTGATGGGTAGGTTATCACCTAATCATATTCCCATTCCATTTTGGTAAGAATCCAAACACTGATGACCACATTTTCAAATCCCTATTATCCCTCTTAAAATAAGCAAAACTGTAAAAAAAAAAAAAAGAAAGAAAAACACGTCTCTGTCAAAACTAATCAGATTTGAACGTAAATGGTATGTGTATACTTATGTTGGGTATGTGACAGCACTTTGATGTGAAGTCCTTACACTGGACTCATTTTAAAGTTCTGATGTGTATATCTCAGCGACAGATCAGGATGAATTTTGTCATGCTTATGTAAGATGGTAATAATAAGCAGGTAAACTTATATACATGACAAGTCAAGTGGATCAACATGTAAACATTTTCAGGTGCTGGTATGTAAAACACAGGTGACAAAGTGTTTCAACCTTGGTAGAGGTCTGTGCTCTTGTGCCATTTTGGTATGTAAAGGCCACCATAGCTCCCTGATGAGCTTGGGAAAGGGAGGGAGGAGCGCAGGACACACCAGTTTGTTGCTGTCAGACCATTAGATGCCACTTATTCTTGCACACTGTACCTGTGGGGTACAGCAGAGAGGATACTGCTCCTTCACACTCTTAGGTTACATCAGAAGGAGCTGGGCAGTGCTGTCATGGTATGGTGTCCTGCAGAGTGTGTCACGAAGCGTCAGATCTGTTTTTGGCTTGCTTAGTTCAGTTTGTGTGTTAGTTTAGGTTTAAAGTCACATTAAGTTCATGTCACCTTTGGTGTGGGTTTGATTTTCACTTCCCCTTTTATTTTGGTAAACGTTCATGTCTTCCTGTTGTGTGGTTTCTTCATTTGTCTTGACACATCTCCCCTAATTCCCTCATGCACTTCACCTGGTGATCCTTAAGTAATCACTATATGTATATATACTGTATATAGTGTCCCCTGTCCATTTGTCATGTGCCAGTGTGTTGTTTATGCTTCCATAGAACACGTCAGAGTTCAAGTCTGTTTTGCCTTTTGCTAAGTTAGCTCAAGTGCCAAGTTTTGTCTTGTTTATTCAACTTCAAGAAAGAAGTAATATTGATTTTGTTTGTCTGTTCGAGAGGACAATAAAAACCCTTGAATCTTTCATCGTGCCTCCTGTCTCGTGCATTTGGATCCAAGCAGTGTATTCACCTCCCTAACAGGGTGGTGGAACTGGTTTTCCATTAGAGGTGATAACTGGCTTCTCATTCTCGTCTGCCTCCAAATCCACTGGGTCAACTAATCAATGTAAACAAGAGTATATTCATCAACAGCTAAATGGTCCTTCCAATTCACAACTGAAGCGTTTTGCGATAAAAAGACCTGAGGAAGGTTCTGAGCAGCCGTCTTTAACAAAGGCTGATCTCATTAGAAGATACAGCTGCTGTGTGTAAGTGTGTGTGTGTGTGTGTGTGTGTGGGTGGGTGGGTGGGTCGGTGAGCACTAACAGTAAAACCCCTGGGGAGGCTTCCCTTGCTTTTGCCACATAAATAATTGTTCTGTTTGAAAAGGTTGCCATGACAACAACATGAGGAAAAATGAGGTCTGTCATGTCTCTATGGTGATGGACTCCATGACACCTCTGCCATGTTAGATATGAGGACACATCTGTGCAAAAAACTAAATACTGTATGAAGCTGCACAAAAATATACTTGATATAATTCGTTCAGGAACATGTACGAAGGACATTTTCCTTTCTTTTTTTGGGGGGGGGGGGGGGGGGGGGGGGTTCTTAAGCTAGGGCCATGTGGAGAAAATTTCTCTCAGAGCAGTTGCAGTGATGTATTTTTTTTTAAGTTCAAGATGACAAATGCAGCCTTGAGGTTGAGTCAGAGTAACAACCGAGCACAGAGAATCCAAAGAACCTGTGCTGTTCATTTGTAAGAGGAGGGAGAGACACTGTGTTTGGCTTCGGGGTGCATCTTCTTAACGCGGTTAGGGTGAGGTTGTCCATTTGAAGCTTGGCCGTTTGGACACAACTCTGCTCTGTTTTTAATCCTCTTAATCTCTTCACTGCTGGGGATTTTCTAATAAAACTTGGCAGATTTTCTCTTTTACAGTACATGCTCACCGCAACACAACATCAATAGTGAAAAATTTAAATGGGAATCACTGGAAATATAAAGGGCATGGGTGTGTGTGTGTGTGTGTATTTTCTTTGAACTTCTTACTATGCAAAACAAGGCAAAATATGATTATGCTGTGGATTCAAATAATATTCCCTATGGACAGATCAATGCTGTTTCTACATCAAATATTTTATGATATTAAATACTCAGAGCCCCTATTGTCAAAACCCAAAGATATTTAACTCACAATACTAGAAAAAGAAATTAATAGCACATTACACAAGTTAGTAAACGCAGATAGTTGATTTTTTCGTTTCATGCACACATTGTCAATATACTCCCTTTGGGATTGAAGGTCTCTGTCTCTCCTGAACAGACGTTCTCATTCCATATGTTAAAACTGACCTGAGGTAATATTCCCCTCTCTGAAACTCTCTGCTGAAGATGACTTCATTATTATCCAACTCTTTTATAGATTTTACATTTTGTAGGTTCCTTCGCAGTGTAGGTAGATGTCGCCAATGGTGGAGTAACAATCATTCTATCAAAGGGACACGTAGGCAGAGTAGGTGTGTTGTGGAACAGCCAGTAGGAGCACCTGCTATCTCTGAACTGTCAGTGAACAACCCCTCTGCACAAATAATAATTTTAGCTGGAACAGATGCAGATAATACAAAAAGCCAGTCCAAAGTCCAAACACTTTAATCCACATGGAAGACAAAGTCATACACAGGACATTCAAAAACCAGGCGATCAAATCAAGAAAGGGCAAGGCAAAAAAACAAAAACAAACTGTCAAGGACATGAGGTGAATACTGGTCTATATATACACCCGTTGACCAGGTGAAAACAACAGGGACAGGACAGGAAGTGAGGGTGGTCCAGTAAATTGTAAAGAAAGACCAGGAACAGGAAGTACCAAAATAAAAGGGTTTATGTGTGCACCAAAAATACAGTAAATGCATTTATCTATATACAAGGGCTGCACTGAAATAATTAGACATTGGATCCACTTCAATACATTTTTTTTGATAATTATTGCATCATCATACGTGCTGCACACAAAAGGCAACATCCCCAAACCTGAACTTTACAACGTGAACGGCCTCCCCAGGCTCTCCATGACCTTCACTTTTTAGTCTGATGCCTGGAAGGGGCAGGTGAGAAATGTGCAGCAGCAGTGAGTGTTTGACATACACACACACACACACACACACACACACACACCAATCATGTCACATAAAAATGTCTACGACTACTACAACCACACTCTCAAATCACATTTCGTAAGAAACATATTTTCTCGCAGGTTTGTTTTTGACATAATCTCAGAAGTGATGTATTTTGATGTGGAGGTAATGTACAAAATACGTAATGGCAATTTTTTTTTGCTGTCTGTTCAATATAAACGTAATAGATTCAAATACATTAATTACTAACTGTTTAGGTATGGATTACTTAAATCAAACTGTAGCCTTTGTAATTTGCTAATTGCATTGTTTTAGATTGTGATTTTGATTTAAAATGATTTATTGTTGAGCCATGCATGACCAGGCCGCAATGAAACACTTGATTCAGTGTAATTCATTGCTGTTATGAGGACATTTGATGTGTTTTACCCTTAATACTGCAACCCAGTGTGTTTGTTTTGTTTAATGAGAGCCACTATGAGGGTGGGAAACCAAGATCTTATCCTCACTTTGTTTGTCTGTTTGCTTGTTCTTGCTATTTTACGACAGTTGCCCGGGAAGGACAACACAAATTACAAAATCTATAAATAAATAAAAACATAAATAAATAAAGACATACATACATTTATGAATGTCAGTCAGTCATCATCTACCGCTTTATCCTCAACCAGAGGGTCGCGGGGGGTGCTGTGCCAATCTCAGCTACATCGGGCGATAGGCGGGGTACACCCTGGACAGTTCGCCAGTCCATCGCAGGGCCACACACAGATAGAGACAAACAACCATTCACTCTCACACTCACTCCTATGGTCAATTTAGAGTGTTCAATTTACCTATCCCCACATTGCATGTTTTTGGACTGTGGGAGGAAGCCGGAGAACCCGGAGAGAACCCACGCACACACGGGGAGAACATGCAAACTCCATGCAGAAAGGCCCTTGTTCCAACCGGGGATCGAACCCGGGTCTTCTCGCTGCAAGGCGAGAGTGCTAACCACTACACCACCGTGTGGCCCCATTTATGAATGAATTTATCAAATAATGATTAAATAAATACATGAATAATTCAGCCTGTTAAATGTTATAAAACCAGGAGGCTAACTGTCGCTAGCCGCTAGGGCGAACTGCCACTGGCTTCTTTTACTAATATAATTTAGTAACTGTGTGCTGAGAAAATGATATTATTTTATTAGTGCTGTCAAGCGATTAAAAAAATTGAGAGATTAATTAATTATGATCTCTTTTTTAATCTCACCTAAAAATTGTTGAGAAAGCCCTTAACTTGGTGTATTTTCATTTAAATTCATTATTATGGCAGATCAAAAGTTAAAATTAATATATAACAAAAAGTGGCTTTATAAAGTGATTTATTGTTTTAACAAACTTGAACAGATGCAGCCATTTAAATTCTGCGGTGTTCTTTTGTCAAACTCCAAATAATTAGAAAATACAAACAAAAAAGCTGCGAGCAGCGCTGTGTGGGCCCTCGCAGCTGCTGCCCCCGCCAGCCGGGTAAGCCCTGGACCATGTGTTCTGGCCGGGTCACTTATCCATGTGAAGTTTAGTGCCATTGGTCAGTGTACAGTATGGCAATGTTATGGGTGACTTCCTGTCTGGGAAGACCTACTTCCTGTGTGTAGGTCATACTTTGCAGACATGTTCAGAGAGGGCCCTTGGTCTCACATATCAAGTTTCAAGGCGATCGGTCAATGTATGGGAGAGTTAAAGGGCACTTCCTGTTTCAGGCAATCTACTTCCTGTGTGCAGGTAATGTCTTGCAGACGTGTTTGGTTTTTCACATTTCCTTTATTTTATAACATTTTTCATCAGTTCTGATTTGCGTGCCAATTTTCGTCTGTTTTCACACACGTTTAGAAGGTGAAATTAGAGATTCAACTCGGAGAAAAGTAACTGCTAACGTTAGCTGTGGCTGCACTCGTGACTGGGTGCTTTGCATTGAAGTGGTAGGCTATATATTATTTAATTCTCTAATTACTTATTTATTAGTTTATGTATATATTCTTTTATTGTGTATTTATTTGCTTACTTATTTATTTCTCTATAGATTTGTCTTTTTTTTGGTGCTCAATAGTTGGCATCCTTGTATTACTACCTTCTTTTCTTACCTTTATTCTTCCTCCCTGTCATTTCCCAGAGAGAGAGAGGGCACAGCAAAAGTGCCTCCACTTTTTTGCCTCCAGTTGTCTCTAAAGTGGACTTTATAAGTGGTCTATATGCAATATAATGGCACATCAGAGGAGCTGTCCTTTCAGCACCACAACACAAGTCAAAAGAAAGGCCTGTTATTTCTCACACAGTCCTGCCTGTTTCCACCTGAGTTCCAGCTTGAACTTGTGATCCTCCTGACTGATAATGGCTACAGCAGCTCGAGGAAGATGTGTTTGATGTTTTATCCCTGCCAAGGAAGTCAAATTTCAACCACAGGTTTATCTGTGGACAGGATGATGCAAAATAACAAAAAATAAATCATTTGATTATGTATTCTGAAGATGTAAGTTATAGTGGAAAGACTGATTTGGATTTGATGTTGATTAAGCGAGGATGCAGATTCTGGATTATTTTAAAACTATTGTTGACCTTATCAGATATGTCAGTGTATTGAAGCTGCAAGAAACTGAGCAGCCTTGGTGGAGGTTTTGTGCTCTCTAATTGCTAATAATCTGTCTACAATACAAAAATGTTGTCCTTACATTTCCAGTAGGCATACAAAATGTCCTGAAAGGTTTCTGTCAAATAGTGATTCAGCATTTCTAAGCTTTCTTCACTGAATGTAACTGTGAAGACTGAGTCATAATGAAACACAGTGCAGCCAGATGTTTTTTGAATGTTGGGAGAGAGTTTTACACCGGATCCCTGACGCAACCCCCTAATTTATCCGGACTTCAGACCGGCACAATGAGTAGCCTGGATGTGGCCCCGCTGTGGCCCCACTGTGGCTTGGGTCAAATGACTCTGTCCAATTCACTATGATCATAGGGTACTTTGCTCAGTGGTAACCCAGGGGCTTGGCTATGGGCTGCCACTCTCTTATGAATGTGATTGAATGTGATTGACCAAAAAATATCTAAAATTCCACATTAACACATTTTTGAAAAGGTTGAAGTTCACTATGACCTCACACCACACCATTTGCTGCACCAGTAAACCATGAACTCAGCAACTCAAGACAAAGCAACATAGTATTTAAGATCAAATAAATATTAGAAAACATAAACTGTGATGAGAATGATGTAAGGACAATTCACTGTAAAAGAGTATTACAAACAAAGCTTGTGGGTGAATGACAGTGAGTGTTTAGCAGCAACATTACCATGTGATGATCAACCTCTTCTACACTTTGTGCCCATTGTTTCCTGGTGCCTGGTTACATTTATATTAACATATTGGCAATACTTTGCATATATTAAGCAGAGTTAATACAAGAACAGGCCACAAGTCCAAGAAAAATGGCTGTTATTTTTCCCCTCTCACTGTTCATTTCCTGTCTGACAGCAAAACAACAATTTCTGCTGCACCTGTGAAGTACCACTGCTCTTGTGTTGTGTTCAGGGCCTCAGCACTCAAAGCACATTCCAATCATCACAAAGTCCTATTTCTGGTTGAGTGTGATCCGACGGATTCCAGCATTCCTACTACTGCACGTGTGGAATCCATCCTTGCATTTCTCCGACTGGTTCCCTATCAAATATTAATATTTCTGTGAGTGCAGAGTAAATGTGGATTATAAAAAGAAAGGGCAGCAGACTTAGGAAATGTGCTTTGAGAGGCAAGCTCAGAGAAATGCACACACTAATCGAAAGACCTCCAGGTCAGTGCAAATATCTTTGGAGAAAATTGGAATTTCACTTTCAGTGTTTTTATGAAGCGCCAGTCACTCAAACTATATATATATATATATATATATATATATAAATCAAACTTCCTCAAAGCATCATGGAAAATCCCTGATTCTGGTGAAGGGAAAAAAAACCCTACTGTGAGTCAAACATCAGCACTCAGCACTTCACCTCTTTTTCTTCTTTGTCTTCATTTTTTTTTTTTCTAGTTGTCATTACTATTTTATCCTGTTTAATGGGATGTACTAACATTGCAAGTGGACAGTGGCTAACAACCGAACATTTGGACAGAAAGTGCAAAGGGACATTCATGAAACTTTAAGTGTCCCATTTTGAGTTTGCAGTGGAACAAAAATTATCAAACGCAGAACACACAGTCTCTATAGGCATTGGGGGAAAAAAAACAAACATTAAGTAAAAAGACAGGAGGCCAGATGTAGTCATGTTTTCAGTGACAACAATATCTCACAATTAAACAGCCTCTATGTCTTTTTAAACAGCAACAAAGTCCATAGAAACAATCAACAATTTTAACTGTCAGAAGTCTAAAAATTGGTGCACCCAAATGCTGTTTTCAAAAAAATGACAACAAAACTGTAATAAATCAAACTAACAAAAAGGCAAAAAGCTACAAAGGACGAGCAGAAGGACGGGGAGCAGAATAGGAAGACAAACAGGTCCAATGACACTAGGGAGACAGGAGTAATCAGACACAGGAGAGATACATATGACACAGGTGGATCACAGAGGAAACAGTAAAGTGAAAACAGGAAGTCAAACTTAACAAGGTACACAGGCAGAAGTACAAAATAAAACAGGAAACAAGGGTAAGAGAAACAGAAAGCAAGCAACAAAAAGTCCTAAAACAACTGTCCAAACCAAGAGTGCTTGGATTAATCCAGGGGTTGTGACAATAACAGCACACGGGAGTGGTTGATCAACTAAAGTGCCTCATCAATACCTTCAAATGTGTCATTTTGTGACCTTAGCATTCCTACTGCCATTTACATTTCAATTTACATTTGTTTTACCAAACAAAGCAGCAGTAGACACGCAGCTCCTGTGTAACCATGAGCTAAAAATGGTAATTTTCAGTTTAGTATCTGCTTTCTGGGGATATCACTGGTAAAAGGGAAAAGTCTTTGCATCTACCTTAGAGTGTTGGACTAAACAAGTGAAATAGATAGAGGGAATGGGGAAAGGGACATGTCTTCAAACCTTTGTGTCAGCCTTTGAAACACAATTAAAATCATTCTCTGTGGGCCCCACTGTTCATTTGCTCCACATCCACTTTGTGCATGAGGAGATAAGCACAGCCTGAGCTTTATTTAGAAAACAAACAAATGAAAAAAACATAGTTTGTGTGTGGCTGTGAGGCTGGACGTGCAGGGACACTTTGACATTGTAAGCCATATTCAAACACAGACGGGATTACATCTATTCTTTTAATGAAAGAGAAGCACACCGTGGAGCCATGGGGCTTATTTAACACTGGTCTGACACAGCAGACGTGTCTGCAGACGGAAGAATGGGCAGAGATAAGGAGCGGAGAACACTGAGCTGATCAGATATGGAAATAATGGGGACGTGCTGAAGCAGAGCTGTGATTGACAGTGTGCATGGAGGATGAAGAGGGGGAACATGAGAAGCACTACTGGTGTTATGGAGTAAAAATGTTATTAATTTTGATTAGCGTTTGGGTCCAAATTTCTCCAGGCAATTGTCAGCTCGATACCAACATTCCATCTATCTATCCTCCACTTGAGGGTCCGGTGCCAAACCCAGCTGAAAGGGCAACAAGCAGGGTACACCCTGGACAGATTCGAGTGTTGAGTTAGCCTCTGTGTTTTTTGGACACGATTGTGTGAGTAAACTGAAGAATCTGGGGAAAACATGCATGAAGGTTCATCGAAACAATTGTTTGTTGTCAAATTTAATCGGCATCCATCCATCTTCTACCGCTTTATCCTCCACAGGGTCATGGGGGGGAGCTGTGCCATTCTCAGCTGACACAGGGCGATAGGCGGAGTACACCATGGACAGTTCGCCAGTCCATCACAGGGCCACATAGACAAACAACCACCCACTCTCACAAAACGTACATATAGGTCGTTTTTTCAACCCCTGAAAAAGTACATATAGGTCGTTTGCTGAAAACGTGACTGTGGGTCGTTTTTTCAAACCCCTGAATGCGACGTAAAGGTATGTTTTTACAAGTATTTTCCAACTCGAATATGCACAGATGTTACTGAGGGTAGGGTTAGGGCAAAAAAGACAGGGTTAGGTAAACATAGGTCGTAATTCCTGCATACGACCTATATGTACGTTTCATTGGAGGACAGTCTGTTTGTCCTGAGCTCCTCTCATTACATGAGCATGTACAGATGCACTTGTTTTATTTGCGACACATGACCCATCTCTGAAACACAGGTGATGTTGACAAGTATTTTATTGTGTTGACTGACCAACTCTCTTTTAGTTTATCGCTTAATAGTCTTGGCAAACTTGCACACTGACTGTAGAACAGCACTGCACCGGAAATAGTCAGGCAGGCTTATTGCAAACCAGGAAGTGACCGTACATTTAGCCAATAGATGCCAGTTTAGTTGCTCTTATGGCGTATTTCCACCTGCTCTACTCGCCTTGGCATGGCACAGTTTAGGTTGCATCTCCCCTACAAAAAGTGACTAGTGACTTTACACCAGACTCCTGGTTGTTGTTGGAGATTAACCCACGTTTTAGGTTTGATAAGTAGTTTTAACTGATCTACAGTTTGGCGCTGTTCGGCTTGATTTCTGTGTGGGACGTCGCTTCCTGTGACGGGACTCTGGCCAAACATCGCATACTCAGCACGCTTTTGGAACCTCGCCGGACCAGGTACTACGCTAGTGGAAACACTACTTAAACTGTGCAATGGCGTTGCGAGGCGAGGCGAGTAGAGCCGGTGTAAATACGCCATTATTCTAGTAAAGGAACCTGCATACGGAGCCGTGATGGGACAGAATTTGCTTAAAGGGTAACTAAACCCCCTCGTATACTTCACTGTGCCTGACTTAGGAAAATGCCACAAAGGAAGAAGAGAGGGGAGCAGTGCAGGGGGCATGTTCTGGTAGTGAAAACTGTAAAATATCATTAGGTACATGTTAATTATACTATAAAAGTCACCATTTTAATATCTGTTTTAGTATTTAATGACACCTCTAACTGGGTGGCTTCACTTAGCCTGACTGCTATAGAGAGGATGAAAAGGAAAGAGGGAACCTTTTTACATGTATTATGTCAATAGTTTAACACCAAACTGTGGAGATTTGCACCTGGATCAGCTAATAACATTACTAAATACCTATAAACACTGGTTTACACCTGGAACATTTGGTTTAGGGGTTTAGTAATGTGTCAAGCTGTAAAACAGAGCCTAGAAGAAGTGCAAAAGTTGATTTACATTACACTGACAGGTAATCATGGAATTATTGATCAGTAAAGCTAAACATATCTTGCCTACTGAACCTCCACAAATATTCCCTCAAACTTTTAGCATGATGGAGAATCCTTCTGGACTTTATTTTTGTGAGAACCACAATGTAGACGTCGGTTAGTAAAGTTATAGACATCTTCAGGTAGTTAAATAGTAACATCTACTATTATTATTGTAAATAAACTTGCTATGTATTGTCAACCTTGTTTTACTTCTTCATTCAAAAATCCTGTTTTATTTCAAATTTTTTACTCCCTTCATATCTGACACTTTTTCCAGTCCACTTCCAAGGAAACCCGGAGTGCCTTCATATTTAAAGGTGGTGTCATGGCAGCCAAGAGCATATATCTGTGTGTCTGTCCATGAATAAGCATGTGAGAGCAAGTATGTGACAAAGTGACGGCAGGGTGTGGGGGGTGTGTGGCTGCAACCATTGTGCAGAGGCAGCCAGAGGCATGAATCATTCCAGCTGACAAGGAGGCAAAGGTCTGAAACATGTAATAACTCAACTCTTACTGTGAATCTGTCAGCGTGGCTGGAATTTTATGCCTCTGTGTGTGTGTGTGTGTGTGTGTGTGTGTGTGTGGCTATGTGTGGGACATGTTAAATTCTCCCACTTAGATGAAGGGCACCTCTGAAAAAAAGAGGGATGGGTAGATTTAGCCCCTGTGGGATGGAGGGGTGTTTGTCAGTGGTGACGTCCTGGTCAAAATAATTCCAAGCGGATTCTGCTGGAGGAGAAGCTGTGAAGGAGAGAGAGAGAGAGAGAGAGAGAGAGGTGCAGCAGAACACTGGATGTGAGACGGAGACTAATAAAGAGAGTGAAAGACACAAAGGCAAGCAGGAGGAGATAAATTGAGATAGTCCAGGGGGAAAAAAAGGACTCAGATGAGGATTCTTACCTCATCCTGTTCACCATGAGGCTGTGCCTAAAAGTGTCCTGGTGTATTAATACAGTCAACCTTTCTTTGTCCAGATGACCACTAAGCTGCTTTGGGTTTGAAAGGTGTGTGAAAGAAAAAGGGCTGCACATAGATGCGCTGTATGAGTGTGTGAATGGGTGAACATTAAAAAAATGGAAACCACTATATAAAATGCATTTACCATTTAAGTGTCTTGCACAAGAACATAAGTGGAGCCGGGAATTAAAGCCACAACCTTTCAGTTGAAAGACAACTTGCTTGACGACTGACGCCCCCCGTTGCTTCTCAGTACAGTGGCCATTAAATCTAGTGTCTCCTGAAGACATTCCCATGCCACACACAGGAAGGGATGCATTTTTATGTCACGGCAGACAGTGGGAACAGCAACATTGTGCTATAGTACAGCTGCAAACAGGTTGGATTATGATTGAAAACACAAAGAACTGCTCAACAGACCTGCACATTCAGCAGTTTATGGGGTAAACACTTCTTTTTTTTCCCCTCCTGCCCCCTGCAGCCATTGCTGCTGCTGTATACACATTAAACAAACACAAATTGTGCCATCAACGAGCAGGCATGCGCATGCAGACTAGAAGCAGACGTTCTTTTCTTCTTGGGTAGGAATGCGTCCTATTACTTGTGCCGCCACCATCTCCCTTCAGTGACACAAGTGCATGTGCTTGAGGGGTAACCTTTGCACATGTCAGCATGCAGTGTCATGTGTTAACACAAACATAGTCATAAGAGCACACACATGCACATGCACAGAGCGAAAATATCCCCAAGGCCTGAGCTATAGCGAGGAAAAGCTGAGAATGCCTAACGCTGTCACTGATACAATACAGCGTGACCTTGAGAGCAGAGGGCAACACTCACGCAGACGCCTCCGATTTTAAGGCCTGATTTCAGAGTCTGTGCATGTGTCGCTGTGTGTGTGTGTGTGTGTGTGTGTGTGTGTGAGAGACGCATAAGGTTCTCTCAATCTCATCGATTCATCAAGTCAAAGGCTTTGAAAGCGCTTGTGTGGGGCAAGAGAGAGCTTTTATTGACGGTAAGGGTAAATGTGGATTAAAAAAAGTGTAATTTATTTTTATTTTATTGTTTTATTTATTTATTTATTTTGGCAATATTGCCACTGCAAAGACACTTTGAAGAAGCAACAGAGCTCCATGTTACATTTGTTTCTGAGTATAAACACATCTTAATGACCACAATTCTGACACCAAAGTTGGAATTGGATGGCTCAACTGATATTGAGCTCCCGTTGTTTCAACTATTTTATTTGACACATTGCAACAACTACTCCCAGGCAAATATGTATAACAGAACTTTGATGGAGACTGTGCTTTTTTCTATTGCACCTTCAGGATATTGAAGTTTTGACTTATTTACCCACCTACCTAATGTGTAAATATGCTTTCTTCTTTACATTTTTATTAAAAAACAATAGTGAGTAATCTGTGATCATAGCTGTAGAAAAGCAGCCCAGACATAATTCCTATGCCTTCTTCCTCCAGCTCCTCAGGGGAGACTGTGAGGTGATCCAGGGTCAGATGATATTTAATATCTTCAGCATACACACTTTGGATCTGTGCTGGGTTTCTTCCCAGTTGGACACCTAAAATACCTCTAAATGAAGGGTCCAACCAAGGGTCAAAGTGATCAGATGTCCAAACCACCTCGACAGACTCGACTCTGTTCAACTGAGCAGTGGATTCACTCTGATGACATTCAGTTCCTAACGTAAGACTCCAGCAAATGAATATAATTTCAACCACTTATACTTGATTGGTCTTTATTTCAGTCACTTAATGACATATACACTATGCTGGATACACTTAACCATAGCAGGAAAAAAATGTGGCCATTTGATATGTCCACACACATTCACATAGACTAAGTATAATAAGATTTAAAGTAGTACATATATGCAAACTTCTTCCCAGCAGAACTACTGTGCAAATCCTTTAATTTAAGCAATTACTATCAATGAGGTATTGTGGTTTATCAATTATTAAGTTAATTGTTCAGTATTCAGTCTAAATTATTTAGACTGAATTTGGATTATGATTAACAATTAACTTAATAATTGATAAATTGAACTGGCAATTTATCACCTCTTTCAAAGATGGTGATCAAGGAATTTTGATACAAAAATAATAATAACAAGGACATTTCATGATGTGTTGCATTACCATTTCACTCCCACAGAAAAACTAAAGTAAATAAAGTAAGAAGTAACTATTCACATTAATTAAGAAGAATTAAGAATACACTAAAATTATACCCATGTATAGCAATAGATAATATAAAATATATAATATATATAATATAATATAAAAAAATATATAGTTAGAGGCACTTTCACGCCAGGGTGCAGGTGTTGCTTGACAGTGGCAAATCGTGTAGTCGTGCTGCATCGTGTCATGCTCTGCCAACGCTACTTAAGATTAATGAAAATGTTGGCTTTAAGGAAGATTTGTGGTCTGCTGTCATTGTTTCCCGTGTTGAAAAATTGAAGACTCGAACGTGCATGGTGTGCAATCAACTTTTGTCCTTAAGCTATGGAAAAACAAAGAATGAACTGTGTCATCAGGTCCGAAGACAGTATGCTGTCCAGCAGTGAGCAGATCAACAACAAGCCTGTCTGTGCTGCTCCTCAGTGGCTTCACATTTAAACTCAGATCAAGCTGTGACATCGCACGAATCGCAGCAATAAAGGGATAGTTTGTTTTACGCCTTGCCTTGTCTGCAGTTTGGTTGCTTTTCCATTACAACATAGTACCTCCTCCCTTTAACGTGGGCGGAGTCATCACTGCATGGCTGAATGAAAGTGCTGTGACTTTATTTTACACAAAAGTCACACACTATTTACTTCTAAAGCAATTTTTTTCAGTTTACTTAGTCATTAGAATCAGTCGGTCGCGATCGCAGGCTTTCAGCAGTGCTGTTGCTAAATACACCAGACTCCTCTGTTATATAATTAGGATTTAGAATTTTCCCTGGTAATCGTTGGGAGATTTTCCCACGTTTTTTAGGATTGTTAAGTTTTTTTTAACTGATCTACAGTTCAGCATTGTTCGCTTTGATTCTTGTGTCAGACGTCGTGCTCGTGCCTCTTCCTGCGACAGCACTCTGACCAATCAGTGGACAGCAGTCTGACAGCGTCACACACATAGTGGCAGCTCAGCTCACTTCAAACATACACTTTAATAAGCAGCTATTATAATACAATAAATGACATAATTGAAGTGATTAGCTGACCTTTGCACACACTCAGCATTCATGCACGTTCCTGTGCCTTAGTGGAACGAGTACTTGCAGTAGAAACCTATGGTGTATTTCCACCATAGGTTTAAGTAGCGTTTCCACTAGCATAGTACCTGGTACCAGGTACTATCTTTAGTACCTGCTCTGGCCACTGACTGGCCAGAGTGCCGTCACAGGAAGAGACATAAATCAAGCGAACAGCGCGGAACTGTAGATCAGTTAAAACTACTTAACAATCCTAAAAACGCGGGTTAATCTCCAACAACTACAGGAGTCTGGGGTAAAGTCACTAGTCACTCGTGTGTGTGTGTGTGTCACATATAAAACAAAGTCAACCCAGTTTCACTCAGTCGTGCAGTGATGACTCCGCCCACGTTAGTAGTGGAGATGCAACCTAATCGTGCCGTGTCGTGCCATGCCGAGGCGAGGCGAGCCGGTGGAAATACGCCACTATTTTCAGACTTCAAACAAGAAATACCATTGCTGAATGCGTGAGACTTGAGAGCTCCGGTATCCACTTTGGTTTCGTTGGCTCTGCCATGGCGTTCTCAAAGGTGGTAAGATCAAAAAGATGTGCACATACTTGGTTGTGATTTATTCAACATGAATACTAATTGACAACTGTGAGAATATGATTAAAAAAGTAACGACTTAAAAAAATAAGAATCTACAATTATGAATACGAATCCACAGCTAGGAAATTACTAATCTGCCACAAATGTGACCCGCCACGGCAAAAGCAGCAACAAGTCGGCCCAGTGCAAACCGAGTAAAGAAAGGAAATTATGGAAGTTGAAGTTTCGAAAAAGCCACTACATGTTTCAAATCCCAGTATTGTGGGTCTTAAAACCATAAACTCTGTATTTGAATTAGAGCTTTTGAGCAAAAAGCAAAACATGTTGAAAGAATAAAGAAGGAAAACAAAATATCTTATACAGAGGCAGCCAGGCATTGAGCTAGCGCCCACATGAACGAGTAAGAAAGACCGCGGTTAGTTTCAGGTTAGATATTCAACAGACATTTGCTCCAGATCTAGCGGCACCCTCCTCCGTTTCCACCCCATGATAGCTGCTCGATCATGGCTTGTTCAATGTCTGACCCATCGCTCTTAACTACCACGGTCTCATTTAGGGACCATCAACAAATTATAATCTAATATTTAAATTAGAAAATGAATAAAGCATATGATAACTATTAAGTAGTAGTACTATTGTCCTGGTAGAAAGTTTAGTGGCGTTAACATTCACCATCCTACGGAGCCCCTAAAGCGACATGAAATAAAACTGGAGGTTAATTCATTCATTCATGTACTTCCGGGTCAGTTTGACCCATAGAGACTGTAAACATACACAACAATGGAGCGCATTGCCAGTAAACACGGTTTCCTTATAAGTGAGAGACATCTGAAGAGAACGCTTTTACGCAAGAGGACACTCTCATCTGTGGATGTTTGCTAAATGCAGAGAACATAGACTACAAATGAGAAAAGAGGATGTACGCTTGGTGTTGAAGGAGCTGGATCCCAGATATGGAATCAGAGTTGCACAAAACAATAACTCATGATTTCACATGCACAGATATTAACCATCGTGTGCAGATTTGAATCCCAGCAGCTTTGCTGCTCGAAGGTTATTTCTGGCTTACAGGGCACATTATACACTGGCTCGTGGACTGCTTGTTCTTGCACAGGGAAAGATTTTGACACTTTGGAGGCGGAGCCACTGGACTTTGATTGACAGCTCTCCGGGAGCTTGGGGAGTTTCATCATTGTTTTTTTGTAAAAAAATATTTTGCCACTGTTCTCACATTAGGCTTCTCACAGATCGACAGGCATAATGTGTGTCTTCACATCCAATTACCTCACTAATAACATGATGGAAGACAGAATCAAAGTTTTGGCTTCTTGTGCTTCTCCAACAACAATATCGTTACGTTGACACAACTCATGCCTATACTGTGCATGCAAAAAAACACACAGCTCATATATTTGCTAACACAGAAACAAACCACCTGTGCTGAAACAAGTGATATAAGCCTGAGGCACCTTTACATTATTAGTAGTTTTCCTTATGGAGTTTTTTTTTTTTATTATGCAATATTTTTTCTCCTATTATCCTTCAAATATTTAATTTTCTGCCTCCCCCCTTTTTTTAATAAATCATAGAGAAAACCAGCAAAATGAATGGATGAAATAATGCACTTTTCAAGCAGACTTTTTTGTGCCTTTGGCTGTGGTTGGCTACGTCAGGAAGAAATAGGGTGCTCCTACTGGCTGCTCTAAGTTACTGCAATTAGATGTCCCTTTCAGTGGAAAGATTAATACTCCAGCACTGGCAATGACTGCCTATGCTGCAAAGCAAATGTAAAAGGAAGGATATGAGTTAAAGTGTGAACATAATTAAACATGTGTCAATATGGGTGGATGGAGATATTACCTCGCTTCATGTGTGGGTTTGGGTTTTTTTTATGTGTTCTCAACATTTGATGTTAAAACCAGCAAAATGCTCAAAACATCAAAAGCTGAAAAACTGCAAAAAGATCAGGGTCATAAACAGCAACAAAAAACAAATTTGACCTGGGGCTTTAAAAACTGCGATACAGGCCAAATTTATCTGGTTGTAAATGAAATATGTACATACAGAGACTACTGTGTGGAAAATGTGTCAGTGTTCAGCGACAGCAGTATAAATTTGTCTGTTATAGTCTGTTTGGCAGTAGAGCAGCATTATGACTACACTCTAAATTGCTTCCTCTCTATTCAGGTGTTTACTTATATTTTATCTGCCCGTAAATGGTCAACATCTCTTATGAGGGTAATCCCGGCTACACATTTTCACACTGCAAATGTCAGATATTGGGTATTTTATGGTTCGGGCATCATTGCCACATTTTCCTTATGTTAATATTAGACATCAGCACTGGATTATTCACAACTCCAAACTGTCAAAACGTCAATATCTGTCCCAAAAAAAAACAAACAGGCACCAGCGGTGCTGGAGAAGAGAAGGTCAAGAGGTACATCTGTTTAACATTTCCACCTTCTCCTGTATCAGTCACTGTCAGGGGGATTCAAACAATGATACCACTGTCAAAGAGGGAGACAGGAAGATGAGAGAAAGGCATGCTGTCTAACAGAAAGAGCACGGAGAGAGAAACAGCCACATACAGTGGTTACAGTCTGCACTCCACTTCCCTTGAGGCTGTTTATCTGCTGTTTACACCGAGAATTAGGCTGTAGACGCCACTCTGATACAGTTTTCCTCTATCTCAAGGTGAGTCTTTCAGAGGACGCTGAATGGCTGATATCTAAAAAAAAAAAACATTCTCACACAGCTAAACTTTCCAAATTATGTTTTTTTATAAAGAACAAAATGTAGTTTCTGAACCAAAATTGCATTACATGTTTGTGAGAACCATTTTCTCCCTGGTTGTTCCTTGCGATTGGGTTTAGGCACAGTGAGAATCCTGGTTGAAACTCCAGCTCAATTCTTATTTCGAGATCATCATGCATGATGGATGCTTTAGGATACTGAGTCAGGCTTGCATTTCGACTGAGAACAGTACATTCACTTGGTATAGCGAGCACACACTGTGTCCCAATCACCGTGTAGTGTGTCGTTGTACCCCCAAACGACAACACTGAACAACGACATTGAATGTGACACAAAATACAACAACAACACAACAAGCACCAATGGACATCCAGCAGCTCTTTTTTCTGCTTGGTCTGTGGCTGTTTGTCTCAACAAGACGTCGAGCTTTGTATCAGAATAGACGGCAGGCATTTGCCTCGACTTATATTTACACCGATTGCAAGGTGTAATGTTTAATGAGTAATGTTTATCTGTCGCCCAATCAGCTGACTGTACTGTACCATGGGGAAGGGTGTCAAAGAATGGAACGACTGGGGCTGATTATAATTCCTAGAATTGAAAAACAATACATACTTCTACTTTCTAGTATTATTTCAATCATGAATAGTGATTAATCCCCAGTGTTTTTTCAAAGTCACATTGTTCTCCTGATTTTTTTTTAGTTACGCTTCACGACAATCATCACTTTTAAAAGCGTGACACCCATTTGGTCTAAAAATTGGTCAAGGGCTATGGTTTCCGGCTCAGCCTATCGCTCACACTCTCAAACTCCACCCCCCACCCCTGTCACTAACTGATGACATGTCAAAAACAAAATGGGTTCCAAAAAACTAATTGTAAATTTCATACAGGCTCAAGGGGAGGGATTTACGCTACCTGGATGCCACTGTAGTTTATCCTTTCATAAACTGTGTGTGTGTTTGTGTTCCAGGTATTACTCATATTGTGGGGACATAGATCTGTTTGCACAGTCACATTATGGGGACCTGTCTTCCTTGTCCATAGTGTAAATCAGGGGTGTCAAACAAATTTTTGTTCAGGGGCCACATACAGCACAATTTGATCTTAAGTGGGCCGGACCAGTAAAAATAGTAAAATAATAGCATAATAACCTATGACCAACAAGAACTCCTTTGTTTTTTCTCCTTTGTTTTACATTTAATGAGGGATATTTTTACAAAACATGACATTTCTTGAGAAATATAAGTGCAATTTCAACAATATCATGCCTAAGTTTACTATTTACACATCATCTATAAAGGCATAATCATTTAGTCACAGGTATCTGGAAGTGAAAAATATTGCATTTGGCATTACGTTTAGATTGTAATCATAGTGTGAAATTTTGACAAATTCATCCTGTGGGCCGGATTGGACCCTCTGGCGGGCCGGTTCTGGCCCCCGGGCCGCATGTTTGACACCCCTGGTGTAAATGATTACATTTTACAGTGAAGACATGTTGTATGGTTAGGATGAGCTCAGGGTTAGGTTATGTGTATAGGGTATAATTAATGTTAGAGTAAGTCTCCAATAAAAAATGTCAGTCAATGTACTGTCAACCAGACTGTGTGTGTGTTTCAGCACACCAATTCCCTGAGACCAGGACTCTTTTAATTCATTAATACATTTGTTTGAGATATTGATATCAGCCAATTTAATTATAGGCTTTTAGCAATTGAGTTGTCGGAAACAAATATTGTTAAAAAGATTTAGAACAAAAAAGGATTTTGTTTTTTTACATAAATGAGTCACCCAAACAATAAGTAACATTCAGAGAGGTAATCATTGCTTTTACTCATGATGAAATAAATGGAATTCATTTGTTTGACAGCAGCTGACAGGATAAGAATATTCTACTATTGTAATCTATGAGTTTTTGATTTTGGAATGACATCTGGAAAAACATGTTTTTCACATTTCCTCTCTTTGTGACCACAAGTAATCAAGAAGTGTCTGCATCCACTGATTTTCTCACGGAGTTGAAGTGGGTGTAACTCCGTTTGAATCAATGAGCGACTGATTATCACCAATCAGAGTCACTTAATAGACAACGAAGGAATTCTGTGACTGACAAGTGATGAAATGCTCCAATAGAGGATGTAAAAAATATGACATAATGCACTGTCATGTTGTGCTGTTTGTCAGCTGAGGAAGTTTAGCATGGGACCTATGTTTATTTATGCTTTTTTAATTTTTTGAAGATGATTATTTTGTCTATAAGGTAAATAAAGAAAAAAAAAACATAAGCATACTACTGCTCTCCT
Source organism: Solea solea (assembly GCF_958295425.1). Lineage (NCBI taxonomy): Eukaryota > Metazoa > Chordata > Actinopteri > Pleuronectiformes > Soleidae > Solea > Solea solea. The sequence goes on from NC_081135.1 coordinate 12,208,085, forward strand.
GGGCTGGTTTGCCCTGTCAGAAAAAACACCTCATTATAATATTTGCATATGTAAATTGCTGCACCAGGTCATTAGACAATGCAACGTTAATATATTTATATTACATCAGTGACAATTAAATTAGTATGTAAGTGGCAGGAGAGGCATACTGTACTCTACATGATGTGCAGTAATTATGACCCATAGCGCACCCCGCCACTAGGGCAATACATATGTGTTTTTGCATTGTTTCCGTAGCTGTCATGTCATCATGTACATCTTTACTTGCTGGTGCTGTGTGCCATACTGTTAGCCTGCAAGCCACTGAGCGTTTCTTTCCCTGTACAGCTCTGGAAGCTGTGTGTTGCCTTGCCAACTTTTTCAATCCCCAAACATGTGTGAGACTTGATCCTGTGAATAAAGGGTGTATTTCTCTTTGATTCCTGAGCTTGGGTTGAGCTGGCTGTGTTAATAAATGGTGCATCAGGAGCCGATCAGCTACTCGCTAGCTCGCTTTAAGCTTACCTTTGTTAATTTATTGTAAATAAACTTTTTTTATGATCTGTTTATTTCGTATTTTAATATAATAATAGTTCATAACAGAACTAGATCTGTGTGGGATATATTTTAGCATATTTTTCTAACAGTAAATAGAAAGAAATGAAAAATGATAACAAGAATGACTCATGCAAATGACAACTGCATCTACCCAACAGAACGACAAAAAAGCCTCGACAGTCACCACATTCAAGTTCTCAACAAGACTGGTGCAAAGTAAATGAACTCATGTCTGTCTTTCTTTTTTAGACGCACATCCACTTTAAACCAGAGAAACCACAAACAAAATCACAAACAAAAACTTCTGTTTTCAAGTCTCAGGGATTTGTGTGATCCTAATGCTGCTCACAGGAGGAAGCTGATAAAGAAAATATCTCCAGGGCCTTTAAAACACACTGTTGACCATTTGTGACCTTCCCCAGTGCTTTGCTGTTTCTTTTCTTTTTTTTAGAAAACTGCAAATATGCTGTAAGTCTAAAAGCAGACACAACATAATCATCCTACCTCTCCCGAGTTGTATCTTGTCAATGTTTGAGTGGACTCCCTGCAGGCTGGGAACCAGTGAAGTAGAACATGGGTAAATAAAGAGTACATTTAGTCTCTGCTCTGGGCTCAGGCCAGAGGAGCTGAGGAAGTGGGAAAATGTACCCTCTGTCATCTCCTGGAATGTTGCAGCCACTGATTCCTAATGAAGTCTTTGTTTATTCTGTTTTAAAGAATTGCCTATGTTTGTGTCTGATGCTCTGATTTGTTTTTGTGATGTAATACTTTTGTTTTTCTTACTTTATTCAAATCTCTTAACCCCCCCCCCTCCCCCCCCAAAAAAAAATCCAAATGAGGATTATACTGTAATTACTCAACTAGCCCTTTAAATTGCTGCAATGCTATTTGAAAGATAATCTGTCAACTAATCAAAATGATGTGTGACATTCTAGTCAGTGCAACAAACCCATTTTGATAGTAAGGAAAAAAAAAAGAAAATGTATGCTGCCCTGTTCTTGCACTTAGTCTACTTGTATACCTAATTATATAAATAGATACGCAGCGAGTGGTTTGTTGACTGACGTTTAATTGCACTGTAGAAACATAGACCGAGTCAAGAGAATTACCTGGAATGTTAAGACATTACTACCTTGTATAAACAAGGACAAGTATACAAAAAAAAAAAGATTACAGAGGCACTATATAACATTAGAAGCATAGCTACTCTACCTGGACATGGCAGAAAGGGGAAGTGGCTGCCACCAGATTTTTGATGAGGCAGGTGAACAAAAAACCCTACCTGCACAAAGGCCTAGTGAAAAGGAAACTTGGCTTGTAAAAGGAGGGTTGTTCAATTCCTGACAGGTCAAGGGCTGGGGTACCCCTGAGCATGTTGCCCAATCCCCATTGATTAGACACTCTACATTGAGCCACATTCAGTGTACTCCTTCTGGTTCCAAGCCCCCATAAATGGAGGGTTAGATCAGGAAGGGCATCCAGCATAAATTTTTTTTTGCCAAATCAAAAGATGTGGCAACCCCTAGAGAGGGACAAGCCAAATTAAAAAACAACCAACAAAAATTAATTCATGGACTAAATACAAAACCATTGGTTCCGCTGCATTTAATTTCAATAGTTCAGATATATTTTGAAATTACAGAAAAGTAATGGTTACGATCGAATGTCTCGCACGTCTTCTCCCACTCAACTTCAATATTTGCTTGTTATATCCACTCTGTGTTTATGAATATGTCTTCCTGTAGATGTTATTCCTGATCTCACTCAAAGACCCAATCTGGTGCTGCATCACCTGATCATATATTTCCAGGGAGCGTGCTTTTATGCACTACACTTAACAAGCTGAGCATGCTTGTAGGCATCATTTTTCAATTTCGTCAGACAAAAAAAACACACACGTGTTGTGCGAGGAGCAGCCCATTTGCTGTGATAATATTGGGCTTCCAGCGTGCTCAGGGGTAAAATATGCAAAGCTCTACATTTTATATATTAACATATGTTACATTTTCTCCAAACACCCTCTCTGTCAATCAAGCCTATGGAACTGCAGCTGATGTTTCACATGATTTCCCCCTCAGAAGCAGAGGGTGTGTGACAAAAAGAAAAAAGGAAAATCAATACAGGTTGTGAGGCTGCATCCATACTAACATATGCAATTATGTCACACAAACAAGCTATTTAATTATGTATCAGAAGTTATCTGAAAAAAAAAAAAAAATGCCATTCCATGGCCATTCATGTGCACTGGACATGTCTGAGTAAACAGGAAGCAGGTAGTCTGCACTGGGTTGCTTGGTTACAGAAATACTTATGATGGACCAGTAATGGTAAAACGTAAGAGCAGGGATTTATTTTCCTTTTTGAAGTTCACAATGTCCTGATTTTCATTGAAATGTATTGAGATAAGCAGTAAAGCCCGGGTCACCATGGAACAAGGATAACAGGGAGCGAAAATAATGATGTAAACCTGTTGATACATACATATTATGATAATAACATTTGCTTCTTGCACTATGTTGTATTGTTGGGATGATGATGCTTCTTGTATTTATATCTTTTTTAAACAAAAAAACAAAAAAACAAAAATATATATATACATATATATACATATATATATATATATGTTATATAAAATGCACAGATGGAAACCCATCCAATGTGATAGGTTCACCTCTTATAGTCAAACTTTGAAGTATGAATGAATGACATGAATGTGCAATGTTATTGCAGACATTTGAAAAAAAAACACTATTCTCTCACTGTTTGGTTAGACGGTGAGTTTGTGATAACATATAGGTGTTGCAAAACCCACACGGTAATACATTATTAATTTAGTATATACTGTATAAGCTGTGTCTCATTTCAGCACCTGCCACTGTGAACAATCCTGGGAAAGGTTAGGTTGGTTGTTGGACCCATTATTGCTCAGGCTTAACTTGGTGGCCACACTTGGTGGAGCATTTGAAATGGGATGGCCAAGTCATGGCTCTGTCACACAATCAGCTTTCACGTGCAGTCTCTGAAGGAGTAGCCTCCTGAAATGAGACATAGAGACACTGTTGAGATCTATATATGTATACTAATGACATACTTTGATTCAATTATGATTGGACATTCAGAACAGAGACGCTGTTCTGATTATATGATCAACCATGTATCAATCTGTCAAAAAAAAGACTGATGAGACGAAAAAAGAAACCCTCGATAAATAAAGGAAAATAATATTTAAAACAAAATGCATCTGTGACCAGGAACAGCAGTAAATAAACCAATTTTAGCTACTTTTAGCTACTTCACCTGGTGAGCTATTTGTAAAGCTATATCATGACTGGCTCACACATTGCTCAACACAAAACGCAGAGGAAATGGTAAAATGGTACAAAAAAAATTGTGTGATCAAACCAGATAGCATGTTAGCAGTTATTGTTGTGATTGATATATACTATAATATAATATAATATGATATAATATAATATAATATAATATAATATAATATGATATAATACAATATAATATAATATGATATAATACAATATAACTTGTACAAAAGTGAAGGTGGCTAACTTCCACAGTTAATATCAGTTGTATTATGTGTTTTTCTTTCATTTACGCTCACACATTAACTTAATATGCATGTTTTTGGACTGCAGGAGAACGAGAACCCACCTGGGGAGAACATGCATACTCCACCTAAAGGCCCTTGGTTGAACCGGATCTGAACCAGTGACCTTATTGCTGTGAGGCAACAGTAGCTTGCCACTGCACCACCATGTGTCCTAGGCACAGCTTTTAAATAATGTTCTTCTGCTATGGATCTTCTTATGTGTCAACAATCAAGACAAAGATGTACTATAAAGTACAACACACATAAATTACATGTGTCAAAACATATTCTTTAAACTAGGACTAATTGAGTTGAGAATCACCCCACAACCTATTGTACTGCATGTCTGGTTTGCCTGTCATGGCTGGATGCACATCACTGGTGCCACTGATGTGTGTATTATTGATGCACAAATGGCATCCCACAGAGAGCAGGCTGTGACAGCGTTCTCGAAATAACTCCAGCACAATTAAAGAAAAAGTGATAACACCCTCGCTGCATGCTGAGGGGAGAAATATTAAACAACTACATTTAATTGCTGTCTCTTGATGTCTTTTGAGTGGCGGCACTGATTTATCAGGCAGCTGATGTGTGTGTATAAAACTCGCCCAGTGGTCCTATCTTCTTCATCAACTATGAAAGACATATAAAAAAGGACTTTGCCTAGAATTGATGGGTTGTAATCTCTGCACATGCATATCATGTCCACTATAAACAATATTAGCATATCCACTCTGACATCTCTATCAAGGCCTTGTCATTGTGAGTCTTTGGGATATTGTGTGTTGATATATGTGTGTTGTCTTTCTCTGTGTGAAGATTTACTAACATGTTTAAAAAATCAAGATGCCTTTTTTTTGTGCCAAATTTGTACTTCACAGTGTTTTAAGTTCAAATAAATGAATTTAAATGTACTTTTTGTGTTGATTCTACATTCATTCCATGATTTTATATAAAACAATATCTGTCATAAGCTTCAGGTTTAATCACGATTAATTACAGAAAATTGTGCGATTAATTAGTAAAAAAATAAAATACTGATTGACAGCCCAAGTGTTTACATCATTCAAAGTTTGTATTAAGCACTACTTAAAGTAATATTTTAAAATATTTGGCGCAGCCTGTGGCCAAGTGGAAAGGGAACTTCGCTTGTAACCGGAAGGTTGCAGGTTCAAGTCCCCACCTGGTCAAAAAGGGCTTGGGTACCCCTGAGCAAGGTACCCAACCTCCAATGCTCCCCGGGCGCTACTCAGTGTGGCAGCCCACTGCTCCTAATTCTAGGATGGGTCAAATGCAGAGGAATACTTTCCCTAAGGGGATTAATAAATAATTCAATTTACGAGGGTCAAGCAGGTTAGATGACAGAGGTCAACAGTTTTCAGACTGTGCACAATCTCCCTTTTTGTTCAGTTATATTAAAACTTCTGATGTTCTTCTATTGAGGCAACATTGCTAACCACTGCACCACTATGTTGCCCAGCTATTTACCATTTTATTTCATTTATACTGATGCTTTGAGACATGCTGGGTCAGTGGCGCAAAAGCTAAGATATGTAATGCCCGAAGACACAACAGACAAGACCCTGTTTGAATATCGTCTCCCATTTCCTGTGATTGCATCACTTTGCTTTTCCAACACGTCTGATGGCTTTGGGCTACGACATCACACTAACAACAAGTACTGGGAACATTAATAATAAACCACACAAACACTGTAGCTTTGAGTTAATGTCTCATTCATTCACATGATTCGAGTCAGTGATCACAACCACCACACTGTCAATTATCAAAACAAAGTATGTGACTGTTTCACAGATTGTGCCGCATCAGATACCCTCACCTCAGCATGTTAATAATGCATGTGCTGTGTGTGCGCGCCTCACTGTCATCAAAATCCATTAGGAGAGCAAGTACTGTATACAGATATTTCAAAGCTTGTTATTCTCTCAGCCCATTATACTTTGCTTTTGTTCACACATTTACTTTTAACGTTTTAATGGCACAGAGCACAGAGCTGTCAACAAATGAATTCAATTACACGACAGGATGAAACAAGTTAACATGCGGTATGAAGCAAGTGTGTTCGTGTTTGTAGTTATCAGTGTGACAAGAAGCTAAGATTTCTTGTTCAACCAGGGCAATACCAGAGAACAGGAGGACATGATTTTGAAGTTGGAGCCCTGCCCTAAAAACTGCACCAAAGAATAATGTTTACTAAGTTACTAAGATCACAATTGAACAATCTGACAAAGGTAGAATCAAGAGCCTGTGGGAGACACTTGCTCCTAAAGCAGGTGCACGGCTAAGGAGGTGAGAAGGTTCCAGAGCTCCAGAGAAAGACGGGAGACGAAAGAATCATATCCTAAGTGTGAATACTAAAGAAAAGCAACAAATCCACTCAGTAGCTGTATTAAAGAAACTATTATTTTCTATTGAGTTATAGATGAAAAAGAGCGGGGGCTTCAATCGTTTATCTGTAATTCAAGTGTGTCAATTAACACATTATCTCGTTAGAATTCATATGCTGCTTCCTCGTATCACCTTTATTCACATTACACATGATTATTGAAATTATATGCAAATTAAGTATGAGCGGTCAAAATGACCGCTATGGTCTTTGTACATGATTTCCGGTAGTTTGAGTGTTAAAAGTGCATGATTCAAACAATCACACAATTAAAAATGAATTGATTCAAAACTATTTTGTCAGGGGTGATAGTTTTAGCTACTTTCCTGTTTGACTATTAGATACTTACAGGTCTAAATGTTTTGAATGTGGGGAAATAGAATCACTGCTTTAATGTTTTCTTTTCACACCCCCAGTTATTTATGGTGTTTTTGTGTGGTTGCAATCAACCAGAATACATATATCACACAGTAACCTTAGCCCAGGATGAAACACATCACAGTGGACATTTTTTTTTTTCAAACGATGTCAACAAAAACTATGCAGTGTTGTATTGAAGAGTGAACCACAAGATCCTCGAATACGTGTTTACAGCAAAATCGCAGAAAACAACTTGATGTCAGCCTCCACACTGATGCTGTTAATTAGAAGATCTATATTTGGCTTGACGGTATTGCTATAATTTCAGTGAGGGGAAAAACTTTATCCTTATACGTGCTGCAGTGTTTGTTGTCAAACTCCTACTTCAAGTCAGTCAATGTGATATTCAGACATATCTTAATTGGTCGCCTTTAAATGCCAAAGAAAAAAGGTCAGGGCTTCATATTATTCTTTATATAGTTTATGTTTTATTATCCACCTCTTCTAAGTCATTTTTAAATAGTTTGACTTCTATCACCCACCCTTTGCGGCATGACTCATGGGTTCATAACGGCAGAGACTCAAATGAAAATCCTGCTGATTTAATGGTTAACTTTTTGGCTTAAACTAATGATTATAATTTAATTTGCACAAGCTAATTGTGTGACAGTGTGATTGTGTGTTATTTCTCTCTAAATTGTAACTATACCCTTAAACCACTTTTTTTTTCAGGTGTAAAACATGTGTATTTGGGTATCTTGGGATGTTATTTGTTTATCCAGGTGCAAATCAAGTAAACATGCACAAAAGACACAGACACTTCCCTGAAGCCCCCGGGAGTTGGTCCCTGGTCGCAGCAACAGACACGTCATAAAAGCATGTCTAACTTTAAAAAAACGCTGTAACAGTGTAAACATTGTAAAGCGGCACTGGAGAATCAGCGTGATTAATTAAAGGCAGTCCACACAGAAAAAGTTAAAAAAATAGGGCAAAAATAAACCTAAACTTGGTGGAAACCACTCAAGCGGACCAACCATGCCAACTGTAGGTTCGACCACACAATCTAAGAGGGTGGCACTTGAAAAACACCGCCAAAGAGGAAACTTCACTTTGTCTCACTATGTCTCACTTTGATTTGGACGGGCAGTCCTTCTGTCTATCTGCTGTCTTTGTCTCTCTGAGTTTGCCTGTCTGTCTCTTTCTCGCCTCAGATATTCATTTATTGCCTTTACTGTTTACACATATACTTCCAATGATAGATTTGATGCATGGACATAGGCACAGTCTTGTCAAGTTATAGTAGTATATACTGTGCTTGCTATGCTTCCTAATGTGATCGTATAACGCGGTCATTATAAAATGTTATAACTTTGTGTCACCAGCAACAGAATGGCATGTAATTAATCAGTTGGAGTCAAAGAAGATGATTAAACAGCTGTTGCTGTCACTGTCAAACCACACCTCTCCTGTGGTCGTCCTGCCAGAGGGCATATGTTTGCCCCGTGTTGCTTTGCAGGAGCTTGAATGTGCTGAAAATAGGCTGAAGGAAGAGGCCTACCCTAATGAAATGGTACTTTTAGTTTCCTTAAAATATCTATCTATATCTGTTGTCTTGTGAATACTACAAATACTTCTCAAATACAAGAGAGGTACTTGTGCGCCATCTGTCTAACACAGTGGCTCAACAACCGTGCTGGTGGGGCTCTGGCCAGAAGCTGGCCTTTGGAGAGCGGCAAAGTGTGATTTGTTCATTTAGACTTTAAATAAAATTGAATGAACTTGATATTGGGCCACATGGTGGATAACACTATTGGCTAACAACCAAAATGGTTGCCAAACAAGGAACCAAGGTCCTTTCTGTGTGCAGTTTGCATGTTCTGCTGGTGTGTGTGTGTGTGGGTTATCTAAGGGTGCTCTGGTTTCCTGCAACAGTCCAAAAACATGCAGTTTAGGTAAATATGACATTCTAAACTGTCCGTAAATGTAAATTTGAGAGTGCATTTTTGTTTGTCTCTTTATTTTGGCCCTGCGATTGACTGGCAACCTGTCTACGCAATGTGACAGGTTGTGCTAATGCCCCCTAATTAGCACAATTAGTGCTAATTAGGTGCTAACCTAATGCCCCACCTTTCGCCCACCTGTCTGATATTGGCTCCAGCACCCCATGACCCTCATGTGGAGGATGTATAGTAGCTAAAGGATGAATGGATGAATGATTTGATATCCAGGTTTGGTCATGGTCTATTGTGATGGTTGGATGGCCTCAGTGAGGTATCTTTTTACAAGACCCAAAACCTCTTCAGCTTGTTAGTCATATATAATAAATCACCACCACATGTGGCCTGATTTTTTTTAATCACTCCAAATTGGGAAGCATGCTTCATAATTATGCACTTTTTGTAAAACGATAACGTGCTCCGCTCAGTTCCTCATAACACAGGAGGAACCTTTCATTAAACACACCATCTGTGCACTGATTTAAATTTAGAAACGTCTAAGAAGCAGACAGTCTTCTCTCTTCAAATTCTCTCCATGTAATGAGTCGTGTCTCCATGTACCTGATTTCCATTTGACCATACAACAACAACGACGTGCACTTGGGACATGCAAAACTTTGAAAGTGATTGGATTCCTTTGGGACTTCCTTCCTTGTCTCGTCCCTGTTTTTCCCTCACATATACACACGTATGCTGCACGTACACACACACAAAAAACACACACCTCATTTCCTCTGCTCTTGTTACCCGTGAATGATAAGTCGAACTACTGGTTAAGCGTCCTTGATAAAAAGATCCAAATCAACATAATTGAGAGCAGATGGTGTGTGTCTGTCTGTGTGTGTTTGTGTGTGTGTGTGGGTGTGTGGGGGGGGAGACATTTGTACCTGGATGAGGCCTGTGTTACAGGGTGAAGTGGGCACTCCATGCAGCCAGCTGGAAGCCTGAAATGTTCCCCGCCATGGTTTTTCAATTTAACAGCCTCAGCATCAGACACAGGTGGGGAAAGAGCTTCTACAAAGACCCAACAATGATGAAGAGTGACATTTTCCATCTACAAAAAAAAAGCTGTTCTGGCAAGTGAAGGAATACGGTGATGTGTAAACGGAATGGAGGAAACAGGTGCCTTTCTTGTGAATGCTGTCTGTATTCAGTTATCATGAAGGATGCACAGCTTCAAACACGTGTCAGGCCTGAGCATTCATTAACCCAAGAACCACGGACGAAGTTGAAGCTCAAATGAGGTGGTAATGTGCTTTGCGATTGAAGTTCTCTTCGTCGATGTATTGCAATGCCTGTTGCTGTCCCAGTGTGTTCTCTGCAGCTGAAAGAGCCAATCAAAAGATACACGTATATAGTTAAAAGCCCTATTTCACATTATGTTCACCTGGTGTATACATGGTGTTGGGTTTTGCATGTTTTTTTAAGTGTTTTTTTTAAATGTATTCTTAAGTTGATTCATTTATTTTTTTCATTGATTAATTTCATATTTTTTTTAATATTGTAGTATTTACTTGTCTATTGAATTTGACGTGTAGTTTCACATTTTTTAAAGAATAAGATTTTATGGATAATGACTTACAGCCAACTACCAGAAGAACACTCTGACCTGGATGACTGAGAACCTCCACCGACTTTCATTTTCAATATTTTTAAAGAACAAGAGCTCTATATCTATGCTGATTATAGTGTGCATTTTCTTTTTCAGTATAAAATTTAGCCTATCACAACCATCCGGATATGTCTATGAGGTTTGTCAGTGTTGGTTATTGTCAGTGTTGGTTATTTGCCTTTGGGAAGTTTAGTTTAATTGAACTGCCATTTTCCACAAATAGCTGATAGAGGTGACTGAGACTGAGTCTTGAAAAGTAGTAGTTAGGGCTAGAAAATATCCTATATTTTTTCCTAATATATTCAACATTTTCTCCATAATAACGCACAATGTGTAAATCAGTCGCTATGTCTCACAACACTGTCAAGCTTTCATCTTTGGGTGAGACTTTTGTCTCAAATTTTGCAATTTTAATGTTTTGACATATTAATTGTGATCATGCAAATTACATTAAATTATGACACATTATTCCCTTTTATCAACATATTCTTCAGTTTATGGTGAAAGACCGAAAAATACAACAAGAAGAAAAACAAATAAAAATATGTCAAAATCCATATTACATGAAAAATATCATATATATTTTTCCCCACAACATCTCCTAGTTTCCACTGGCAGACTGATGATGTCAGTGTCCGGCAGCCAAATTACTGTTTTCCCTCCTCCACTTGGCTAAAAAGGAAAGACTGATTTAGAGATTAAAGGTGAGGTGAGACCAGAGATACTTCAGAGGCCTCAGTGTGTGATGTTCTGTTTGAAGCAGATGCACACAGACCATTTCAAAGACATCTGGAGACCGAATGGCCAGTGGCACTGTGTTGCCATGGCAGCCACATGTTGCACTATGTCCTCTACATTCTATCTAAACCACCGCTGATTTAAAGATAATAGACTCTAATAAGAAAGTAAAAGTGGATCCCATATTGGATTGTGGAGAGCCAGTGTCCAGTGTCATGTCTCCAAATGATTCGCTACCAAAATTGTGTCTACTTGCGTCTGTTCATTCACTTTATATGTAAACTAGATGTGCAATACATGCGCCCTGTGTTCTCTAGGAACACAACATCACTTTTCACTTTTATTTCAATAATTTGTTGTGCAAGTAGCACATAACATTTTTGCTTTAGCAATACAAATAACCTCAATATTTCTTCCTGAGAAAGCAATTTTCAAATAAAAATATGAAATGTGCAATAATAATATAACAAAAAATTAAACGTCAACTAAATTTCAAGTCAACCAAAAACATCTCGTCAGGTTTGAAGTACCACACCAAGGGGGTGATAGGAGGGGGTGGGGGCGGGGGGATCCTTATTTCTTCTTTGTGTTTCTAGTGAGAAAAAAAATAAACGTTTGTTTTCTTTTAAACAAAAAGTTGTGCCCCTGTGATTCTGAGAGCTGTGTTGTCTGGAGCCTAGTGCTCCTGGTAGGGTCTCCCAAGGCAAATTGGTCTCAGCGGAGGGGCCTGACGAAGAATGGTTCAAAGACCTCATGAAAAAACAACAGAGGAAGAGAGTGACCCTGCCCGGAGGAAGCCCGGGGCCCCCGCCTGGAGCCAGGCCCAGACGGAGGGCCCGTGAGCGAACGCCTGGTGGCCGGGTCTACCACGGGGCCCGGCCGGGCACAGCCCGAACAAGTCCCGTGGCCTCTTCATCGTCCTCCTGTGGACCCACCACCTGCAGGGAGATCGACTGGGGTCGGGTGCGCTGCCACATGGGTGGCGGTGAAGGTCGGGGATCTCGACGTACTGGACCTGGGCGGCAGAAGCTGGTTCTGGGGACATGGAACGTCACCTCGCTGTGGGGGAAAGAGCCGGAGCTTGTGCGGGAGATGGAGCGCTACCAATTAGATCTGGTGGGGCTTACCTCCACGCACAGCCTTGGCTCTGGAACCACACTCCTGGATAGGGGTTGGAAGTTATTCTTCTCTGGAGTTGCCCAGGGTGTAAGGCGCCGGGCGGGCGTGGGGATACTCACAAGCCCCCGGCTGAGCGCCGCTGTGTTGGAGTTTACCCCGGTGGACGAGAGGGTCGCCTCCCTGCGCCTTAGGGTTGCGGGGGGGAAAGCCCTGACTGCTGTTTGTGCTTATGCACCGAACAGCAGCTCGGAGTACCCGGCCTTCTTGGAGGCCCTAGATGGAGTCCTGCAAGGGGCTCCGTCGGGGGACTCCATAGTTCTGCTGGGAGATTTCAACGCGCACGTGGGCAGCGATGGGGAAACCTGGAGAGGCGTGATTGGGAAGAACGGCCTACCTGATCTAAATCAGAGTGGTCGTTTGTTATTGGATTTCTGTGCAAGTCATGGACTATCCATAACAAACACCATGTTCGAGCATAAGGACGCTCATAAGTGTACTTGGTACCAGAGTGTCCTTGGCCGAAGGTCGATGATCGATTTTGTGATCGTTTCATCTGATCTAAGGCCGCATGTTCTGGACACTCGGGTGAAGAGAGGGGCAGAGCTGTCAACTGATCACCATCTGGTGGTGAGTTGGGTCAGAGGATGGGGGAGGACTCTGGATAGACCTGGTAAACCCAAACGTGTAGTGCGGATGAACTGGGAACGTCTGGAGGATGCCCCTGTCCGAGAGGCCTTCAACTCTCACCTCCGGCGGAGCTTTTCCTGTATCCCTGTGGAGGCTGGGGACATTGAACCTGAATGGGCAGTGTTCAAAGACTCTATTGTGAAAGCTGTAGTGGAGAGCTGTGGCTCCAGGGCTTTAGGTGCCTCAAGGGGCGGTAACCCTCGAACATCGTGGTGGACACCGGTGGTCAGGGAAGCTGTCCGACTGAAGAAGGAGTGTTTCCGGGATATGTTATCCCGGAGGACTCCTGAGGCAGTTGCAAGGTATCGACGGGCCCGAAGGGCGGCAGCCTCTGCTGTGGCAGACGCAAAGCAGCGGGTATGGGAGAAGTTCGGAGAGGACATGGAGAAGGACTATCGGTCGGCACCAAGGCGTTTCTGGAAAACCATTCGGGGCCTCAGGAGGGGAAAGCGGGGGACCATCCAAGCTGTGTACAGTAAGGATGGGACACTGTTGACCTCGACTGAGGAGGTAACCGGACGGTGGAAGGAACACTTTGAGGAACTCCTGAATCCGACATCTGCACCCTCTGTGGTGGAGGCAGAGAGGGAGGCTGATGGGGGATCATCGTCAATCTCCCTGAGGGAGGTCACTGAGGTGGTTAAACAACTCCGCAGTGGCAAGGCCCCAGGGGTTGATGAGATCCGCCCAGAAATGCTGAAGGCTCTGGGTGTGGAGGGGCTGTCTTGGATGACACGTCTCTTCAACATTGCGTGGAGGTCGGGGTCAGTGCCAAAGGAGTGGCAAACTGGGGTGGTGGCCCCCCTTTTCAAAAAGGGGGACCTGAGAGTGTGTGCCAATTACCGGGGCATCACACTTCTCAGCCTCCCTGGTAAGGTTTACTCCAAGGTACTGGAAAGGAGGGTTCGACCGGTTGTCGAACCTCAGATTCAAGAGGAACAATGCGGATTCCGTCCTGGTCGTGGAACAACGGACCAGCTCTTTACTCTTGCAGGGATCCTGGAGGGGGCCTGGGAGTACGCCCATCCAGTCTACATGTGTTTTGTGGACCTGGAGAAGGCGTATGATCGGGTTCCCAGGGAGATACTGTGGGAGGTGCTGCGGGAGTATGGGGTGAGGGGGGCACTACTTAGGGCCATCCAATCCCTATACGCCCAAAGTATGAGCTGTGTCAGGGTTCTCGGCACAAAATCAGGCCTGTTTCCTGTGGGTGTTGGCCTTCGCCAGGGCTGCGCTTTATCACCAATCCTGTTTGTGATTTTCATGGACAGGATATCGAGGCGTAGTCGTGGGGGAGAGGGGTTGTGGTTTGGCGGGCTTGAGATCACGTCGCTGCTTTTTGCAGATGATGTGGTCCTCATGGCTTCGTCGGCCTGCGACCTTCAGCGCTCACTGGATCGGTTCGTGGCCGAGTGTGAAGCGGTCGGGATGAGGATCAGCACCTCTAAGTCTGAGGCCATGGCTCTTAGCAGGAAACCGGTGGATTGCCTTCTCCGGGTAGGGAATGACTCCTTGCCCCAGGTGAAGGAGTTCAAGTATCTCGGGGTCTTGTTCACGAGTGAGGGGACGAGGGAGCCGGAGATGGGCCGGAGAATCGGAGCGGCTGGTGCGGTACTGCATTCGCTTTACCGCACAGTTGTGACGAAAAGGGAGCTGAGCCGGAAGGCAAAGCTCTCGATCTACCGGTCAGTCTTCGTTCCCATCCTCACCTATGGTCATGAAGGTTGGGTCATGACCGAAAGAACGAGATCGCGGGTACAAGCGGCCGAAATGGGATTCCTCAGGAGAGTGGCTGGCTTTTCCCTTAGAGATAGGGTGAGAAGCTCGGTCATCCGGGGGGAGCTCGGAGTAGAACCGCTGCTCCTTCACGTTGAAAGGAGCCAGTTGAGGTGGTTCGGGCATCTGGTGAGGATGCCTCCTGGGCGCCTCCCAAGGGAGGTATATCAGGCACGTCCAGCTGGGAGGAGGCCTCGGGGTAGACCTAGGACAAGGTGGAGAGATTACATCTCCACTCTGGCCTGGGAACGCCTCGGGATCCCTCAGTCGGAGCTGGTCAATGCGGCTCAGGAAAAGGAAGTTTGGGGTCCCTTGCTGAAACTGCTGCCCCCGCGACCCGGCCCCGGATAAGCGGAGGATGATGATGATGATGATGATAATATAACAACATATTTTTTTAAACAATATATACATTTCGATAACAAAGAATACTTATAATACACAATACAATATCAATAATTTGCTGTGCAAATAAAATTTTTTTCTTGTTTTAGCCCCTCTGCCATCGTGTGTGGTTTCTTGGTACGTGCAATTCTGTATGCAACCTTGTAGGAAAGCTAGCTGTGCTTGGTTGTTTCCACCGGTAGTTTGTTTTAAACCACTTTCCTGCTTTCGGTATTGATAAAGTTTCCTCTTGTAAAGCTCTGGTGGGGTCACACGGTGGAGAAGTGGTTAGCACTTTTGCCTTGCAGCGAGAATACCCAGGTTCAAGCCTCAGTTGGAACAAGGGCCTTTCTGCATGGAGTTTGCATTTTCTCCCCCGTGTCTGTGTGTGTGGATTTTCTCCGGGTTCTCTGGCTTCCTCCCATAGTCCAAAAACATGCAATGCAATGTGGGGATTAGATAAATTGGACACCCTAAATTGACCATAGGTGTGAGAGTGAATGGTTGTTTGTCTCTATTTGTGTGTAGCCCTGTGAAGGACTGGCAAACTGTCCAGGGTGTACCCCGCCTATCGCCCGATAGGCAATATAGCTGAGATAAGCTGAGATTGTAACTTGGGTGCTGTCCCCTGCCAATGTTTTGAGACACAACACACAGAGAGGTCTTTCTTTATCTCCTACCACATTCATCGTGAATCCAAGACTGAGATATGCGTTGTTGTATTTTCACGTCTTGGGTTTTGGTAGTCATGTATCATTGTTCACTTCAGCTAACGGCTCCCAAACACTGCACAGTTTTCTCTTTTCCCCTGTCCATTATCCAAACCTTGTCACCAGTGTAGATTTTGTTGTGGTACATCACTAAAATGAGTCCAGGTTACCGCAAGACCAAAAGTTCCACCTGCTAAACCCCACGGAAAGTCTCCATGTCCCCCAGGGGGCCCCGCCCCGCAGTTTAAGAAAGGCTGACCTTTCATCTAGAACCTGAAATACTTCCACATGTCTCTTTTCAGTAGCTTTGGTGTCATAATTGTCTGTTCAGAAGCACGGTTCATAACTTCAGGTAAGTTAACTTTAGCTTTGAGTGGGCAAATGGATCTCAGGCTAAGCTACACTTACTGCTCCCTCTGCTGGCCTGTGCAGTAATTACTCCACATAGTGGGATACTCTGCTATGTGATGGTTGTAATGTTGGACCCAAGTCCAACTGAGTGCAGGTAAAAAAGTACAAATTTAATTTCAAGTGAAGTTTAATCAATATAGCCCAACATCACAAACACAATTTTACTTGAAGGGCTTCACAGTGACACCCTCTATCCTTAGACCCTCACATTGAGTTCAACAAAGCACAAGTTCAACAAAAACCCAGGGAAAAATGGGACAAACCACAGACAATGAGCATTCCAAAAAGTATTAACATTAATGACAATTATCAGTATCACTATTATCTTCAACATCTCGTTCAGGATGTGACATGCTATGTGTTCCAGCTCCTTGTGTGACCCTCAGAAAAGGACAAGCCATTGATGAAGGGCAGATGAGGACAATATTAACATTAGCAGTCATGAGCATGGGCATTTGTCTGTCGTTAGATTCAAGTCATCTTCAACAGAACATGTAGATGATTCTGTACATTAGGTAACACTTAGAGGAAAACCGATGAGAAAGTATAGCACATGAGTGGACACAAGTGTAATGTGCTGGTATAGTCCAATAGGAGCCTGGTGATGTCCAGCTACAAAACCTCAAATCCCGAGGCTTCATCCTGGACAGGTCACCAGTCCATTATAGGACCAGTATAGAGAGACAAACCTGACAAACCAGACCATTCAGACTCTCATCTGCAGTCAGTTTAGAGTCTCCTGTTAACCTGACTCCAGTCTTCAAGGACTGTCGGAGGAAGCTGGATAACCTGGAGAGAACTGGGATTCAAGCTTGTGAGCTTATTTCTGTGAAACACTGGTGTTTGCCATTAAACTATAATGTGAACATATCAAAATAACCTGTTCTGTTCACTTTCACCCTCAAACTAATGAACATTGCATACACACACACAGTATGTAAATTCCTCAAGCATGCCTGAGCATATCTAATAATGTCATTTAAAATCTATTAATGTAGAGAGGAAGCAACTTCAGGTGTGGAATCATCATTTCCATGAGAATCTTGTCTTTCCTTGTGTCTCTCAATAAGCCACATAAGAGTGAATGGTATAAAGAGGCAGGTGTGAAGATCACACAAGTGAAACCAGCCATGGGGAACAAAACAGACTTCAGAATTGGAGCCATGGGCAGCTTTTTCACTGGGCTGTAGCACTGATCAGAGATCAAACGTGACTAAATTAAGTAAAATAAAAGCTATGAAATTCAGAGATGAAGTAAAAAGTGCCTGAAGCTGCAGATAATCTCATGAGCTCTATTCCATCTGCCAGTGAACACATACAGTAGAAGGTCAGAGCTTTTACTCTGTCCTTTCATTTTGGAAGGGTGAACAAAAAAAGGGACCGCCCGCTACGACTGGTAGCCACTGGAGATATTAGTTATTGTCTAGTGTGATGTTTTGTTTTGTTTTACTCTCTTTCGAGAATACACACACACATCCTGACTGAAAATGAAAGTGCAGGGAAGTGAATTTGAAAAAGAAAAACATAAAAACAGCACTAAGCGCAACAGCAGCAATCACCTAGAAACACAAACAAATGCTTGATGACAGGAATAATGCACATATACAGTATTAAATAAACCACATTGTTGCACTAATAACGCAAGATGAATGCAAAAAAGGTTGGAGTATGACTGAAAACACAGAGTAGGGGTTAAATGCAGAGGAAAATCCTGTTGTGATATATACACTGTTAAGGAATGTTTGCCCAGCCTTAGGTTAATGCATAGACACAGTTGTGTTCATGTAGTAGAGCAACTGCAAACACAAACACTGTGTGCCGTCACATCACTTTCTACAGGTTACAGCAGACACAAAATCAATAGCATTAACCTGTTTGCAGTAAAAATCAACTGTGATACCATTTCACGTTTGGTAGGCCGCTGCAGAGAAAGACTCTAGCTGCTCTCTGAGGACCCTGCGTGTTCGCCAACCCAGCACAAACACCAAACAAAGGCCGATGCAAATGGCTACATTGACCCAAGGTCGGTCAATCAGACTCGAGCTCTGGCAGCCCAGCCCTTAAGGGCCTACACCACACCATTATATCAATCTGTCTGCCTTCAAAAGCAATTCCAGCACATCAATAGCGTGCTATTGTGGAGCCCAGACGTGGCCATGAGGGCCGATCGATGCTCATATATTCCTTCTGTAGACACTCTCTTTGTCTCTGGCGGCAGCTGAGAGGAGTATTTACCTGGCCGAGGCTTTCAGCGTGAGCTGCTCTAATGTATTGGCGAGGCTAGTGATGGGGACTAACAAGAAAATTACAGAAAGCAGTGAATACCATTGACATTGAAGGAGCCAATAGGGGACAAACTGACACAGAACATGTGGCAGCCAGTAACGATAACAACAAAAAAGCAGGCGGTATATTGTTTCTGTGTTGGAATATTAATGCTTTGTTGGGAGTTCTGATTGAAGTTCAGGAGCAGTGGGTGATTTGTACAGATTTTAAATAAGCATATCTATGTGAGCAGATATACTTACCCACAGGGAGGACTGCCTTTATCATGCCCCATATTTTGTTTTTTTGTTGTTGTTTTTTTTCTCCTTTGTACATGAGTCATTTCAGGAAAATGTCACTCAATTTTCTTACAAAAAGGAATCCATTGCAACAGCAAAATAACAGCCCACAGACATGCATTGGCTGATGAACACTGTTGGCAAATGTACTAAAGGCATTTATTATTATTATTTTATTTAATAACACCTATTTGTATTGCTTCAGGGATGTGAGAGCACACATCACTTGTTTGTTTACTTCCAGCAATGCAGATGATAAAACTAATGGTAATGTTAACAGTAATTACCACTTATTTTTTTTGTTTATTCTGTTTTCTCTTGGTCACACTGCTCTGTTTAAACAATTTAAACAACAAATTATTACATGTATATCATAGTCAAATAGAGCTGTAGTGCATAACTTGTAAATATAAATGAATCACACAACGCTGATTCATTCTATCAGCTCCACATGACCCTCCCTGTGGTTCTCAGTATCTCAGTTCTCAGCAGTATTTTGCTTTTCACACAGAGTGATGTGTATGATGTCACAGGTAATGGAGGGAAGGTGAAAGCACAACAGTTGGAATGTGAACCGAGAGTTGTCCTTTCAGAGAGCTCTGTAGGTTCACCTGAGGAGTGGAGGAAGGTTGTGAGTCACTGTCGCACTCCCTGGCTGAAAACCAGGAGATGTGTCTTCAAGGCAGCGGTGCCACAGACGTTGCACTTATCGCTAGTGTTGGCATTGACCCTGTCTTGGCTAGGTGTCACAGATGTATTGGTTCAAATCTGCTTCACATCATTGTAGCCATCAAAAAACAAACTAGGGCTGCCAGCATCACTGAACTGGCCCTCACCCCCACTACATTGTGTGGCCACTGTGTAGCCCTACAGAGAGAATCATTTGATATGTCAGAGTACAGCAAATGTAGACCACCCTGAGAGCTTCATTAAATTAAAACAATGTATGTTACTGATCTCATACTTCCTTTTGCCAGTAGGTGGCTCAATGACTGGCATTGCTGGTGATCATCATTTGTTGATCACCAGCAATGTTATGAACACATTATGATAAAAAGAAAACAAAAAAGAATAGAGATGGGGAAGAAGGCTGCTACCTATTCATGCTGGTGAAGGAGCTAGCCTATTACTAGCAATCAGTGGTGGTTGCTGGTCTGTGAAAAAATGAATGAACAAAAGAACAACTAATTATGTAAATTTGAAATAAAGAAATGCTCTTATGGTGTTTTTAAATGGGCTATATACCACCAAGCGAAAGATACACATCTGGTTGCTATTTGTTTCTAGACTCCCAAACTGCATGGGACTGAGACAGAAAAGGCTTCAGTGTTATATTATTATGTTATATATTTATACAACGCTGTCAATAAAAAAAGTGACTCCGCCTTTCAGACAGTTCCTCCAAGAATCAAGCATCAGCCCAGCGTCTGCGCCCGCCCACTGCTCCATTGACTCCCAGAGAAGCTAAGCTTCCCTGGAAGTGACCATTTCACCACATTTATCCAATCACTATCTTGCTCACTGTAGTGAACAAAGCTATTCTGTGCAGTCTCATAGAGATCAATTATAGCTGAGCTTCTGGTTTTAATGCACCATGAACAAACTAGTCATATAGTTGATCGAGCTCCAGTGCACTATTAGTAATTAAATGTAAACACAAAAGTACATACAGTATTTGACCATTTATTTTATATGAATTTTTAAGCAGAAGCAGAGCTTGCTGTCATAGAGCAATGGCCTCTAGCTAGCTATTGAGTTGCAATACCTCGGAGTACATTAGCCTGATGCGCTTTGCTTTGCATATCGTGATGCTCGTGTCCAACACCTTCATTGCTTTGTAGAAATGAATAGTGCAAACGATCACCTCAGTGAGTTCCACAGTCCAAAAACACTCCAAATAATAGATACATCCAGTTAGCGCCACAGAGGCCAAACGCCTGTTTGCCTCCAGGTTCAAACACCTGACATCATACATTATGCATTCACCTTCATACCTGTGGATACCTGGTGTTACAGTGTAACCCAGTGTGCAAACTGTGAATAACCAATCCCCATATTTGTGGCTCCTATAACGGGGGTGGGCAGCAGCAGCAGCAAAAGAAATGTATCCCATCAACCTGAAACTGAAACTCATTGACACTTCTTTGAGTTTTCAATAAAAACTTAAACCTGTTAAAAAAATATTTGAAGTCATTATACAATGGTTTAAAACATCTTTGAGTGGTCATCAAGACTAGAAAAGTGCTATATAAATACAAACCATTTATGTACTACAGCTTTAACCGGGACACCTTCAAAATACTGAACCACAATCATAAACAATACAATCTTAACTTGTATACTTGTCAGTTTTGCTCCAGGGTAAATGTGAGTTTATCTGGCTCATCCTTGTCTCTTCACATGGCTACCCTCAGAATTGGTTCTTTTATCTGCTCTCATTCCCTCTGTGATGACCATGGACAGACACCATTTCATTCTCCATTGCCCAAATGTTGCAATGGCACTGAGGGCCACTCTCCTCTCACTTCCTGCTACAAATTACTGGTCGTTAGATGGACCACACAGTGTGCCATGTTACTCTGTCCAGTAAGGGTTTGACCATCACTTTGAGCTTTGTACTACTGTTGAGAGCAAACCCCATTCGAAGGTCACACTGTGAGTGTTGAAAGGAAAAAATAAACGATGCCACATTTCGATGCATCAAGCTTTTTTGGCCAAAGAGAAGGTTTTTTAACACACAGTCTAATAGTCAAATAGTGTGGCAGTGTATTTGGTCCATGTAGTAATGTTTATTGTAATGTAAAATGTCCATTATGGTCAAATAGGCCTAACCTAAAATGGAACAAAATAAAATCAGCCCCTGCCACAACAGCAGAACATAAAACAAACATGTTTGCTTACTGTGGTGGTCTAATTATTACATTTATATCATAGTCAAATAGAGCTGTAGTGCATAACTTGTAAATATAAATGAATCACACAATGCTGATTTATTCTATCAGCTCCACATGACTCTCCCTGTGGTTCTCAGTATCTCAGTTCTCAGCAGTATTTTGCTTTTCACACAGAATGATGTGTATGATGTCACAGGTAATGGAGGGAAGGTGAAAGCACAACAGTTGGAATATGAAGTGAGAGTTGTCCTTTCAGAGCGATCTGTAGGTTCACCTGAGGAGTGGAGAAAGTATGTGAGTCACTGTCGCACTCCCTGGCTGAAAACCAGGAGATGTGTCTTCAAGGCAGCAGTGCCACAGACGTTAGAGGCACCACCTTGTGTCACATTGCAACATAGCGATAAACAAAGATAATTAAAGACGAGTAATCATCTAAACATGATTTAAATAAAGCAAATTAGAATTGTGGTGCAAGTGACACTAACAGAGAAGAGTGTAAATCACAGTTTTCTTTGTCTCAAACTCACTGTCACTTTTCACCTCCAACCTCGACATGACACACAAGTAAAAATTTTACAAAACATTTAATTCAACATAGTTATGTTTCCCTTTACAGAATAAATCCATGTCCATGGTTCTGGGACACTAGGCTGGTTATAAATAGTAAAACAGGAAATCTGACTGTTGTACAGCAGATATTTTATTAGCAGTAACGGGTACATTTATGCTCCCACTGGTCAACACTGAGTTAATACTATACTGCACCTTGTAAATAACAAAAACATATATACAAATGAAGCTTTCAGTGTACACCGTCATGTTTATGGAGCTGCTGAAAGCCTTTGGCTCCACCCTCAGCTACAGTGCCATGTGAGCGGCTGTTCACATTGAGCAAGATGATATACATTGTGTGAGTCCCCAGCTGTTTGGCTCATTTCCTCTCCGAACTGCCTTCCCCTGCTGTGCTGTACAGACCACATGCCATTATATGAGCTAAAGTATGTGAAAACAGCAGCCACCAAGTGCTTTTACCAAAATGTAATTTTTTCCACACAGCAGTGACCATGTGTGTGTGTCTATGTGATAAATATACGAGGTTGCTGACAGATTTACAGTGCATATATAGAGTGCATGTGACAACCTTGGAACGAAATGTGCATAAATAGGTGCAGAAAGAGTTCTGTAATAAACTCAGATGCTATCTACGACATCTGAGTGCAGGCAGATTGGTTTGATGATCGTGCAAATGATGTGAATCATTTGCTACAACCATCTCAATCATCTCTGTATATCATAGCACACAAATGTGCTTATAAGTATAGATTATGAAATTATTTAATGTTGCTGTCGAGCCCAATATCGTCTCAGGCCTCCCTCCCTTAGTTTTAATCGGGTTTATTAATTCATATATAATTCAATAATGTCACGTAAGCTGGCGCTTGGCAAGGGAGAACCCAAAAGCACGACAATGAGGGAGGCAAGTTTGTAGAGGAAAAGGCAGTTTACTAAGTCCAACAGGCAGAGTCAAAATGAGATCAGGAGTCAGGAGATCAGTCACAAACAGGCAAACAAATCCGACAAGGGGCAGGCAGGAATCCCAATTCCAAGAAAGGCAAACTGGGTCAGAACAAGAAGGCTAACTTCGGGCGTGGAAAACTAGGTGAGGGAAATGAGTTGATTGCATGGCGTGGAAGAAAGGCAGGATCTGAAATAAAGGGGAATTAGTGACAATAGTTTGCAGCAATTACTACTTAAAGGTGACATCGAATGCTGGTATACATATATTAACTTGTTTTCATGGTTAAAAACCTCCCCGTCGCTGCAAACGAGAGCTTTCCCACTGTCCTGTGATTGGCCAGGTACCTGGAAGTGACGTAATTGGTAGGCCAGCTCTCAAATACACAGCTCCCCCTCTGGCACGGTGGATGCTCTGCATCTCAGCAGCTACAACGAGAGTAGTTCTTCTTCTTCTGCGGTTGAATGTACGCAACCGGATGTGCCCGGACTAGTGCCCGCACCAGGAGGCGCTACGGTGGTGAGAGGAGTGGTGAGGTTTACTGATGACATCATCAGCATAGGGAAGTGCCGATCCGCTTCGCAGAGCCCAGGAAAACAATACAACACTATTTTCTCAGCAGTGGCTGAACTGTTTGTTCTGAAACTTTAGGGTTTCATAAACGAGGTAATGACGCAGATACACACACAAACACAGCGTAAATTGGAGCTTCCGGTCTATGTCGCCTTTAACTATAATGAAGCATACTTTACCTTTATTAATGCTCCTTGTGACCCTTATTGTAAGATGTAAAACATACATCCCTTAACTATGACTTAATCAATGTATGGGATCAATTTTAAGCATTTATTAACCATAATGTATTAAACTTTATTAATCTTCCTTGTGACCCTTAAAGTGGGAAACACATGTAGTATCTTTGTGGTTCTTTAAAGGTTATGAGGAAACATAATAATGGTTATACATGTACATGGTAGATTGTGTTCTTGTAGGGCTTATTTTGCGTGCTTATGTATTTGTGGAGTCTTTGTTAAGCGATAAATGAACCACTTTAAAAACTCATGAGACTCATGAGAGCGTTAATAATAACATTTTAATTACAATTACTCTAGCATTACTAAATGTAGTTAAAACATTAAGTAACCGTTACTAATTACAGCATTTAATTGATGTACCCTCATTGTAAAACATGTCATTACTCTAATACATCTATATTATCACATAATTAGTTAAAGCGAATACAAGCTAATACCGTTATCTGATATAAATTTAGAAATAAGATGGCATTTACATTATATTGCCTCCCTAATATGAAATGTTAGATGTCTTTATCTGCCTGATAAAGACATTCACTTAGACTTTTACATACAGTTTCCTGTTAAACTCTGGGAATGTCTGGAGAACACTGACACAGTAGAGGGAGCAGATAAAAGTAACTGCTTCTTGTCATGTCGCTGAAAACGAACATTCCCACCTGACACGCTCAAGGTTTGATGATATTTCTGACATTCTTCAGCCTGGAGGAGACACACAGTGAGATTATGGAATCATTTACATTGTTTAACGCTTACCTGACTTATTTTCACATTACTATAAGCTGTAATTACGATTTTCTAATGTAGTATTATTAAATTATAATTATTAAAAGGCGACAAGGTCGACAGTCCCTGAAAAGATGCCGTTTGCCCCCATGACACACACACACAGCTCCCTTTGATCAGGACAGACAGCCCCAGTCATAATAAAAACCTGCTTAAATTAACTTTACAAAATTGCTTTTCTTTCTTCTTAAAGCAACCTCATTCTCCCTCTCTCCTCTCCAATGCTCCGTTTCATTTTTGCCATCTATCTCTCCTTTTCTTCCCTGACTCGTTTCCTTCTTCTCATCTCTGCTCCCCCGTTGGGTTCTCTCATCTGTGTCTCTTGATTTGGCTTAATGACGACATCTGACACTGTGCAGTAATCAACCGAAATGATTCCCCCTGCAGCTCAAGACAGACGCAGCGAGGAAACTGTTATGAGCAGACGACGATTGGCAGCTTTTGCCATTTGCATATCTTCTGTCTTAACTCTTCGTGCCAGACTACAACAGGGGAATATGTCCAAACAGCAGGGGAACCGTATTCTGAATATTTTGTCACCTGAGTCAGATCCTCAGATGTAAAGTGCGTTTATCTCTGCGCTGCCTGAAAGTAGGCAGCCAGTTCTTATGTAAGTGAAAAGAAGAGTAAGGCTTCCTGTACTGTAAGTGATACAAAAATCCATTAACATCTGGCCACTATGACACCTGGGAGTTTCTCTGCTTGTTGACATCACCATAGACGTTCTCTCTTTATGAATTATTCATTTTTACATGGTGATAGAATACAGTTGGAATGGAAAATATGTTTTGCTCTGTATACCCACAGTGAAGGGACACTAAAAGGTAAAGGGCTGCCACACTGAGTAGCACCCAGGGAGCAATGTGGGTTGGGTATCTTGGCTTTTTGGGGACATGAACCGGCAACCTTCCGGTTATAAGCCAACTTCCCTTTTCCACTTGGCCACAGGCTGATAGGTACACAAGCCTATAAGAATCCCAGTTCCACCAAGAGAGTTTGCATATTCTCCATCCGTGTGCGCATGGGTTTTCTGGGTATTCTGGTTTCCTCCCAGACTCCAAACACATGCAGAGGTTATTGGAAACTCTAAAATGACCTGTAACGTGTTCAGGGTGTACCCCACCTATTGCCTCCATTCTCTTTTGCTTTATCCTCCACATGAGGGTCATGGGACAGCCTGTGCCAATCCAAGCTGACCTAGGGCAAAAGGCGGGGTACACCCCGGATAAGTCACCCACTGTGATAATGTGGGGGATAAAGCCGTAGACAATAAGGCAGTTATATCACCAACCCCCCACAAACAACAGCAAAAACACATTTTGGTTTACGGAATCCAGAGCATTATCTGCATCTGCATCAAATACTACCTGTTCACATATCGTCGCAAATTGCACATTTCACAGTTTGAGGCTAATGAAGGATAATCTTCATGCCTGATTTTGACAGTGAACAATGATCCAATCCTCCAATCGGTTCGGTTATATTTTGGTGGTGATCTGGAACGAGATCAGTATACAAGATTGCTTTTAAAACTACTGTTAACTTTGTGGCATAAGGGGGTGTACTAACAGCTAATAGCCTCGTGAGTGCTTGTTTATTTATTCATTCATTTGACAAATTAAATGAAGATATTCTTTGTGTAACTGGAAAACTGTCCAGGTTGTACTCGGCTTATTGCTCCCTATGTCAGCTGAGATTGGCACAGCACCCCCCGTGACCCTCATGTGGAGGATAAAGCGGTAGAAAATGGATGGATGGATGGATTCTTTGTGTAGCTGAAGGGTTTGTTTTCATTTGACCTCACAGATCTAGAGCAGCGACTCTGTGTCTGTGTTTTAATGATCAGAGCTGTATCTATTAGAAGAACATTTTGTACCATGTTGTATTATCCTTTAGGTTTTCCTCATACTGCACTCATTTGTCTTTTCCTGCAGAAAAAAAAACCCAAAAAACTTTTTCTCCTGCCACTTCACGTGATTAGTCTCCAGCTGGTGGTCAGGCCTCTTCAGAGCAGCTCAAGTTTGCTGTTATATTTTTTGCACTGGTCAAGCTAAGTCTCATATAGAGCTCTGGATTTCCTCCCCCAGGTTTTTTTTTTCTGCTGTTGTCATTGAAGACATTTTCTGTGCAGCTGCTGTTTGACTTTCTTTCTTAGGTGTGTCTTTCCCATGAGGTAAGTTTTCTCCTGCTGCAAACAAAGCCACTGAGTCTCCAGCTTTGATCATTCTGATCCTAGCTTTGTGTTCGTCCAGCTGAGCTCAGTCGGAAGCCTGAGATATTTTCCGAATCTTCTTAGCATCCTCCTTCTGTTTAGAATGTTCATCTTTCCCAATCGTTCCTGCTGTTTCTCACTCCTGATCCCTCTATCTTTTCTTTCTCCAAATCTTCAGCTTTTGAACAAACCTCAAACTCTGCAGAGTCTTTGTCAAAGCAATCATCTCCAAGTTGTTTTGAGCCACCATCTGTGGCTACTTTTCACCACTGTCTTCTAACTTCCTAGCCCCTTCTTTATTTCAAAAAAGCCTTTCTCTTTCTGAATATTCTCCTGTTTGAGTTGAAGGTCCCTGGAGGTGGATGTCTCTAGATACTTAGTTGATCGTGAATTCTCCACAGGATCAAATTGTTCTTTCACAGAGATTTCCTGTATCCTTCTGTTTAGTGACAAGTTCATGCTGACGTGCGAGTCACGCTGGATGCGTGTGCAGAGCGTGACGGCTGCGTCTGGTGCATCCTCATGTGTATCTGTATCTCACACAGTAAGTATGTTTGCTGCTGATCTGCTACTGTAACTCTGGTGTACAATGTTTGCGTATGAAAATACATTTCACAATAAAAAAAAAATAATTTATCAGAAAAGAATGGACTCAGTGTACAGAAATACACCAGGTCCCCAGATGTAATTGATATTTGATTTGATCTTATCTTGTCGTATCTTAATGTAATGGATAACACCTCCTGGCATCATGATGACATCAACAAAAAAGTTAGTATTGCCTAATCAAACAAGGCAATCAGAGATGGCAGACTTCACCCCATTCACTCAACAAGCCTCTGGTGGCCTCTGTTGGTCATATTGGCAAGTGCAAGTGTGGAAACACAAACAAACAAACAAACAGAGCCACTAAAAACAATACTTCACTCCCACTCTGTGGGAAAAGTGTTAGTGATCACATTAATGATCGAAAAAAACGAATGATCAAAACTAAGGAATTCTAAATTGAACTCACCAATCAGTAATTCAAATACATGCACTAGTAATTTATCTCCTGCAAAGGAGCCATTGGGATGGCATGTGGTCACCATGGAAACTTGTGATGTCTCTCATTAGTTCATGTTTCCTATACTTATCAGTCAATGTCATGTGGAGCCATGTCTATTCTAGAAGCTGAAGAAAATTAGGTGGAAAGGTACTCTTCAATGGCAACACTGCAGCTGTGAAGTTTGATAGTGTTTTGATGTCATTAAATAACTTTTATTCCCAAATTCTCTTTAATGTTATCTTTTTAGTCAGCCATCAAGCAGGTTATTGAGGTTGTTAAGCAGTGATTAATGTCACCTTCTGGTGGCATTCGGGCCAAAACGCATCAAATGCATTTTTTATAGGACTGGAGCTTTGGTTCATATTCAGGACTCTTTAAGGGATAGTTTAAAGTTTCTTTTTACACAGTCCGCACACCCCTAAGAAAGTGAACCAGCCCAATGGAGGCGTGCTCACATTGAAAACATACCTGCCATCGGGGACACCAGGGAAAAACAGATTTTAGGCCATGTCACCATGACTTTGGAAATTGGTGAAGAAGTCAGTGATGAGTCAAGCTTACTGTTCAATGTTTGCTTTCTGTCTGTTGAGTTCACATTAGCTAGTGTAGCTAACTCGCTACAAACAAAACTAGCGAGTTACAAACAAACTTTGGAATATCGAGGAAAAACTATGAGTATATTTAATGGGTCCGAAGAAGAACCTCACAAAAGACAACACTGACATAGCCAGAAAAGCACACTAACACTTAAAAGGAAAATACAAAACACTTGGACTACAAACTGTAAAATATTCATAAAACTTAACGGATCACCTGAGGAGGCCAAAGTGCTTGTCATCAGAAATAGTGACAAACTGGACAAATATCAATGATCATTGGACTGTAACTACAACACTCAACCATGACGTCACACACAGAAATATCGCACTCAAAAAGGCTTACATCTGAGAATGAGAACTTAGTGATACAGTGGATTAATGAACATGACCTACAGGAACTGAAAACATTTGAATATACGGACCACAACACAACATTTTCACTAATGACATTGGAAACAACACAATAAGCGGACTATTAATCAGTGACATCAGTGACCACTTTCCTGTTTTTACAGTTTATGATAAAAACTACAAGGACAATAAGCTGGACAAAAAAAAATAGTATATAAACAAATGAAATAAACGAACGGATGACACTAAAAAATGACCTATTGGTGCATAACTGGGGTTCAGTTTACAAAGAATCTGACACTGAGGAAGCATATGATACATTCGTAAAAGTCAATATATGATAAAAAAAAAAATTGCCCTATCAAACAGTATAATCTCTCAAAAGGGTTAAAAAAACGCCTGTAAAAAGAAAAATACACTGTACAAGGTCTTCACAAAACAGAGAACAAAAGATGCAGAGAATAAATACAAAATATATAAAAATAAATTAACTAAAATCTATTAAAAGTATTTTATAGATAATGAAAAGGAGAATCACAACATGAAGGAGGTGGTAAACAGCGTCAATAATTATTTTGTTAAAATTGGGCCTGAACTTGCGGAAAATATTCCTGATTCTGTGCCTTCTGCAGAAGGGAATGATATTATGTTAATTGGTAAAATTGTAAAAATTGTAAAATTGTTAAACCAAAAGATCTACAGATTGTGATGGAATTGATATGACTCTAGTTCATAATGTCATAGAGGGAATTCCAGAACCACTTACATCTGTAATTTATCATTTCAAACCAGTCAAATTCCTAGCAAGATGAAAGGTCAAAGGTCATTCCCTTATACAAGAACTATAGATCAAAAACAATACGCAGTTGAGGTATTTATTGACGTAAAAAAAAGCATTTGACACTATCAACCATGAAATACTTCACAATAAACTGGAACGGTATGGCATTAGGGGGTTAGTTTTAAATTGGTTAAAAAGTTACCTCAGTAACAGAAAACAATGTATGCATTTGTGTGGATATCCCTCTTCATGTTTGGATATTACATGTGAGGTGCCGCAGGGGTAAGTACTGGGTCCACAATTGTTTATCCTGTATATTAATGACATTTGTAAAGTTTCAAAGGTGCTCAGGCTGGTATTATTTGTAGATAACACAAGTATTTTTTGTTCTTGGGCTCATCTGTAGAGACTATTAGAGGTCATAACCCTTAAAAAAGGCTGGTTTGACAAAAATAAATTGTCACTAAATTTGTCCAAGACTAAATTCATAGTCTTTCGCAATTTTAAAACACAGTCTCAAGTAAAGATAGGGGGAGTGGACATCAAAAGAGTGCATGTAATTACATTTCTTGATGTAATGATAGATGACAAGGTCAATTGGAAATCTCACATAAAACATGTACAATCTAAACTGTCAAGAAGCATTTCAGTATTGAGCAAAGCTAAGTATATTCTGGATCACAAGTTACTACATATTCTATACTGTTCCTTGGTTTTGCCATATTTCACTTACTGCTTAGGAAATCTGGGGAAATACATATAAATCTACATTGCAATCACTAATACTACTGCAAAAAAAAGAATAGTTCATAAAGCTGGATATGGAGATCATACAAATTTATTATTTTTAAAGTGAAAAACAAAAAAGTTCATCGATATTGTCAAATTAAAAACGGCACAAATAATGTTCAAAGCAAAAAAATATTTATTACCTGGTAATTTACAAAGATTTGTAAAAAATTTTACAAATAAATTAGACTTGAAAACTGTTACTGTGTGTACTACATTGAAAAGTTTTTGTATGTCAATCCGGGGGTTAAGACTGTGGAACAGTATGAATGTAGTGATTCAGTTCAAAAAGAGGTATAAAGAAGGGATTTTCAATTAAAAAGAGGAAGAAGGAAGCCCATAATCACAGATTATACTATATACATATGTATACAGTTTATACTTCCTCCCACTCCTTTTTGAACATGTAAATCGATAGATTTTGTGTACCAATGCGGTGGAATGCGCATCTGCATTTGTTTTCTTTTGTCTGTTTTGTTTTTCCATGTTCGAAATAAACAAATAAATAATAAAGACAATAATAAATAATAAACTGTTTGTGTTGCTTTGTAAACTGCTCGCTCTTCTACACCAAAGTCCATACAGAAAATCATCGATTTTACAACATGGTTTAGTTGGTCCACTGCTGCCTCCATCAGAATGTGCAAATATGCCATTTTGTTAAATTGGTGTTTTAAATTCAAATTGCAGACATTTGCTCAAACGTTGGCTGCCGTGTTCTTTACAGCACCTCTGTCTTTGCTATGGGAGGACTACTGCTGCTGATTTAGCTTATTTCACATTACACCATACATAACCAAGCAGACCTAATGTATTTCCCCTCAGTTTCTCCCCTTGTAATTCTCCCCCTGCCTCTTGCTACACCACCTATATATCTCCCTCCTTTAGCAGCCCCCCTCCTCCATCTCTCTGCATTACTGCTGACTAAGATGTGACCCAAACGTATAGCAGTGTTCCTGCTGGCCGGCAGCCGCTAATGTCAGGCCTACATGTCTTTAATAGCAACCATACTCCAGCCCCAAACTGCTACAATTGCACATTTTGCAAATGCTTTGAGAGAATAGTTGCAGTAAAATTTGGTTTATTAGCTGTGTCATACTGAGGAGCTCAGTAGTAAATTAGCCTGAGAACTCAACTTCAGCTGTTATCTTACACTCCCTCTGTGTCTGCATCTCAGTGCTCTGTGAGGCAACTAATTAGGCCCAAGTAACAGACTGCACACTGACCCCTGCTTCCTCCTCATCTTTCTATCCCTCTCTTTTTTTACTCACTCCACTTTAGTTTTCATGTCTCACACTGCTACGCCATATGCGGGACATTATGCCATCTTTGGGGCCATCTGTCTCTTCCTTGCTGTGTGTGGAAACATTTTTTTGTGTACACCAAAATTTTACAAAAGTACAGATGCATACATTTCTCACTTCATATGGCAAGGGATGAAGATTTCAGAGTTTTTTCCCCCCCTGCCACTACCAGTCAAAAAAAAAAATTGGCCCTGGCATTTTTGTCATAATTAGCAACGCACAACCGACTAGTAATTTATGTATGTGTTCCCCCGAATTTTATGTAATTTTATTTTAATTTAATGTAAGTTTATTTATCTAATAATTATTTTCTGAATTTCTCTGATATAGCAGTTCAATTTTAGGTTAAAAAGTTCTCCCTCCTTTAAAAAGCTATAACATACATTTGTATCAGACTAAGATGAGGGCTGCTTTATGAACTCATGCAAAGCAACTATGATGTAAACACATTTGACACTGTCTATCCAATGTGAGCATACCTTTTGCTAATAATATGTTTATACTTTGTTACTTTGTAGTAATGCTTAAATTGCAAAACTTTTACTTATCATTTTAAAATCTGTTATTTCACTTGTTTGAGTGCTTTTT
Organism: Solea solea; assembly: GCF_958295425.1. Classification (NCBI taxonomy): domain Eukaryota; kingdom Metazoa; phylum Chordata; class Actinopteri; order Pleuronectiformes; family Soleidae; genus Solea; species Solea solea. The sequence goes on from NC_081135.1 coordinate 12,240,674, forward strand.
TTTATCAGAATAAGATGCCGTGGTTGCCAGATTTTGGGAAACATGCAATACTAATTAATATTGATACTAATCAATCCGTGTATCATTCGTTGATTCGTTTTTCAAAATAAAACCAGAAATAAATATTGTTTTCTCAATATTCGTTTACAAAATCAAAATGAAAAAATGGATAACGACTTGTTTTTCCAATTTCCGATTTTGTGCTGGGAGGGAAGCATAAGCTAGTGTTGGGACAACGTAAAAAAACGTTAAAGAAATTGACATTTATCTTCTTTTTAATGGGAGTAAGAGGGTTACTCTGAAGCCAGAAACTGAGGTCAAGTGAGCCGTCATTCGTCTTCGTGTGGTCAAGCCATCCGCACCAACGTTTTTAAGTGCGCCCGTGTACTTGAACGTACAGACTTATGCTGGGAGTCGACTGAGAATGTCAGCGCTAGTTTGATACCCAGCGAGATCACTTCCGGTTTTCAAAATAAGACGTTACTAATACAATCAATTGAGCTGATTTGAAGACATTGATTTTTACTGTACTATAACAACACATTAGCCCATAAGTTTTGGCTTAATTTCTCAAAAATGATACAGTAAAAATGTTTGATAATGAGTCAGGGAGTAGTCAGGATGCCCCTGAGGTCAACTGTACCAACCATTGTCAGAACTTTAGGCCAATGTGTTGTTATTGTACAGTAAAATAAGAGTTTTCGGCCTTTATCTGAGAAAAAATAAGACAACTTTGAGGCTTAATTTCTCAAAAATGATAGAATAGAATGGGTCTTATCTTAAAAAGTCCAACAGCATTGGCCCCTGAGGACTGTCGGCCCACCAGGAAAATGCCCGGTATGCCAGATTACAGTTTCCCTGTTTTTTCCTTCAAGCCACTTATAAATTGACCTTTTTTTCTATGTATAATATATCCTGAAGATAAAATAGGTACATAAAAAAAAAGGCCGAAAGTCTTCTAGATCTAGTGGATCAAAAGGTAAATCTTTCAGTTGTATATAAAATACAGTTGACAAAGAGTTTAAGCCAAGGGCATAGGTTTGCGTATGGAAGGTGGCAGATTGTTCCCACCAATATTAGACACAGGGCAATATGTATGTGTGTGGATTGTACGAGCATCACTGAACACATCACAACAAAGCAGACGAGAAAGCGCAGGTGATGGGCTGTTCTGACAACACAGTGGTGAGTTTGTAGTGCTGTCAGTCCATGCCTTAAGCACACAGACACGGTTTCTTTCTCTCTGGCCTGCACTATTTAACACACACACACACACACACAATTGTGTCCATTCCTACTCATTCTCCTATACTACTATTAGTTATTTATTTAGTTATTTATGCAGATTATTGTGTAAATAGCCTGATAAGTTTATTGTTTTGTCAACTGAATATAGGTCAGTTTGCATGAGGTTGTAATATTAGTATATGGTTGGGGAGGGGGGGCATCATAGGTTTCAGGGTCATAGGTTTGGCCTTGGTCAAAGCCTTGTGTATTTAGTGATATACGTAAATTGACAACTCCTGTCCTCCATGTTCCCTGAATAAACTGTGTCAGTTGATCAGGGAAATCGCTTTGAAAAACTATGAATCTATTTCTGCTTAAAAATATACATCGAGAGTATAGAGGATTTCAAAAAGAGAGAGAGAGAGAGAGAGCTGATGAAAGTGACAGTGGGTAGAATAACACATTGCCGCTCAATCACAATTTACACACTTGCACTTACAGCTTTATTCTCCACAGGATTATTCTTCACCTCTCAGTTTTCCGTTTTCACGCTCTTGATTCCTTGTCACTGTGCTCGACTGTGTTCTGTGTGTGCTTTGATAAATAAAGACAACCTGATCATTTGATAAAAGGAGCATTCATGAAAACCACTCTCGGACTCTTTTGAAGACAACAAAATAGCTTTAATTAAAGCATTTCATTTAGAAACTGAGCTTCCATCATCTTACAATATTGACAACCTTGGACCCCTCATAAGTATAATGCCATTAGTACAGAGATCTAATAATGCTCAGTGCAACAGGCTGAATATAAAACAGGGTCTGCATTAACTGTATTTCAACACGGACATAAAACAGCATCAGTAAGTTCTATAGAAACACAACCCTTTTTAACTAAAAGTGCTTCATTTCTGTCCCATAGATGTTGTCATCCCATATGTGCATATCAATAATTCAGAGGTTTTATCCTGCAGCTTATTTGATATAAATATGCTGCACTTAGAATATTTTTAAATAAAGTAAATAATAGGTTTTACATTAAAAGGAAACCTCTTTTTTTACATTTCCCTGTAGGACTATCATGAGTCTTACATTTGTGGTTTTGAGTGAAATACCTCAACTCGATGCAATATTGTGCATTATGTCTTGAATTTATTAAAGTGACCACTCAAGTTGCTGAGTGTAATTGCACTGTTGTAAACACCACTCAGATATCGCAACACGCCTCCTGCACTACTCCTCAGATCAGGACAATGTCGCAAAAACCGGAATTTAGCTCATCTCGCACACTCGTAGTCATTTTGTCACATAGAATAAACGAACAACAAGTTGGGTTTATACTTCTGCGTCGCCTCCACGCAGTCGCCAAAAGTCTGCTGCCATACTTTCCCGCTCATGTATCACATAAACCCAGACCTTGCTGTAGCTGTGGAGGTGACACAGAAGTATAAATCAGCTGAGAGTTGTGGATTCACTGAAAACACAGAGAAAGTGGTCGAGGCGGTTAGTTTATAGAAGCTGTGGCTCGCCAGGTCTGTGCTGTTGTAAAATAATGAAAAAGTGACGGGAGGACCAAATATGTGCTGATGTGAACAACATTTACATAATGCTCACTATACAGGACATGCTGACTGAATTGTCGTGGGTTTTATGGGCGTCATATTACAGATATTGGCCACAGATTGTCAGTTGAGTGTAGGGTTTCCATGAGTATAATTTGTTATTCATTCAAGGTGAATAACTTATAGGGCAACAGTGGTTAAAATCTTACACTTTTTTTTTATATTTCATGGTTTTATCACAGGATTACCCCTCACCTCTCAGCACAAGCTCTCAGCATGGCCACCTGGGTGAAGGTGGTCATTCCAAGCTGCTGAAAATAAGGCATAAATATCCTGATCCAAGGGAGACCTACTCAGGCCTTAGGCTGCACTGCCTATAATGCCTAAAAAAGCCAGTACAGTATTTAATAAGGTTTTGCCAGCATTTATTAACCGTTGTTTGATTTGTTTTTACATACTTTCCCAACTAACACAGTAAGTAAATACAGTAAGCTTTTTTTTGTACAAGTTCTAACTATGTGCTATTAACCACAATAGTTTTACCAATATTTATTTGAGTTTGGGGCATTGAAAAATGAAACTTTCCACTGTTATGGATGTGAACGTCTTTTCAATTGAATATGTACAGTACATGTATTGCTATGACTACAGTAGCATTGAACAGTAAGTGCAAAGACAAATAGTAAAAGTAGTAGTAGCTCACATAATGCAAAAAATGTCAGCGACCATTAAAATGACACAAATGTGGCTATGTACCCAGTGTATGACGACCTATATGCTGCAGTTTTAGATTGTCAGTGTGTTATTGGAATGTTTGGTACATAGAGGTATACAGTCTGAAAGAACATTCAGAGGCTTTGCCTCTCTCCCTTAGAAAAGGCTGGAAAGCCAATCATACGAGAATGATGAATAATTAGAGTTATGTATGTATTGTTACTACAAGTTATCCTACCATCCATTACCTACCATGCAAACTCCATACAGAAAGGCCCTTGTTTCAACCAGGTCTTCTTGCTGCAAAGACAAGAGTGCTACTGTGTGGCCCGTATTACAAGTTATAGGATAATTTATTGCCATTATGAGTCATAAGAATGAATGTACCCACTATTGATGAATCATAAACACTTTATTCTGCAAAATAGAAAATGTGAACAATTTGAAGTTCTCAGCCGAGTTGAGTTCTGTTATGGTTATCTTTCAATCACAAGCCAAATGTAGCATTCACCTCAGAGACCATCCTGTCCCTATGACAACTGTGCCTTGACATGTTCAGCTGTGTGTGGTGACAGCGTGGCAGTAGATCGTGGATACAAGTGTCTTGGGTCATCAGCTTCTCTGCGTTTCGACACCGACGGCTGCCGGTGCCAGCGTTTACCGAAACCCAAAGTTAAATGTTCTTACCCAAACCAAACAAAGCACTGTATCAACATTAGCTCTGATCCAACACCGGCTAGTAAAGTTAGCACGTACTTACTACTCCAAACTCGGTCAGACTCTTTATTTTGTTTCTTTGGTTTCTTCTGAAAGTATCTGCTTTGGTTTTGTTGGATTCTCGTTGTTATTAGCCGCAGTCTATGGGTGATATATCGAATGACCTACCTCCCAAATATTACATACTGGACCTTTAAGTTATGTTGACACAACAAGACTCAAGGTGAATTTGTAGCGGTTGTTGGTAGCTAGCTTGCTAATGAACAACTGAATTAGTCAGAGAAGGCAAACATTTCATAAATACAGAATTTCAAATTAAAACACGTATGAGATCGTATGATGAGACCACTGCACAAAATAGAATAGGACATTTTTCACGTTAGACATTTCAACATGTTACTGTTGGGAAAGCGCAACATAATAAAATAAATCATGGCTGAATTCCCTGCAGCTGCCTCCTGGTATGTTGCATTTTGTCATGTGGTGATGTCTACTGGGACACCTGAACTTCACACAGGCCAGTGTTAATGTTACATGTTATAACATCTGACGCTGTTCTTTTCCTTGTCTAACAAAGTGTCTCCTGTGAAAAAGCCGCACTGCTGCGTTTCACTTTATATTGTGAACGTTGGGAGAAAAAAAAAAAAGATCTATGTAACACAAGACATTCGTTTAGAGTGTTTTTATCTGAGTGCTGAAATCTGGCTGTCACATGACAGCTGCTGTTGTGTACACAATGTAGCTGACCACACAGTATACATGAGAAATGATGAACATATGGAGGGAGGTTCCTCAGGAAGCAAACGCAAAAACACAAAGCAGGTGCACGTCAGCACAAATGGACATAACCCTCTTCTGCATCCCGTGGGTGGAAATAAAACAAATATTCCTAAAATAAATATGTCATCTTCATCTCCAAAACTGCAGTTGTACTCTTTTTGTCTTCTCCGCAAGCAATACGAGAGATCAGTGGAGAAGCGAATCAAAGATAAGAGCTGGTTTTGTGTTTCACTTTTGTGCTCAGTGACTGAAAAAAGGAAATACAAAAGTTAAAAGCAAAACACAAGTGAAGGCACAACACACGACCTGGTGTAAAGCTGCTCCTGCTCTCTTTGTCAGAGTATGTCAAACTATGGGTATAGTATAGTTCAACATACCAATACCAGCCACTGTATACACTTTTGATGGAGCCAAATATTTGCTTTAATAACTTTTATAATAATAATGATCATACTAATAATAATATGTCGGGTTTGTTTGTGTGTTGGAGCTTCTCCGTCATGCTGCCATGCAGATTTACAATCACTGCCCAGTGCAAAATAGTTTGTCGACACTCAAATGTGTATTCTGATACTTAGAATCAACAAAAGGGAAAAGGGAATTAAGGATGTAAACAAATTTAAATGCAACACTCCTTCGATCCACATATATACACAAAAGTGGAGCAGTGTCACAGTCTGTGGCATCATCACTAAATCACTTTATATCAATAAAAATTGCAATACATGAGTTTAACAAATGGATATGGCTACTCGGTGAAAGATGAAGAAACCAGTAAGTTGTGTTTTTACAATTAAACACTCAAAGCTATATTTCAGCATATGTGTTTTGTCAAAGTGTGTTTTAACAAGGCTTGCATTGACAAATATATGTACCTTTGTTACTTTGCTTTGGAAAAAAAAAATGATTACAGAAGTGATTGTTATTTATTTGTTGCCATTTAACATCAGCCATTGTTGTCTATGTTCAGTGCCTTGAGATAATGTATGTTGTGATTGGGCGCTATACAAAAGAAATAACAATAATCATGTATCCCTCTTATTCTCTGTTTCCAGTGTTCAGCAAAACAATCTGTGGTTGCACAAATTGGCAATTTATGGTTTCTTATGGGTGAAAAAAATGAAGGAAAACCACACGGCGAGACTTATGAGCATGTACCACCTCCAGAAGTCATCCAATATCTATTAAAAAGAAGCCATGATTTAAAATTCTCCTCTGACACTAATGTTTCATTATAGGCAACACTGTTTCTGGCAAGTTACATGTAATCCACATGATGGATTTCTTCCATCTGAAAATGAGAGGCAGGATTCCCATATTTAAAATAGATCATCTCTATCTTCTCGCTATTTCTGCCACCATTCACTGCACCTTGTACTGTGGTGGAATAATCCCAACTAAAAACACAGTTTGTCATCTGACAAGAGCATGCACAGGCCTTGTCATTACCCGATTTGTACCAGGGACCTGATTTGTTCTGCACATGCGAAGTATGACGACTTATTGTCAAAACTATTTACGCCAGGTTCAGGGATTTCAAAGAACATAATGTTGTGTTATATTATTTTCTTAGCAGTTATCTTAGAAAATAAAATACACGTTTGTATTTAGCATTTTATTTTAGTTGTCATTTCCAAAACCTTCATTTTAGTACTTATTCCTAGAAACTAAAATACACGTTTTATGTTATCGCTCATTTTATTAGTTATTCAATCAAATGCACATTTTTACATTACATTCTTATTAAATATAATATAGGTGTATTGTGTTTAGGGGTGTCAAATTATCGCGTTAATCTATTTTTTAATCTCTAACATTACTGTTTCTGTATAAGAGTTGCAAGCGTTGCGAAATGAGACGGTCCTGTCATGGGTCCAGTCTACCCACCCCCTGGTAAGTCCGTCCATCCTCCTCTCGTTCCTCTCCTCCATCTCCCTCTGTCTCTTCATGTCCTCCCTGAGGAGGTCGACAAGTTCCCCCCTCCCTGTCCCTCTTCCTCTTAGAGTGTCTCCGAGGTTGTGGCACCTGCACCTCCTCCCCCTCCTGTCGTCCACCCACTGCTGAACTTGGCCCTGGTCTGTCCTCAGGAATGGAGGCGATAAGGACAGGCGGAGCAATGGAGTGCTTCTGTCCCAGCACCTCATCCATGTGGACATACCAGGGCCAAGTGGCAGCAGTGGGCTTCCCACTCACGCCTTCCCCTGAGCCTGGTCACTTGCAATCCTGAAAAAAGAGGATTCATCAATAAAGTCAACAATAACAACAATGAAAAAAGTATTGATTGAAACGACTGTTGAATGTAAAAGCCCTGAAAAGGGGAGTAATGAGTAAAAGATGCACAAACATACACTTTCCTCAGATCATGGGTACAATATTACAATATGTACCATTTCCCTATTAAACATAACTCCAAACATATACAAGCATCAGTAGATTCTGTTGAAATATTACCGGCGAAAATGTGCATCAACATTACATATTTTGTATTTTCAACTCTGAATGGAAAGATTAATAAAATATAGTAAAACTCAGTAAATTAAAGTGGCTCATTTGAGATAAACAAATACAAATGATGCATAAAATGTACTTTGCTTAACAAAATTAAATACAGCAGCTTTAAACCATGCTAACACTCCAACTCACTCAGTAAATCCATCATTTAAGTATAGTAAATACACAATGTCCTAAAATTACACAAAACAACAGTAAAGTTTCCCACAGCTACGGAGTGCCATATAAACGATGGTGCAGTGCAGCTAGCATCGCAACAGGTTAGCTCATGTGGCTCATTTACTCGTCGTCAGGTAATTAACTTCATTACATCACAATACACGGACATACTGCGTTACAAATAGTCTCCTGAGAACGTCTACAAATTAAACTAACACCAAAGTAAACAACAACTGTCATTATGAGAGACTCATACCTGAAAAGTGGAGAAATTAGTAAAAGATGCACGGACACACACTTTCCTCAGATCATGGGTGTTAATAGCTCAACAGCGCTACGCTTCCCCTACTGTTGCCCTCAGGTAATTACAACTTTTTTTAATACTGCTGGTATTAAAATGGCATTTTGAACATAAAGCATACGAAAATACAAAAATACTGTACTCAACTGCTATGACAGACAGTAAACATTATTGACTCTAAACTATTAAATAAAATGAAGATTACCTCTACAGTATTATAATATGGAAAATACTCACACTAAGACATTAAATGTTACTCCGCTGCTGATAATAGTACAGATTATTCAGTCTGCTGGTAATACAGAGACAATGTAATCCGTTACACAAACAGCAGACAGCGAACAGCAAATGTGGCGCCCAGTCTTGTGACTTGTGCTTATTAATTACATCATACATAGCGGCACGACTTTTAATACAGAAAGCACGTTTAATTTGTTTTGTTTGATTGATTTGTCATACTTACATTTCATTACAAACTAGCTGCTGCCACTCGTAGAAATGCGTCTCTCCGCCATCTTGCTTATATAAGAACAGATTTGCCACTGGCACGCAAAGAATTATGGGATATGGTCGGCTAGGAAGGATACACCAGACCTATCCTTCCCAAACAAGCTAACGTCGGCCGGATACAAAGGAGTCGACGTAGACCGTTTGAAGTGGGACAGCCTACGTCGCTGTGCTGTGACACATTTTTTTTTTGTTACATATCAATGTTTTGATCTGCCACAATAAGGTAATAATGAATTTAAATGAAAATACCTCACGTTGAGGGATTTTCTAAGTCATTTTTAGCTGAGCATGCGTGGGTGTTCACTACGTAGTGTTCTCCCACAGGGATTGAGCAGCTGCACCAGGCTTGTAGGCTCAGAGAGAAGCCGTCGGACTTATAAAATAGCGTTCGCAAGGCAACATAAAAGCGATATATAAAATACCGGTGTGGCGATATTGTCTCAACTACATATCTCTTTTAAAAATATACGGGTATAACTCTTAATACCGGTATATCACCCAGCCCTACTCCAAACAATATAATCAGTATATTTCAAACAAGGAAGTCATGTTTGCAAACACCAGATGTCATGTGCCATGTGTTATTGTAACAAATAGTTTCTCCACCTGTTATATTCCCATCTCCTCAGTGTATTACAAAGTGTTATTGTAAGGAAAGCAGTTGTGAATATTATGTCAGCTTTACCCCAAATACTGGTGACCCTCTGGTGCTGTTGCTAGGGATATGAAAGTGTGATGGACACACACTTATATTTTATTCCTACATGATTGTATGTTTTTATTTTCATGTGATTGTGTATTTTATTTTGTCATTTCATTTATGTGTATGATTTGGCACACTGATGCAGCATAAGTATAATTTGCAATGACAAGTCCATTCTCTTCTGCTTTGCCGGTGCAGTGTCTAATGCAGGGCTGTTTGGGCCCACTGTGCATCCCTCTGTCACATTCACAGGGGATTTCCCTGGAGTCCTGGGATTTTTAAAGGTGACATTGAATGCTTGTATCGCACATATATGTTAGTTATGGAGGTCTACTTACATATATTAACTTGTTTTCATGGTTAAAAACCTCCTAATCGCTGCAAACGAGCCGATCAAAATATCTCCTCACTGACGCTCTCGTCAGCCGCGCTGTTTCAGACCAAAACCACACCCCCAGAACATGGACTGTGTTGTGATTGGCCAGCCAACGAGAGCTTTCCCACTGTCCTGTGATTGGCCAGGTACCTGGAAGTGATGTAATTGGTAGGCCAGCTCTCAGATACACAGCTCCCCCTCTGGCACGGTGGATGCTCTGCATCTCAGCAGCTACAACGAGAGTCGTTCTTCTTCTTCTTCTGCGGTTGAATGTACGCAACCGTATGTGCCCGGACTAGTGCCGCACCAGGAGGTGCTACGGTGGTGAGAGGAGTGGTGGGGTATACTGATGACATCATCAACATACGGAAGTGCCGATCCGCTTTGCAGAGCCCAGGAAAACAATACAACACTATTTTCTCAGCAGTTGCTGAACTGTTTGTTCTGAAACTTTAGGGTTTCATAAACAAGGTAATGACGCAGATACACACACAAACGCAGCGTTAATTGGAGCTTCCAGTCTATGTCGCCTTTAATCTATTTATTATTCCAAGGACTACATAAAATCAAGGAGTCTTGCTTTGTGATTGGTTCATTGCTGATTACATGAATTGCCAAAGGAGAGGATTTTCTGAATGGAACGTAGCTTCACTGGATTTGGAGTGCTCTGTTGTTGCAGTAGACAGTTGCGGGCCAGATATTCACTTGTGGTTGGATGCCTATCTTTGGATTTACCTCATGGACTATCACAAGAATTGATGTGAAAGTGTGTGAACTTTTGTGGAGGCTCTCACCCCAAGTATGGACACTTTAGGAATAATGCCAAAGACTCTTGTGCTCCCGCGGCACACATGACTGTGAAGCATAGGATAGTAAGATGTTTATTCGCCAAGGCCAAATGAATTTATATGGTTAACATGGTTAATTGTAAATTTCTTTTGGACAGGTTTGAGATACATAAATGTATCTTTTCCATGATGCCATGGATGTCATGGCTATCCCATGTATCTGCTGCCATGGTAACATGTAACAGAAGCCATTCTCAATCCAAGCTTTGCCTCCTTCAGTAAGTCAATTTAAAGGCTTATTGTCACAGGCTTTAAAGTGGCCTGTCCCGTTTCAGTGTTACCAAATATGGAAAAATGATAAAAGGCACACAATAAATGCATCTGTCCATTCTCAGACAATGGAGGATTCAATGGATGTATATTTCTTTGGATCGATGGAGAAATTGATCATACAGTAGAGAAATATGTTTTTGAAAGGAGTGCTCATTAATGAAAAAAACATCTCAAAAATGTATTTGCTGTCAAGACAACTGTTACATGCTGCTACTGATCCGTACAAATCCAGCTGTAGAGCTGTTGCCAGGCAACAGTGGTAACATACCCAGAAAATGATCGCATTACAGACAAGTAAGACAGCCTCGGCAGTCTATGTGTCTGACAGAAGCTATAGGCACCTTCATGCCCTGAATTGATACATAGTTTTACTGAGGGAGCACTGGTAGAAATCTTCCTTTGCAACAGGTGATAAAATACACAAAAGCATCGCTGAGTTATATAAGCCAAATGTAAATCATCAAAGCAATGGATGCAATCAAACTGGTAACGGGAAAACATGATATTTTAATGCAGTGCTCGATGTCTAATATTACTCTTATCATCTTTGCTGATCTGTAATACACTGTTGACTATGTGCAATGATAGCTACAAGTCAGACAAGAAGTGCTGGTTTTTGTTACTTTTAAAGGCGACATAGACCGGAAGCTCCAATTAACGCTGCGTTTGTGTGTGTATCTGCGTCATTACCTCTTTTATAAAACCCTAAAGTTTCAGAACAAACAGTTCAGCCACTACAGAGAAAATAGGGTTTTATTGTTTTCTGCGAAGTGGATCGGCACTTCCGTATGTTGATGATGTCATCAGTATACCTCACCACTCCTCTCACCACCGTAGCGCCTCCTGGTGCGGGCACTAGTCCGGGCACATCCGGTTGCGTACATTCAACCGCAGAAGAAGAAGAACTACTCTCGTTGTAGCTGCTGAGATGCAGAGCATCCACCGTGCCAGAGGGGGAGCTGCGTATCTGAGAGCTGGCCTACCAATTACGTCACTTCCAGGTACCTGGCCAAACCCGGCCAAGACCCGGGTTCGAACCCCGGTTGCAACAAGGACCTTTCTGCTTTGAGTTTGCATGTTCTCCCCGTGTGTGCATGGGTTTTCTCCGGGTTCTACGGCTTCCTCCCACAGTCCAAAAACATGCAATGTGGGGATTAGGTAAATTGAACACCCTAAATTGACCATAGGTGTGAGAGTGAATGGTTGTTTGTCTCTATGTGTGTGGCCCGGTGATGGACTGGCAAACTGTCCAGGGTGTACCCCGCCTAACGCCCGAAGTAGCTGAGATTGGCACAGCACCCCCCGGGACCCTCTGGTGGAGAATAAAGTGGTAGATGATGGATTATTATTATTATTATTATTATTATTGTTATTATTAATGAGAAGCAGGTTTGACACATTAGGGCAGGTGCAAGTAATCAAGGAGGCAGGATACGCAGGAGGGCAGGAAGTGAAGACGGGACAAGATGCGAGTTTCAACATATAACAGGAAGTGGAAAACAAAAATAAGTAATCAAATCAAAGAATGTGACAATTGCTAGCTCACAGCAAGAAGGTCATCGGTTCAGATCCCACCTCGACCAAGGGCCCTTCTGTGTGGCGTTTACATCTCATCCCTCTACACGTGTGGGTTATCTCCAGGTTCTCCAGCTTCTTCCCACAGTCCAAAAACTGGGGATTGGACACTCTTAATTGAATGTGTGTGGGAATGGTTCTTTGTCTCTGTATGTTGGTCTTGAGATAGACTGGTGACCTGTCCTGAATGGGTCCAGTCCCCCACAACCCTCATGTGGAGGAATAGTGGCAGAAAATGAATGAATGTATGAATTATACATTAGGTGTTCTTCTTTTAGTACCTTAATTCTATTGAGTAGTATTCATTCATATCATTCATATCATTTACAAAAACAGTTGGAGGCTCCTGATAATGCCATAGTTCAGTAGAGCATCAGTGGACCATTAATCCTGTCTTTGCTCTGGCCTTTATCTGACAGCAAGGGTTTCATCTTGTTGCATTATTTGTTGCTCAACACTTTTGATGATTTCCATTTGACAAATCCTATCAGTTTCATGCTCTGGCGGAAAGTTTCAGTTGTCTCCCTGGCAACCAACCACGCTGATACAGCTGGCTCTTGTATCATCCTTATCGGTTTATCCATCTGTCCTGCTTTGTCTTTGGATACAAAGAAGTTGTTGATGGGGGGGAGATTTAGAATTTTCTTTTACTGAGAGGATGATGGCAGGCAAGAGAATGAGCCTGTTTAAACGATCACAAGATCTGACAGTTTGAGATGAATGATCATGTCTGCATCACACTGTGTATGTAATTGTTTGCGACAAGAAAATGCTACAGGTGTGTGACATGAGAGGAAAGTATCAAGCGACAACTTTTTTTTTCCATCCATGAATCAAACACCCGAGGATAAATCAGGCTTTTAAAGTTCCAGTGTGTAACTTTAGGAATTTTGTATGCCATTGCTATTATTATTCTGCCTCAGTTTGGTCTTTGTGAACAGAAATTACAGTATGTGACATTATGTGTATGCTGGGTCCTTCATCTGAAAACTGGCTCTGTCAAGCAATACTATCAGAGACCCATGGTGTCATGAAGGAAGCACACTTGGAATTTGAATTTCTTTTGAAGTCATAAGTATTCAGCCTTTATAAGCTGCATTCTTGCCTCAGGGCTTCATTCTCCGACTTGCTCAGTTTTTTTGTGAATAACTTTTCTTTTCTATTCTGAGATAGAACCAAACACCGATACGAACTGACAGCAGTAGCGTGGCTGTGCAGAATTTCAGCAGCAGCCGAGAGTAGTTTCAGCACATACTGGTAATGTCAAACATTTTTGACTTGTGGCTGAATTGTGGTGTCAGAAACACCACAATATCATGTCATGACTTTTTTTTTATGTCTGTGATGCAAATGCTTATTCAGCTACGCTGCTGTGGTGTCAGAGTCATGACATGTTCAGTGATGTTTCGGTTAGTGTCAAGTAGGTTTCATTCCTCGCAACCTGAATGTGCACCTCATTTCCATACAACCCAGATGGAAACGTGTTGCTTTCACACTGTCCATACTGATGAGACAGTAGCTTTCTCAAACACGAAAACGCTCTAAACTTTTCCAATACTGATATTTTTTTATGGCTGCTGAGGTTACATGGAAAAACGTACAAAGGTCCAACGAAGACAATGGAAGGGACAGGAGAGTGAATACACACGTGTAACTAATGCAACTAACACAAGTGAAGGTAATTAACAAACAAGACAACAGTAAGTCAAAAGAAAAGAAATAACTCCTTATTTATTTCTAGTGTTTGGATTTATTTGAACTTTTTATTTTTTTAAGATCCTTCAGGGCCATCATGCACCTTAACAACCTGGGGGAGTAAAACTGAATTACACAGTGTTTCCTGTTGATAAGCTGCTTTGAAATCATCAGTATAGTTTGAACAATCCTTGGAGGATTCAGGTTTGAGAAGGGTAATGGCGGCTCAGTGGTAGAATGAGCTGTCTTTCAACAGGAAGGTTGTGGGTTTGATTCCCAGATCCATTTGCCAATGTGTCCTTGGGCAAGACACTTAACCCCTGAGATAGATATGAGTTAATGGGTGAATGGCAAGACTGTAGTGTAAAGCAGCTTTGAGTGGTCAGTAAGACTAGAAAAATGCTATATAAATACAATAATTTACAATTACAAGAGAAAACATATCTACAAATCTGACCACACAGAAAAAAATGATGTTAATTTGTTCAACTCAAAGTGCTTCGCATATTGCTAAGAGAAGCAGCCAGAACATTTGTACGACATGGTAGAATAATGAGTTGATATACTGTGCGCACTCAAAGAGACTGTTGAACTCACTACACCTGGGTGATGTTTTGGGCTCACATGAGTCTGTCTGTCAGCCATTATAACAGCAGCGGCCCGCAGGGTCACAAAGACCAAGCATCCAATAAGCCATTATATTGATGCTGTGCTTGACAGAAGCACAGAGAGCAACCATCAAGCCTTCATCTGGAACTAAATGACAAATAACCTTCCTTTTCCTGTCTGGGTCTCACTCTATTTTACCCAGTGTCCCCTCTCTCTCTCCATCTGTCTTTCATGATATTGTGTCTCCTCTATTTCACCAAACTCTCTCGTCTCTGTCCTTATGTCCCGTGGTCTCTCATCTCATCTTTTTAACCCCTTTTTCTACCACGCCATCTGTCAGTCCGCCTTTCACTGCGCTCTTATCGTTCTCCCCTTCTTGTCAATTTCATATTCCTGTCTCCCTGGATCTCTCTCTTTCTTTCTTTCTCTCCCTCTCTCTTTCTCTCATCCCATCCTGTCATCTCAGTGGAGCTGACAGCTCAGTAGATGCAGGGAATGGACAATGGCTTACTCTCCCCTCTCTAACAAAGTCAGGGTGGGGCAGGCTAAAGCCGGGCCTTGAGCAGGAATTAGTGTCACCATGACATTGCAGAGCGGGTCTGTGACAACTGTTTGGAAAGCTGACAGGATTCACAGCTTTAGTTCAGCAGGGGTAGAGCTCAGAAGGAACATGAAGAACCTTGAACTAGGTCACAGAGAGCATATACCTGTACTTTTAGTTCATTTAACAAAGCTGTGTCAACATCCTTATTAGCAGTGAATTAGTGGGAGGAGAAAATGTTCTGTATTTCACATACCAAGGATTTTAAAAATACATTCACAAAGTTCAAGATTCATTAATTGGTGTGAGTGCAAATGGAAATAATTCGAATTCTGAGTCTGTATCATGTGGCAAGCGGCGTTCAGACAAAGAATAAAGTTTTAACAGGAGAAAAATAAGAGTTTGCTGCATGTACACCGTCGCTCAGGGCGAATGTAACAAAGACCAAAACAAGTATACTGTAGATGGAGGTCAAAAACACATTTGGTGGAAAAATAAGAGAGAATGAGCTTACAGGATCCTGACAACATGACCTGGTGGTGAGTGAAACTACAAAAATACATCAGGTGTTTATTCACTTAAATAGTGTGTATGTGTGTGTGTGTGTCTGTCTGTCTTGGATTGGAAAATCTTTATTTTCCCCAAGGTGCAATTTTGTTTGCAAAAGAAGTCACACACCATATAAAATGCACAAATAAAATAAACCCTCAACTGTGTGTATGGGTTATGGATGGTTGTGACTGAGCATGTGGTGAAAATGCTCAGTCAATACAAACTGGTGTTATATGTTTGATGCCAGTTTGTATTTTTGGGGGCCTCAGCTTTTAATGGCCTGTTTTTAACCCTGTCATCCACTTTTTTGTTGCTACATGAAAAGCTAGAAGCCTGCAGTATTTGCCACTGTGCACATTTCTGCCTGAGATCTGCAGCCATCTTGTTTCCCGGAAGTGGAAGTGCCAGTTGTTTATAGCGAGTGAGGTTCATTAATCCTAAGAGATCCTTTTTTTTATTATGTATCTTGACTGAATAAATGGTTACGTGTTCAATGAAGGAAACTCTTCGGTGTATGCATACTGTGACAAGTGTTGGTTGAGAATAGAATAGAATAGAATAGAATAGAATAGCCTTTATTTGTCATCATGCAGTTAAAAACACAACAAAATTAGGGAGGCTTCTCCGTAGGTGTGGAAAAAAAGCACTGGTTGAGAGGGCCAGTGCACAAATCTGCTACTTAGTTTTAAATTGGGATATCTTTTAGATATCGAAGAATAGACTGATTCAGTAGGCATGTATTGAATAGTTATAATGTTTCCCTGCTTTCAGAGCGCTGATTTGCAGATGTCAGCTAATAATTAACTTTCCTAGATATTTAAATTAATAAAAAATAATCGCAACAAAACAATTATTGAATTATTATAGACATTATTAACATTGTCCCCCAACAGCACATTGAATTTCTTTGTTCTGACATGAGTTATACAAATAAAATTCCCATATGTATTCTTGTTATGATAATAAAAGAGAACACATTTGCTTTAGGTCAATCAACCCTTATCTCTGGTCTCGCTCTGGTTCATGTCCACTTCTGTGACTCAGTTTGAAGGATAATTAATCCGTGTGGCTTTCCCTGCCAACGCAATGCCATTGAATATTTGTGTTATTTTATTGTGTTTATTTGGAAAACCTCTATATCTTTCTTTACCAAGTGTGTCTGCATTCTTGCTCCTGCTGGTGACACATACAACATATCATGGAATCATTGATAAATATGTTGCCCAAACTTTAAAGACTGATATATATACAACCTAAGATACATTATGCTGTGTTTAACTGTAAATAAAGATAAAATAATACAAATCAAAAGGCACTGTCTAATATATGCAATATGCAAATACAGTTCCAAAACATGCTAATGTTTGATGCATGATGTGTTTAAATCATTTTACAACACTGAATAAGTCATTTCGGGGTCATGACATGACCTGAGAACTTTAACAAAAACATCTTGGACAGCTGAGTTGCTGGATATTGTGTAGTCTTGTATATTAACATATATTGATCCATACAGTGAAGGCAGCATGAGCAGCAGGAATGTTGACCTGCAGGAGGAGTCGAGCGAGGCCGACTGAAGAGGGAGCGCAATTGGAATGATTCAAAAGGAATGATTAAAGGGCACACAGATGAATTAATATCATATTGTTATATCGTCATAAAACAACCTGTTAAGGAAGCAAGGCTTCTGTCTGTCGGGGGTTTTCTGCATGTACACCAGCCTACACCTCCATACCAGAGAGATACGACTGCCCAGTTGTAAGAGGCAAGGACTCTCCAAGACCTCAGCAGCCCTAATCTTTTATTTATTTTTACAGAGACTTATATTCTTAATGTTTAAAAAAAGTGAATTTTTAAGAGGCTTTTATAACTTTTTAGATAGATTTTTACATCGCTTTTAAAATAAGAAAAACAAATAACTTGCAGGAGCAACTTTAAAACATTAAAGAAATGAACATGGACTAGACATTTTTCACTTTCCACATCCTGTCCTTCACCACAGTGCTGAACGTGAGTCAGTGACCTTTAGCCTGAACCAGTGTAAAGAACTGACTTTTCTGTGGGCAACATGGCAACAGTATCTCTTAAAGGTGACTTGACCCCCCCCCCTCCCCTTTCTACTGTGTTTGTAGAGATGATAGGAATCAGTGCTGCATGCGAGGAATGTTTTATATGATCAGTGACAGTGCAAATAAGCGGCAAAGCCATTTGAGCCCCGAAAATGAGAAGGCAGCAACTTGTGGAGCCACTTCAAAATGCTACTTATCTGCCAATCAGACAGCAAAATCAGAGATAAGGGAAAAAAAGCAGATTGCTGTTGAAAAGAAACAAGGATGTGAGGTGTTCACCGGGAGGTGAAGGAGAGCGCGATGGTGAGAGATGCGCGGGGGAAACGAGGGAATGTTCAGACAGTGAGGAAGTATGATATAGAGCAGCTAATAGGTGATGAGGTGAGAGTGTGATTCAGGCACAAGGAAAGTGAACATGAGACTTTTTTTTTCCTCCAAGTGAACATTGGATGGAAATGTCATCACTATTCACGTCATTTACTCTCTCGTGCTCATAATGTGCTATTTAAATGGCAAAGGTTTCCAGCTGATGGCTTTTTATGCACAGTGTAGTGAAGAGTGTAAGGTAAAAATAGAAAAAGAAATTCAACCTGAATATAAATATATATATTCTAAAGCCTTAAATGTCATGCACCACACATTTAATATTCAAAACCCATAAAACACGATCTACACAATCATAACAAGTATTAAATATAGTCAATCATTTGCAAATAAATGATATGGTATATCATTTTACTATTATTATTTGTCTTAAGCAAGAGTGCCTCTTAAGACAGACATGGACATGTAAATAATGTATTTTCTAAAAAATATTTAAGAGATAACTTGTGAACTATATGTGGAAATGATAAGAAAGGTAATTGGACCAATGTTCCGGGTTTGTTTATCATCCAATGATGGTAAAAAGAAAGTAGTGACATTTATACTGGAATTGCATTGATATTAACAATAATAATACTAATAAAATCCTCTGTCTATTGTGACGACCCTGTCCTCCTTCTCTGATTATGTGTGGTCTTGCAGGTACTGCAGATGGCGGGGACAAATTTTCTTTCATTAGTTAAAAAGTCACCAAATGTAAAGGAATTTCAGTAATACCATGAACAATAATTCATTAATGGATTATGTCACGTACTGGTTCATCAATATCATTTACGTTATTGTCCTTAAATATATTTAATCAGAAACACTCATGACTTTAATAACATTTTCCACTCAGATACATAAAAAGCAACATTTTCACTTAACAATGAAATATAAAAGAATACCAATTTGCAATGGCACGATATTTATTTATTTTTTTTGACTCCCTACATGACGCCTATTTGAACGCTCCGTTGGAAAACACACGTGTACAGATGTGTCACAGCTCTCCAGTGTGTACCAGGCCATTATTGCCCCGCAGGAAGCGTTCCGCTCTGGCAAGCTGGGTGGCTCAGATAAGCAAGTGTGTTGTCAACTCAGCACCTTGGCTCAGTGGTAGAAAACAGTCCAATCAATACATCATTAATCATCGGTTTAATGTGGCCAAGCCTGATGTGGACTAGCATTAAAATGGAGGGATTAGTGGGAGGGGGAATGAGGGTGATGGCTTGCATGTGAAGTTTGAGAGCATGAAAAAAAACAAACAGGAGGCAGATAAATGATGGGAAAGGGAAGTGTCCTGAGTGCAGAGGCTGATGGATTGTAACACACGTAGGTGTGTGTGTGTAAGTGTGTGGACATCATTGTTAAATGTGTCAGTACCTTGTTTGCGCTCGTGAAATTTACTTTATGATTTGATTCTTGTTAAATCCTGATTTCATCGCGCCAGCCATTCGCTTGTTGCATCCTCAGCAAACCATGAAGCTGTGACTCATGGCTTGGAACTTGTAACACAAGATTTGTCTCCGACACTGACATTGACATTATAGATCCAAACATAAAGTCCCATCATGACAATCTTACTTAAATTTGTGCATAATGTCGCAACTAATAAACTGATATAATTCTGATTCAGTAAAGGAACCATTTCCAAGAGTGAATAGTTAATTAAAACTTAATTTTATAGATGTCAGTTAAAACATATGCACATTAACTAAAATGTTGTTCAGGGACCCAGAAAAATCAAAATCACTCGTGTTCATGTTTTATTGTTATATGCCTGTGCTGTATTATTTTTTTTAATTATCTTGAATCGTAAATAAATCCAGAGATAAAGACTGCAGTGTAAGTAGAAGTACACATACTTACCTGGGGATAAAAGTACTTTTCAACTTCTTTATTCAAGTACAAGTAAGTTTTAATACTATCAGGTTTGGTTGTATTAATGTAGGGATATATTACTTTAAGCACACATTATGCTACTTTAAGTACAAGATACACAATACTTTTTGTGACAAGTTGTATGGGCAAACATTTTTTTATTGCTTAATCTATATCACTTTCTTGCATTTCTTGTATTCATTACTTCATATATATATTTAAAATTGAACTATTTTCCATTTTCAACGTATCTATGGTCGGCATGGTCTCCCAGAAAAGCAGTTATTTTACTTTTCTGCACACCATCGAACTGTAAGATTTTAAGTCAATATCTTGCCACGTGTGCATTTCTTGCATAATTCTTACCCAGAGCTTGGAGCGATGGTGTATAACAAGCAGAAGAAAATCAAACGGTGTGTTTTTATGTTGTAAAGTAGTCTCTTTATGGATTTTACAGCATTATGAGGACATCCCTATGCATTTCTTATGGAGAGGATGTTAACACTATGAGGATAAATCGTGACACACTTATTTTACTCTGTCTCCGGTGTTTCTTTGCATTTTTTTTTCTTTTATTCATAATGACGTTCCAGTGGTTCTGTTCCATTTGCTTTGTGTGTTGATAGGCATGATAGACATGGGTAATGAGTTGGGCTGCTTCTATGTTTTCCACTTTGAGTGACATCACTTTTACGAAAAGCGCTATTTAAATAAAGTCAGTTAGCATTTTTGTTTAACCTCATATGCACATCTGTAAATATGTAATTAAGTAATGTCATTTTGGTTCGGAAATGTATAACCTACATCACTTACACTTGACACAAAGCCTTGTGCTTGGGGAGAATTCTTAATCTTTGGCCTATCCCTCCGGTAAAATATTGTTAAACATTATAGCTCTGTTTATCTGGAAACATGTGACGTGAAGAGAATCGAACTCCTATTCTAAGGGGATGATTAGACACAGAAACTATACTCTATTGGCATGCAAGCTAAAGTTTTTACTCGTTTTTTTGGCAGTAAGGCCAATCAGAGCCTGATGCATCCCAAAATATAGATAAAGTGGAGCCAAGAGCACATCACTCCAAAGACAGTTTGTGTCATCTGGGTTCTATGAGACAGATGATTAGATGCATCGGCTGCTCGTCAGAATCTGAGGTAGCGTCATGTCTGATGTTGCCTCTGTTCTCCTCGGTACTGAGCTGCTGCTCTCAATAAGGTCTTTCAACTTAACTCGTTGCTGACTCTGGAGACTTCTTCACTGATCTCAAAAGCTTTGATAACAGAAAACTCCCCAACATTGTCCTCCGTTCACACCAAAGGATTTCATGTCGGCCCTAATTTTGGCCAAGTCGCAGGCAATAGACAATAATTGGCTCATCATTGGCAGTTGAGAGTGAAATATTCAAAGCCACGGTCCACTAACACCCGCTGATCCCCCACCCATTTTCATCGCAGACGTCACAGAAGAGCTCACTTCCAGCATGCTGGAACTGTGATCTGAGTTGGCGATGACTCGCGGTGACAGCACTCTTACAATATTATCACAACAATTGACCTGCAGACATGGAAATGAGCTAAATTAAGCCCAGTTTTGGCAGATCAGTCCCCTTGTCACTTCTCATGAGTGTTTTGCCTTTATTCTCAATAAGAGGGAGAAGGAAAAGAAGAAAACAAAACATTTCATTCGATTGCTTTATTTGTCTGGAACAGGAAAAAGTACAATACGTCAGAAAGAAAATAAGACCAATCAGCAGTAATAAGCACAATGCCCGAGCAACTCAACTTCTGAATTAAAAAAAACAGATTTATTTCACCCTATGTCAGCTGGGATTGGTACCATGTGCACCCTCATGTGGTGGATTAAGCGGTAGAAGATGGATGGACGTATCAGTCGATGGCTCCTCCTGGTGAAAGATCATGTGACTGTGTGAACTCACATTGACTTCAAAGACTCCCGATCACACACGAGCATGTTGGACCCTGCAAACTTGGCTTCACATGGACGTGTAGTTTCACATTCAGCATTTACTTGCACGGCGCTCCTCGTAAACAAGCAAACATGTTCTGCACTGCACTCCTATATTGAATAATGAATATACATACTAGTCCTGCCTGTGCCAGATTGTTTGTGCTTCGACTGGTGGATAGTGCATGTGAGTCAGAACTCAGACAGCCACACTTAAGACGTTTTCCCCGCGCCCATAAATTTTTCACCACTTTGTCAAAGCTCTTGGAACACTTTACGTGACCTGACCTCCTGTAGTTGTAAGCGCAGCCCAGTAAAATGAGAGGAGCATGCAGTAAATGCCGATGGCACGGAGACGCGGCCTTAACTTAAGGAAAGTGTGGAGATCAGAATTGGCACCATGAGGTGTAGTGACCTCACTGTCCAATGAGATTCCCTGTCAGACACACTCAAATATCAAATATGATTCAGTAAAACTAAATTCAAATTCCATGACTGTGAGAAAATAATGAGAAGAATCCATTTTTTTCTGTAATTTTCCTTTTATAAGTAGCTAAAAGTGATCGCTCATATTTTCTTATTTACAGATAAAGTAAGACCATTCAGTTTCTACATAAAGTTAATGCAAATCAACAATGCAACAGCGTCCTTTGTGCAGAAGGGCAGGATAGAGTGTTTCAAGTAATACCTGTTTTATTCTCTGTATTCTTTCATTCTCTCTTTGCTTAATTTTTTTTCGTCTTTTTAGATCGTTTCTTTAAAACAGTGTTTTAGTTTAAATTTTTTTTTTTTAATCTCATAATCTCAGTTTAAGGTGAAATCTGCATAAACCCTCCATGATCAGATACTCAAAATGAGTTTAGAAGCTTCTTATTGTTGTTGTTGAGCTAAACCTGACTGCTTGAAAATAGCATTGACACACAAACCTCTTGATGACTGATACTGGCGGCGATGTTTACATTTAATTATTGGGGACTTCCCCAAATACTGGTCGAAAGGCGGTTGTCTAAAAACGTGGGGTCCACTTTAAATGACTCTCTTCAAAAAAAAATACACCAACGCTTTACTTTCCTGAGGGTTCACCTTTACGAGCGATCTGTCAGCTGATGTGAGATGGTGAAAGACGAACCATTATTTATCACATTCTCGTCCGAGAGTGAACAGCCGCGCTCTGTCAAAGTGTCGTTTTACAAACGCACAGGGTATCCGTCCGTGTCTGAAAGAGGTGCACTGCGCTGACCAAACTCATACACAGTATATACTATCCTCATGTAATGATGTGTTTTGTACTTTACCTCTTTCCGTCTGTGTCAGAGCTGGATGAGAGCTGCACGTTGACGAAGTATCACCTGACTCAACTTTGTTCCGATGTTGAAGTGTGGCAGTATTTTCAAAAAAATAATAGGATGTTTGTGACATGAAAAGACACACAAGTACACACAAGTTCAAAAAGTTCATTTCCCTACGTTATGTTTCTGTAATGGCTAAATACACCAGAATGTAGATGCTATTTTTTTATCCATTATTTTCAAACGTACTGTTTTACAAAAAAAATATATAGTTAAGCACGTTATTATTTCTTAAGATGTAAAATCATAGTTCTTTACTTGCATGTGGTTTAAAGCCTAAAGCTTTATTATAAGCACTGTATATAGTTATTTGCTATTTTTTAGTGGATGAATGTTCTTTCCTCTTAAGTCCCACATTCATCCTCTCATCTGCTGTTTCCAACATTTTTCTAGTGCAATAACATTTGGACGCCGGTGTGACATTTCAGTTCATCTTTTCCATTTCACTTATTTGCATATAATATTATTGGTTATTGATACACCAAGTTTCCCACCTTCCCTTGGAATCTAAAAACCCTTTTCAAGCTTTTTTTTTAAATGTTCATTTTAGTTTCAATTTAGGGCTTTTCTATCAGCTTTCTGCTGATGCAGGCCTATAGAAATTCTAAAAATCTGTTTATTTGAGTTCATGCATTTGATTTTCAAACTACTCCTGAAACACAATTTGTTTTCTTTTCATCTAACAGCTGCTTTTCTTTACACTGAGCATTACATTCTCATACAGCTACTCGTTGCGTCTAAATATGTAACTCAGTTGCATAATCCGTTCAGAACAAACTCCCCACTGACTGAAATGACTGTATCTGCATGCTACTTTAATGTCTTTGCAAAAGCCATAAATGGAAAGCCTGTGAAGCGGTTGCCACTTTCTTGACTTATTCTTTTTTCCCTGTGTTTATGACTCACACATTGCAGTATGAGCCTCGGTGGAGTCACTGCAGCAACCGAGTGTGGGGGTGAGCAACTGGGGCCCCCAAGTTGATGCAGGCTTGGAGTGTGAAGCTGATTTATAGCAGACAGAGACAGCATATCAATTGTTTTACTTTTACATTAAAAAAAAATAAATATACAAGATTATAGCGAAAAGCTAATTTTTATCCCTAATGACAACAAAAAGTTAGATAAATAAAACAAAAGAGCAATAAGACAATTTGCAGATACAGAATTGTGATAGCAGCTTTCATTTTCCATTAAACATGGTAAATGAGATAAGACAGTTCATGCATTGCACGTGATATTGTGTTCCATGTTTAAAATGCTCAAAAGCAAAAAAATACAGCCTGTCCAACGGCACTTTTCCTAAAGCAGACAATCTAGCCTGCTCTAGTTGACCTGTTACTCTTTTTAATAAAGTCATGGAAGCGGGGCTAGACCATGAATACCTGAAAATAAGCCACTGCAATAAGCCACAAACTTGATCTTGGCAATTTGTCCTGTGCTCTGATGTCATCCCCTGGTTCACGAGGCCCGCCATCAACAACTAATTAATACATAATGAATGGACCTTTTAAATAAAGTCAGGATAACAAATGTGTTAGGGGGATGCTGGTGCTGCACTAATAAATCAGGTAAGAGACTGTAAATGCGCAGGCCTCACACACACACACACACACACGTATATGCACACATTTTATGAAAGAGCTATCAGTATTGTTCTGTCCAGCTTTGACAGCTGCGATTTAACATTCTGACCTGTGATGTGTGGTGTTGGTGGGAGTTGCTGGAAGGAAGCGAGAGAACACTGACTCTCTGACTTTGTCTTTCGGGAGGGAGCTGTAATTAAGCGCAACATTTGCAGTGGCTTAAGACACGGAGCCCTCGCCATGTATGCAGATAACCGAAAACAGATGTTGTCTGTGACCTGATAGAGGAAAGTTGATGTTACACATGCACACACACACACGTCAGCGGGTCGTAAGAAGCAGCTAAAAGGTAGAGTTTATTTATTGCACTGGGCCACTGTTCTGCCTCCAATTAGTCAGCGAATGTCGCGGCAGTTGAAGCGATAGTTCAGGTTACTTTAAATGTGGGGGGCACAAAATCAGCTTTTAGCATCTTCTTAAAAGAGCCGTCAAATAAAATCTGCACCAACTTAACTCTATTATATGAACATACACTGTAAAAACAAATTCTGTTGAGAGTTGCACATGCACAGACAGACCAGTGAGACAGTGAGACGGTGAGTTTTGAAAAATCACTTTTCTGTTATTTAACATGGAATGCCTGCTTTGTTCAATAGTACAGGCTTGTAGTCAGGATTTAATCCGGATTCCACCAAGTGCAGTGCCAAGGTCCAGATGAGCCGACAGACTGGGAGAATGGTAAAGCAGAAAAACCTCACACATTAACCCACATGTGATTTCCTTCGCATGTTCTCCCCATTAGCTGGTAATTGGACACTCTAAAGTGCCCATAGGTGTGAATGTGAAAGCCCATGTCGTTGAAAATACCTCTGTATGCAATTGGATCGATCTATAACCAATCAGACAAATTATCCGGATGACGTATATGAGCAATAGAAAATGTAGCATAGAGCAATGTAGTTTTATGGGAGCAATGACTATCTAGTAATGGCGACTTTTGCCCAGGGAATCAAAATTGAATATATACAAAGGTTGTCACTTCTCTGTCATCATCGCATTGAGCCCACCTCTAGCGAACCAAAAGATTCTAAAGTTCTGAGTTGGCCAGAGTGAAATCAATTTGCTAGCAGACCAAGTTGAGTTTATTTATTGCTCTGCATGGGCCACTGTTCTGCCTCCTACTATTCAGCTAGTGTTAGAGCTGTTACATCAATCTGCCATGTTCCCTCCTTTACACTTTACACTCAAAAAGAAAAAGAAAAATACATTACCATCTGGCGCCATTTAAAAAAGCAGTGCCCGCCTTCCCGTCCTGCAAGTATCATCTTAAGCAGAGACAGCGACTGACAAAGGGAGAAAATGGAGGGAATCGACATCGGAAAGCCAACAGGAACCGTGGATTATATCCTCTCATCAAGTCTCATTTCACCGAGCGAGAAAGAGGCAGAGATGATCTCTCAGTGGGCCTCATCAGCGAGCTTGTACCATGCTAGCACACGTGCAACGCTCTGTCAACCCCCCTCTGCCACCAAGCAACAAAACCATTATTAGAAAGCCCACACACTGGCACACCACTGCTACACTGAATGGACCCTAGATTGAAGGAGGGGATTACTGCGTGTGCTACTCAATCAGAGTGAAATGGGCATAAATGTGTGTATTTGTGTGTGTACTTCATGGAACTGATGTGGGTCGATAGTGATGCTATATTCCTTGCTTGCTTGTGTTTATGTATGTGTACACGTTTCCGGATTTTTTTTTTTAGGGGTGTGGGTTGCTTCTTGAGAAACTAAAACACCTGTGGAGCCAAAATGAACATCCTCTCTTTTACCTACCGAACACAACATTTGCAAGTATCGATCAGCCCAGCAGCATCTCGTCGTGGCCAGAGGCTGTCTTTGTTCTTTGTTCATCAAAGGTGTTTGTCTGCAGAGTTTTGCATGCCAACACATGCTCGTGGGAATGTGATGAAGCATAACATCCATTACTGGTTGAGATGCACACGCGAGGGGGGGCGCCGGATAGCCCCACTGGTAAACCTGGCACCCTGAGGCTACAGTACACCCGACTGCAGTGCAGCGTGCTGCACATCTACCCCTTCAAGCATGATCCATCCTGTTGATTAAAGGCTTTTAAAAAATAAATAAAAAATAGACGATTTGTTTCAATTGTTTTCATCACAAAGCTGAAGATTCAAGAGAAGAGAGAGCAGAAGTCTCAACACACAGTCCGTGGACCACTGAAACCATTTTTTTTAATATTTATTAATTCATTTTGCAACATTCATATGTTTTTTTTTATTGTAAATGTATTGTATACATATTGTTACTGATCAAAAGAAACATTTTACAATCTGCTGATTACTCATGATAGACTTCTCTTCATTTGACTGGCCCCTCCTCACCAGACATGGAGCTCCTGTGGCCCCCAGGAGACCCCTGTTGTAGAGCAGGGACTGGAGGCATGTGTGTCCAAAACAGACTGATGACTCAATAAACTTTAACAAAATATCTTATAGATGAATCAAAATCAGAGGAATACAAAAGTTAGCTTCCATGTCTTTGGCTTTCAACATACAAACAGGTATATATATATATATATATATATATATATATATATGTATATATATATATATATATATATATATATATATATATATATATATGTATATATATATATATATATATATATATATATATACATATATATATATATATATATATATATATATATATATGTATATATATATATATATATATATATATATATATATATATAAGCAAAATACACCCACTCAGTTAAGCACAAAGTTAAGTTAAAGGAAGACAACCTGTGTATACTTTCAGTCAACCTAAATGATTATATGCAGTTGTTAAGGGAAACTTTTTTAAGGGATCATTAGCAATTAAAATTATGGAAACGTTAACATTGTCTTTTAGTTGTGTTGTTAGTAGTTGGCATTTATATTTTAGCATCATGTGGGGGCAAGCCGACCACTGCTGCATCCCTTTGTGCACAGTGTCACAACATACTATTGGTAATGTCTGCAGACACGGACTGTAGAACATCATTGGCTGGCAGCTTACCATTTTTATTAGTTGGACTGGCTTAAACCAGGAAGTGACCATGCATATAGTCAATTAATTTTGTTGTTACCAATGGAAGTACATTTTTTAATTTGACTCTTTTTTTTTCATTTTACCACACTACACAACACTACCCTCCACCACCATCATCCCTCTCCGAATGGTTCTCTCATAATTTTCTCAAACTCAATAACAATAAAACTGAACTAAAATGTCTCCTTGTTGCTTCCAAATCAACTCTGGCCAAGTATGACAATTTCTGTCTTAACAATCATAGTTTCTCCCTCCACCAAAGTAAAGAGCCTGGGAGTCTTCCTCGACAGCTCACTATCCTTTGAAGCTCATATCAATGATCTCAGTCGTTCAGCATACTTTCACCTGCGCACCATCGATTGTCTCCGCCCAACTCTCTCACACCTAACAGCACCGCCATCCTTGTCAATGCCCTGGTCACATCCTGTTTCGGCTACTGTAACTCTCTCAAGCTTTTCCATGAACTTGAACTGGTCCAGAATTCAACTATCCTGATCATCACCAGAACCCCCTCCATAGAGCACATCACCCCTGTCCTTCAAGAACTGCACTTTCCTATCAAATATCGCATTGATTATGTAAATATATATATATATACATACCAGGGGTCGCGTTAACTGAATATTTTCCGTCATTGACCGTTTTTTTAAAACTGTGACGGAAAAATCTGAGAGCCATCCGTCATTTTGACAGATTGCAATTCACACCCCTAAAAACTATGTTGATAAAAGAGGTGAAAAAAGAGGGATAGATGCAGATGAAGGACAAACTCAGCCCTTGGCCTCAGCGGAGCGAGGAAGCGGCAGTAAGGAGGTTAGGCGAGTTCAGTGGGAGCGGGAGTTCTCCTGGCTGAGGAGGGCGGATAGAAAAATGTTGTGCGACAAAATAAAGATTCCCATCGGAGAATCTGAGCATCATTTCTGACCTGGACACCGTACTCAATGCATCTCGCTATCCTTGTAGTGCTGACAGCGTGTTAAAGAGCTAAGGACAGGAGGCTTTGGAGCCTCCTGTCCATAGCCTTGGAGCAGTGCAGCTGATCCACTGGTGCAGAAGGAGCGCATGTTGCGGGATTTCCTACCACGCGCAACTACGCGCAAGCAGGCACGCGATTTAAGTCCATGTGGACCAGGAGAAAGGTGTGAGACTGTGCGTTTAGGCCACAGGTGAACTGTTCATATTCCACTGCAATATGAACAATGCAATTGAATATGTCATTATTATCATTTAAAGTGACTGGTAAAAATAGAATATGACGGGATTTTTATGACCCTGTCAGTCAAAATGACAGACAATGAAAAAGTCTAGCGCGACCTCTGATACATACACACATATATGCACACAAAATAACCCAAATCCCATATAAATAACCCATAATGGGTAAAACATTACAGCAGTTGTCGTGGAACGTACATCGACTGATACGTCTTGTAAAGAATACATGTGGTTATCAAAAGGAGCTGTAAAACTAGGATTCATTAAGTTTAATTTCTACATGTTGACCGCTTTTTCCTTTTCTCTCTTACATACAGTATATTCTTTAATGAACTGTTAGAGTCCTGTTCGCTCCTTCTTGGTCTCTGATGGGGTGGCTATATGACGGTCATGCCAGACTTGAATAGAATTTTCAGTGCAGTGTTATGGTGCATTCCATTTGTAATCAGAACTCAGAATTTCTGTGGTCTTAAAGGCGACATAGACCGGAAGCTCCAATTAACGCTTCGTTTGTGTGTGTATCTGCGTCATTACCTCGTTTATGAAACCCTAAAGTTTCAGAACAAACAGTTCAGCCACTGCTGAGAAAATAGTGTTGTATTGTTTTCCTGGGCTCTGCGAAGCGAATCGGCACTTCCCTATGCTGATGATGTCATCAGTAAACCTCACCACTCCTCTCACCACCATAGCGCCTCCTGGTGCGGGCACTAGTCCGGGCACATCCGGTTGCGTACATTCAACCGCAGAAGAAGAAGAACTACTCTCGTTGTAGCTGCTGAGATGCAGAGCATCCACCGTGCTAGAGGGGGAGCTGCGTATCTGAGAGCTGGCCTACCAATTACGTCACTTCCAGGTACCTGGCCAATCACAGGGCAGTGGGAAAGCTCTCGTTGGCTGGCCAATCACAACACAGTCCATGTTCTGGGGGTGTGATTTTGGTCTGAAACAGCGCGGCTGACGAGAGCGTCAGTGAGGAGATATTTCAATCGGCTCGTTTGCAGCGATTTGGAGGTTTTTAACCATGAAAACAAGTTAATATATGTAAGTAGACCTCCATAACTAACATATATGTGCGATACAAGCATTCAATGTCACCTTGTCGTGTTTTAGTCAGGCCTCCTTCCTTCTTATGAACGATAGGTGATGAGTTGATGGTGTAGAAAGAAACCTCGCTGACACCGAACAAAAGGGGATTTTATATGGCTACAAGTCAGGCATCAGACCAAGCTTCTGCAGCAGCTCGGGAGAATGTTCCTGCCGAATCTCCGAACAATTCTGCCCACATAAGAGCAGGGCCATGCTTTTAAAGGTTCTGTGACATCATCCTATACCTCACATTTGACCATTTTAGGTATTCTTATCTTAATATAGAAGCCACCTGGTGTTAGACAGAGAAGACCAAAGTCTCCCATGCCCAGGTGCCTCGTCCCTGAAAAAAAAACATAGTTACTAAACTATGTATACATTCTCTGTGCTGACCAGATCCCAGACAAGGCAGTGTCCAGGCCTGACCTGTCGACCTCTGCTGTGAACCTGTTGTAAACTGTCATAGGTGATACATCTAAATCCCAAAATAACTCTCTCCTGAGAGATCTTCTGTTTGCTTATCAATACAATGAAATGTACATCTTTAAGACATTCAAGACAACACTTAGCTGAGTTAATGTGTTCATCCAAGTGAATACACTACAACCTTTAAGGTATACTCACACAGGAACGCCCCCTGAACTCGGATTTCCAACTTGGAAACTTTGGAACCTCACCTCACCAACCCCAACATGGGACTCCAAATGGCTGTCACCATACAAACCTTTACTGCTAATAGCACTTATGTCGCATTTATTTCACAGTAACTCAGTCGCACACATAGTAATACTGAATTTTTAACCATAGACATGTTGCTACGCTGTTTGTGTGGGCAAAATACAGTGTCAAGCATTGTTATGAAATGTACCGCTAATAATGGCTAGCCTGAGGTACATTTGTGTCCATGTTTTTTTTCCACTTCTCAACCAGAACTCAAGGGTGACGTCAATCCCAGTTCTGACTTCCGAATTCCAATGTGAATGGAGCGCAGCATAAATGAGATTGAGGTCTGCAGCACGTCAGGTGACTTCACAAGATTGGGGGCGGGGCGATTAGCTGAAACTTGCCTAATGAATCGGCTGGGGAGATAGTCAAGCAAAAATTTAGTTTACTGATAGTTAACTCACTTTGACGTGTGTTTGCTTGTGTGGAGGAGGAATTTCATTTTAAAGGGATCAATTATGTTTCCAATAAATGCATCATCATTGTACTTTTTACTCCGGGTTATCGTGCCAAACATGGCCACGTGTGGGTGTGAGTCAGTACTAAAGAGACTTGACAATCTCACATCAACATTTTTCCTAAGCAGAACACAGACGTCACATGTAGTTTTTGGCTAACTGTGGTTGAATGTGACGTCAAAGTAACCACCCACATACTCACAAATGCTCGCTGTCATTTGCGGTACTTGAACATGGTGTTTTTAATAAATATAAATGTTACAGTTCCATTTATACACTGAAACAATCAAACACATGTCCAGTTATGAACAACACGCACGCACCAAATGAAAGCATCCTTATTATGTTTTTGCAAATGTGATTTGATGACACGACTTATAGCAGAAACACTAAAACAGTCTATTGCTATGCATTCCCTGATTTCCAAGCTCACCTGCTGTTTAGCTGTGGTTCCTCACATGTGCTAAGAGGGAAACAATGGAATAAACTAAATTTGAATTCAGGTTGTGTCTTTTTGTTCCTTGGTTTGTGTCTTGCTTTGATTTGGTTTCCGGTTAGATTTTGAATATTTACCTTTGAGATTATCTTAACTTTGCACTGCAGTGTTGCCCCTTTTTCCACAGTCACTCTGGGTTTTCAAGCTGTAGTTTGTTGAAACTAAATTTAGACTTGAGAAAGCAAATCAAAAGCTATGTTGTTCTTTTCTATAAATACACAGCTGTATGTATCACACGGTACAGCAGGCTTGGACCCACAACGCAGATTCAAACCCTAAATATGTCCTTTCATCAAAAGCAGGTCAGTATATAGAACATCTACAATATTAGGCACAGGTAGCCTACAAAAATGACAGGCAAGATCAGAGTCAAAAACTGTCAAAGCTGGTCAATAAAAGACATCTACAAAACTTGCTAACACCTGCCCGACACATGTAAAAATGAGACCACAGACACAACAAAAGACGCAGTGCCGCGAGATTCACAGAAACTCGCATGATTTAATGTGACTACAGAATATAAACAGACATGGACTGTCGACATGGTCAGATAATAGCTGTTGTGTGTGATGTTTTGTGCTGAGCAACATCCATTTCCCGGTCTACTTGTTATCATTGGATATTGAAATTGGGAAGACTCTGATGGTGACGTTATCATCATGTCTGTTAACCCCTACAGGATAATTTGCTCACAACAACCTAAAACCAGAAGGCACTCACAATTGTGAGAAGGGACCGAAATCTGGCCAATTATCCTCTAGTGTGGGGCAGACTTTGGTTGCCGTTGGAAACCGACAAAAGATCAAGACTAACAGGCACAGAAGGAAAGCAACACAGACTTTACTGTGAGTGAATCTTTCTTATTTATATCTATGGTTGAATCTTTTTTTTTTTTTTTTTTACTTTACTATAATTTAATCTGACAGCGAGGAACCAAACTGAAATCTGAAAGCATCTTATTAGATCGAGTAGATTTGTGCCTGCGCATTTTTAAAACTTCTGGCGGCAATTGCACTTCCGCCTCAAACGAGCGTGCATTTCGGAGCGACGCTGATGCCGGAGAGGAGAAAAGAAGACACCACATTTTGGTAACGTTAAGGTACGTCTTTCCCGTTTGAAAACATGATTTAATTTTCAGCCCTCAGATAAAGACCCCATTAAACGTTGTTAAAGACGGTAACAGTCTGTACAGGGTCCGAAATGGCGAAAAAAACCCAACACATTTTGGAGAGGAGAGGGACTTCATACATTAATTAGACCTTCATAAAAACAGATTTTCGATCAGTTTGATCAAACCTTAATTATTTTCGGAAGATTATTTGTTCTTTATTCAATACATATTTGATACATGCTCTGTTTTTCCTTTTCTTTAGCAGTTTATTCAGTGGCTTCAGCATTGCTTCAACAATGGCGTTCAGCCTTCAACATCCACATGTCCTCGTTTGTTGTTTTTCGTGTGTTTGCAGGAAAATGAAGCTGACGAACTGGAGCAGGCAACGATTGGCTATCGTAGACAAGAGGACATTAAAATAGTCATTGATGGAATTGAGGTCCTGGAAGAGGTGCCCACGACGGCTCTTGCAATGTTCTTCGGGCTCACCTACGCACTCGACCTAAAATATCCGACAAATCTGCAGCACACCCTTGAATTTGTGCATAAAGTCCTGATGGAGCTTGGTGGAAAAAAAGATGTCCCCAAAAGTTCATAGGCTGAGCACCCTGCTTTACAACCCAGAGTAGGCAGAGGTTTCCCATTGTTGAGAACAATTTATAATGTTTCTACAAACAAGAAAACCGACTCCCCCTGATCCTTTAACTGCTTTAATGTAAGTACAAGAAATGATAACAGAATAAGCCACACCCCCTTCCTGTATATTTTTCAAGTTATTTCATTTCAAATGGTTATTATGTTCAGTTTTGTATGTATTGTATATGTATTGTTCTGTGTAGCAGTATCTGTGCTCCAGTTTCTGTGATGAGAAGTAGCACATAAAAAGAGGTGTGGTTTCACTGACAGCTGGACCAGGAGGGGGTTGGGCTATGTAAATGTGATGATTCTGTCTCTTGGCTCCCAGAAGGTGTACAATTCTCCCTAAAGCAGTTTGAGGAGTGCCTACATTCAAATATTTTGAGAGTTCCATTGATGGAAAGCTTAGAAATCACACTTTCAGAATCTGTAAATAACTGTAATAAATGTCCCTCGGTCCGCTTGTTGCTCCAGGGTGTGTGATGAGAGTGGAGCTGAGGAATGTTGACGGGGGTGCGTAGAAAATTATACAAATACCAAAAATAAATGAATTCATTCAATTATAATAGTTTGACTCACCTTATATCTATCTCGCTCCACCTTAATCTAATTTTGCTATACGTTAGTGAGAAGAGGAAAAAAATATGTTATCGAGAATAAATCTGCTGACTTTGCTCAGCCTATTTCCACCTCTGTATTTTAACACTGCAGATAAAAATGACTTAAGAACTACTGATCTAAACCCTTTAGGTGCTGCAACGTTGATCATGTCTAAACATGGAAATCAAGGCAAATGTGTCGACATCACTAACACTCCACATTCATAACCTCCATGGGTCAAACTCATAAAAGTCATAATTTACTCTATTTTGAAACATCATAGCCAGCCAGTAGCTCAGTGCGGGCTATAAATTGTGTCTCAGCGTCTTTTTTATTTTCATTGGTGCATCCATGTAGCCGGAGAGATACAGTACTCAACATAAATTTTATACATGGGACTTTAATGCACTTATTGTAATTCTGCAATGCTCAGTGAAGTGCCTGCTATAATAAAGTGCTCCCATCCAGAGGGTCACTGGTGCTTAATGAGTGAAGAAATTACACTCTTTTTCATTCTGATGAATGGGCAGATTTCCGTCACCATTATGCTCTGGCATATTAGATATTTTTGCTCAAGTGGATCAAGGCTGATCTGCGTTTTTTTCCCACCACTTCTTTGTCAGCGGCTATTTGTCGTTGTTTAGCATAATAAATTACGATAACATCCAGCGTTCACAGGGCTAGTTTGTGTCAACCCATTAAGTTTATGTTACTGAGGTAAAGCTCTATGAAGCTTTTCAATTACAAAACAGTCCGTTCCCATACTGAGAGCATCACTGTCCCGCAGTGTTGATTTACGGGCACAAGAGCACCTGCTTTGACAGACAATGGCTGTATATACAAAACACTGTTTGTTTGTTTTTTTAATGGACTTGTTGTTGGCGACACAGATGTCAGTTTCCTGTCAGAAAAGGCAAATTGGCATTAAGATAAAGAAATGATATGAATCTAATGTTGTGTGGATAAAAATAACCTTAAAACTCCACAACTAACCCTTTAATAGTCCAGTGTGACTGAATAAGTGACATCTGATATGAGAATGCAGATTGCAACAACAACAAAAAGGAACTGCTCAATCCTCCAGTTTCCCAAGTGTATTGGGAAACCACATTGGCCTTTGCAACCAGTATAAGGATGTAAGCACTTTGACCATTTTTCAATCATTCTGTCATTTTGTTTGGAAACAATTTGGCACTTATAAACCCTGAGCATTTGACAGCACAATTACATTTTAAATTTGCTTGCGACCCGGGGAACAACGGCCTTTCTGCATGGAGTTTGCATGTTCTCCCTGTGTGTGTGTGTGTGTGTGTTTCTCCAGTTTCCTCCCACACTCTAAATTGACTGTAGGTGTGAGTGTGAGAGTGCATGGTTGTTTGTCTCTATGTGACCATATGGGGGACTGGCACCCTGCTTTTCTCCCTGTGTTAACTGTGATTGGCACCAGTGTCCCCCACGACCCTCACGTGGAGGATAAAGCGGTATAAGATGGATGGACTGTTTGAGTTTAACCGTTTATTTACATCACATTTACACATTCTATTTAGAATTCAGTTATATATGTTGTTATTGTATTTGAAATGTCAATCTCTCTTACTGAGCACATATTTCTTGTCATGTTTTTATTTCATGGCAAATGTATGTGTGTTAGCTGTTGCTATTGTGTTTGTATAGAGTGTTATTTAAACTCTGGAGGAGCAAATAATGCAACGTTCAACTTAAACTTGAACTGAACCTTCAGGACTTGAACTTTCAGAGCAGGAAGCATTAGAGACACAGTTTGACAAATTAAATGAATAAGTCAATTTCCAGCGCATTTCCTACTTGCACATTCTGTACAATTTGTTGGTGGAAGTGTGTAATATAGTGAGCAAGAGTGAGACATGCACGCTAACTGTTTAGGACCTGATGAAGACCAAACATGTATGTTTTTATGTAGAGGTTGTTGATGCCACGAGGACAGGCAATTGTCTTGTCCTGGCCCTAACCAATTACTTTTTGATTAATTTCCTAATTTCAGCCAAAAGTATTGAGAACACGATCACATTGATATGGATGTCTTTAGACATGTAATTAACATTATTTTGGCTAAAAACACACATTTTGGTTTCTTGAAACATACAATGGCAACTTCATACAGACTTATTACATCTATATGTCTGTGTTGCTGTAACCTCTGCTGTCGGAACAATGTTACCGCTGTTTTGTTCTGGTGTCTCTATTACAACAACCATGTGCTGACTGCACTGTAGCCACTGCTGAGGAGATGATGGTGACCCTTTAAAGACCTTATGAAGGAATAATGGATTAATACAAGTTGGCAATATAACCAGTGTTGGGAGTAACAGCGTTTAAGTATAACGGCGTTATAAGGGCTGAAAGACCTAGTCTTACCTTATCACCCTAACAGACCACTTCGGTCACAAAATACAGGTTTACTTGTGGTTCCCAGAGTCTGTAAGAGCAGAATGGGAGGCAGAGCCTTCAGTTACCAGGCTCCTCCTCTCCTGTGGAACCAGCTTCCAATGACAGTTCGGGAGGCGGACACTCTCTCTGTATTTAAAGTTAGACTTAAAACTTTCCTTTTTGATAAAGCTTATAGTTAGAGCTGGTTCAGGGAAACCTGGACCATCTCTTAGTTATGTTGCTATAGACCTAGACTGCTGGGGAATTTTCCTGTGGTGCACACACATTCACTCTCTCACCCTCAGGGTATGAATGTGACTTTTTATATGTCATTAACTTTGTCTCTTTCTCTCCCTAGTTTGTGTCTTTCCTTCCTTCCCTCTCTCTCTCTCTGTATTCTCATCTTGCAGGTTGCAGGATCAAGATCCAGTTTCCGAGGCTACCCATATCATATATATCGTTACCATCACTATTGTGTTATAATTAAAAGTCGATATCATTGACGGTATAAACTTGTAACCTGATACAGTTGTTTTGTATCTGCTCCTGGTGTCTCTCTCGCTCTTCTGTCTCTACCTCATCTCCATCTTGTCCTTTCTCTCCCCCCTTTCTGTCCCCCACCTCTCCGCTGTCCCCCACTACTTCTCCCTTACCGAGTTAAAATGAAAGAATGTATATGTTACGTGTGTTGTGACTTGTTTTGTCGTCAATAAATTCAGATACACGCATTTTCCTTGGGAGCTTCTGCGAGCCACACTTTATTGTTTGTTTACATCCTAGCACGTCATGACGTACTTCCTATTTCCGGTGTATCAAAATAAAAGTCAGTAGCATTAAACATTACAACGTGCACACTATGTCCGGGGAAAAGGAGTTTGTCCACGTCAACCTCGAGCAACTCTAACTTAATGAAGCATTTGTGTGTATTGCTTTAGTACTGGAATGCAAAGTGTGTGAATATTGTTTATTTTCAATATTTCATTTTGTTACTTCACTGAATATTTAAGAGTTGGATAGTGCCCTGTTTATTGTGCAATGGTATACAGATACAGAGATTTGCACTACTTTGTTTCTCTTTACCCAAGTTAACATTTGTGTGTCAATTGTGCCCTTCAATTCAAAGTTCAAATAAATACCAAATGTTCTAAAATACTGTACATAGGGGTTTTATTCTTCATTCAGGTAAACATCTTTGACATATAGGATGTTAAAGAATGTAATAGTGTTATAGAACATAAAAAAATAATGTCAGTTACTTTGCTGAGTAACTAATTACTTTTACAATGTGGTAACTGAGTTACCAACTCAATTACTTTTTGGGAGAAGTAATTTGTAACTATAACTAATTACTTTTTTAAAGTAAGCTGCCCAACACTGACTATAACCCAGTTTTAATATCACAACTATGTCAACTGTTCCATGGGACACCAACTCAGAACACTAACGACACTCAATCGTAATTAGCTGTGGTTTTACCTGCGGCTGCTGATGTCGCCTTGAAGTATTGTCACCGTTTCATATTGTTGGTTGATGGTTGATGGTTATCTGTAAGTGTGTTGTGAACAAAGTGAAACACACAGTATAGGGCCACTTCTGTGGCTTCTTCAAATTGAAGGTTTTCAGTCGCAAATGTGCATCCTTGTTTATCGGAGGAGGAAAAGTTCTTAGGGCACTTCACGTCGTTTGGTTTGTGGCTGAAACGTGCCCTGTGGTAGCACTGACTGCGCAAACAATACCCGATTTTCTCAGAGCAACGTTGACATTCAAAGTTGTTCTGGCTGCTGTGTAAAGCTATAGCTAATTACAGACCCAGAATGAATGAAACTGGAAGTCTCACACAAAAATAGTGGCAGACGTGTAGTTATATACTGTGGATGACTGTGCACAGCACCATTTAAGAAGCACATAAACAAGCTTAATCTGCATGTTGCAAGCTGTAAACACCTTTTTTTGTTTATATTTACTGGTGGTCATTTAAGTGCAGTCCATTCCTTATAAAGTGTATCTTAAGAATCTTCTCAAATATCACATCAGATATATGTTGCAAAATGCCAACAGATGAGAGGGATCACCTCTACCACATGTTAAAAGCCACCATCAACCTAACCCTAACCCTAACCCACCATCATTAGCTGTATACCTTATACCTAACCCTTTAATCACCATAAGCTTTGTCCAACCACAGGCTGATCAAACCTGGGTGTGTGTTCCTTGGTGTTTCTTTTATGGTGCAGCGCTGGATTCCCAGGTCTGATGGTGGATGTTGCACTGAGGTTGATTTTCTGTGGTTTTGTGGATTCTACACACCTACTGTACAACATATACGGTTTTAAAGCAGCAGTAAGTAACTTTTTATAGATTTGTGTCATAGTATGCCTCTGCTCTCGGTGAACATATATAATGTAATATTATTAATATGCTATCAATCTTTTTGAGCAATAGAATTCACATTTGTTTATTTTCAAAAGTTACACATTACTGCTTTAAACTAATGGGAAAAAAAACAACATTATAAAAAGATAATGTATAGTGTTTTGTTATAATGGTATGGTTCCATTTCATAAAAAAAACAATATTTTGTTATAATGTGAAAACCCCACATCTTGTTTTAACGTGAAACTTGTCATGAGGTAATGAATCATTTACTTTTATTTGGGGCATAACAGCAATGTTCTTCTGGATGTTTCTGTTGTTATGAATGTTTCTTTAGGAAAAGAGTTTCCAAAATTAAGACGACAGCCTGAATAAATAAAGATTGAATGAAAATAAATAAATAATAGTTGTTTGTTGAACGTTTCTCATTGTCAGTTATTTATTCGAAAAAGAAACAATCCAACCGTAGCGATTTGAGCAGCAGCGCTGTCAATATAAAAATAGAATTTGAAATTACAGCTGTGAAACAAATCACAAAGTCTAATCCAAATGTGGGGTTGTAAATGTCAGAAGCGAAAGATTAATATTGACTGAGGGCAAATAAAAGGCTGCTGTTGCATGTATTAGAGAGTTGAGAATAAAAAAGGTGGATAATTCATTTAGTTTCCCATCTGCCTCTCCAAGTTCCTTGATTTGAAACATTTCCATTTCAGTTGCAAAGATGATGTTTTTCAAAGATGAGTGTGGTGCTTGTAGATAAAGCCAAAACAAAACGAAAGGTGGCCATCAAGCCACGATGAGCCAGAACGTGTCACTCAAAAAAATTGTATATGTGTATATGTATATAGATATATATATATATAAATTAATTAATTTGTGTTGCTCCACATTAAACCAATTTAATTAAAAACAATATGATTTAAGTATTTTTCTTGAGTATCTGGGGGGTCCGCAGCCTCTTCCTGAAGCCACTGTAACACAAAAAGCCACTGTAACACAAAAAGACAACACTGAAGACACAAATGACAACAAAAAGGTGACAAAAAAACACAACACAATTACAAAGCCATAAAAACATAACAGAGAGAGCCTTTATGAGGAATGAAAGCAGGTATTTTTTAAGTGACTTTTCGGTGTTTTTCTTCTTGTGTCTCCTTTGTTCTCGCTTGCTATCTTTTGCCACACACACACACACATTTTCACACATTTGTCAATTACAAACTGGAGGTAATCAAATCTGCCTTTTAAATCCTGACCCTTGTCATCTGCTGTGCTGAAGTTAGTGCTCCATCACCGGTAATCTCCAGACTTAAGTTTCTATTGCATTACAGGGCTTGACTGCAGGGGCAGGTCAATTAAATTAGTCTTCAACACAGCTGCTCCATGAACATGTCTTAAAGGGTTCGGGCATATTGGGGTGAGATTGTGAGGGGACTTCAAATGGTGCCTTTGACTTGTCATTTAAAACATGACTACCAGAGGAGACCCAACAAAAGCCTATGTCATTCAGTGAGCGGTTTATGAACTTCATTTCGCAGCTGGAAAAGGCTGTTTAATGGTGAGACACGGTGGAAAAGTGGACAGTAAAGTAACAGGTTGAGTTGTTTGTTAACAGTCAAACATCTCTTTTTACGTGTGCCTCCATTGGTAGCCACGTTTACTGCCTGAGTGGACATCCATGACTCAGGCTTGAAGCATGCACATCCCAGTCTGCACTGACTACATGTCAGTACCTTGTACAACCAAAAAGAAACAACTATCCCTTCAAAGTAATACAATTCCATGCGTCTTGTACATGTGGTCCTTGGGTCAAGGGTTACCGAATAAATGGAGCCAACAGGATGTGACATCTGTCGTCTGATGTCTGACAAGGATGAATTGCATGACTGATGCACATGGGGAGCATCCAGGTCATGCCACACTTACCCTCAGGTCACCAGGGGTCAAAGCCCCCGTAGAACTCTCTCTTCCATCAGACTACAGGAAGCCAATCAACTTCAAACACCGACTGATCATTTGCAGAGTAATTGCGAGTTAAATCGACCTCTTATTCAGCTTGGAGTGCACCCTTTTTTTTTTTCTTTTCCCACTCAACAAGAGCCTGGCTGCCTTTTTCTGCCGTTTCTTTGAAATTTGTCTTTTTTTGCCTGCATTTATCCTGTAATTGTGATGGAGACTCGGGTACTCCTGCTGGGAGGAGAAACCAACCTGCAGCAGTGCATTAAGAAATGAACAAATGGGACTATACAAGACAGACTGTATACACTCACCACATGTGTGCATCTGTGCATGTATGGTACACGTTGGAGTGCCAGCTGACTAACACCCAGGCAGTGACAGAGGCAGCTGCTGTTGGAGCACACAGGGGGTCTTTGTCTCTGCACTGTAAAACCAAGCCAACTTTATATTTATCTTACATCAGCACAGCAACATTTTCCGACCGATTGCTTTGGCTCATGATTCTATGCTAGTAGGCATTATGTCACGTTTCAAACTCAAGGCCTGCGGGCCATATTCGGCTGGCAATACAAATGTATTCGGCCCGCGGGATAATATGTATGACTTTATGTCTTCCCTGCTCCTCCATTGACAAGCATGAAGCAAATTAACTGTGGACTGAACACAGAACTGGAACAAGGGGGCTTGACTCCTCATTTGGATTTTGCTCCCTCTATTTTAGCTTAATACATCTAGTGAAAATTAGTGAGTGCAGCAAATAATTGGCCAATATATGTGACGAAAGGCCTTCATGTGCATTACTATGCTGATTTCAATGGGAAATTATTCATAGATTGTTTACCATACTCTAAAAGATGTGTGACTTTAAAAGAGTAGTCCAATGTTGATATTTAGCCCTTCTGAGATTATTCCATGGGCAAAAATGAATTAATTTCAGGAAAAAAGTAAACATTGCATTCACTAATATGAATGCAATGAAGATAATTTGTTCTAAACTGTTCTTGGCCCTCGTCTTGGACACAGTTTTCTGTAACTGAGTTTGACACACCACTGCCTTATGTGGATTAGGCGTGAGATGATGATATAATATATTGGGTTTTAGGATTACTATTGGAATAATTGAAGACTGTACAGACTGGAATCATGTTCATATTATTAATGTAAAAATCTATGAACTCTTAAAATGACTCTGAAACACATTGGAATCTCCCAACGTACTCGTTGGGAAGAGCATACTGCTTTTTTGCATGGGATACATATTTTTTGTGAATATTTCTAAATAAATACCACGGAGAGCGTTGTTATCCACTGGTATTGTAAGTTACTCTCAAAAGGGTTTTTAAGAACAGATTATTGCTACCTGTATGCTTTTATTTGTTGTTTCCGCTTTTTATCACATGCTTTTATTTTGGTACTCTGGTGCCGGAAGTAGAGGTTGTGCATCTAATAGCGAACAAATTAGTTGATCACGCATGGAGCAGCCGATAACACAGGACAGTCAGAGATCAACATAGCTCCGCAATTTAAGGATTTCACTGCATTTGTTAAGCACCTGGCTATAATTGGGAGCAAGGTATGTTGTTAAAACATGTTATACATACAGTTATGTGTGTTTAGCGGACTTGAGAAACTGTGAGAAAGTGTTTATTTTCACCATGCTAATATTTCTGTTGCTGGTCAAGCTAATGTTAGCCTCCGTAGAGCGTACAAGGATTCCTTGTACATGTGTATGTGTGGTGATGTTTAGCTAAAAGGAGCCTTAGTGTCATTTTATGATTAAGATTGTTTATTTTTATTATTTATTATTTTTATTTGTCTGTCCTTAGCTCTTATGGTGTTCCTGAAAGAAAAATGATTTATGTGCAAAATAAGAAAGAATGGCTGTACATTAATAAATGCTTCTGGAAATCAGTACGCTTCACCATTGTCTGGCTGGGTTTGCTACAGGTATTGCTAACAATAGTCAACAATGGCTAGCCTGCGATAAGTTTGTGTTTCCAGACTTCTCAAATGGAATCCCTCCCACTTTCAACTTCCAATGTAAATGGAATGCTGCAGAAGAGCATTATAATTTACAAAACACTAAGACTGAATATTTATGATTTTATCCATTCACGATCATTCCAATAATGGAAATTCACCATGAAAACTCATTGTACATGTTACATTTTAATCAGGATTAGATACTTCAAAATTAATGGATTGAATGATATATAATAATATTGGAAAGAAAAAAAATGCAAAATCTGATAAATCCAAGCATCCTATTTATTGCAGGATTCACAATGTGCACACTGATGAAAATATAATTAAAAATCAGTAACAGCATTTTAGTCATGTTGTGGCTGTTGATTTCTTCATTGTGGTAGCAAAATGTTTGTCACACAGTTGGAGAATTATGTCTTTGAAATTGCTTGAAATGGCTGTAGGTTGCGAATGTATCAGTACAAATGAGTAGTTTAAAAGGGGTGAAATGATTGTATCGGACGACTGATGTCAGGTGATACCTGACATCAGTATCAGACACGGAAAAGTGATACCAGCCATCCCCAATTGGGATATGCAATATCAAATATCCCTTCCTCATGTGGACTCATGTACTGCAGTTGAATTATATAGAGCAACTTGATAAATATAGTTTCAAGAGTTTCACATTGTAGGTGAGGGCCTTGTGTGTTTGTCAGCTGGTCATGCAGCCACTCAAGGCCAGCTGCCTCCAGAGTGGTGTACTATCTAGCCATCTGAGTGAGCTTGTTAAAGGACAGCCTCAAGGCTAGCTTTCTCAAATTACCCCTGTGTTGGGGGAGCAGAGCCAGATCCTCTCCTATGCGGCTTTACTTAATTGCAAAAGGTGATGACGGAACCATTCCCTCCTAAATCTCACCACTTATTGGGACCAATTAAAATGGATGAGAAAATGAAAACGAGCATTACCCTGCATTGTGTACTGAATGTTTCACATGTCAGGGTGCTGGTGATGGAGGAGTCCCAAGTAGCTTTTTTTCCCCTCTGAATGAGCCATACATCTCCCATGCTTCTATCATGGCATTTCACAGGAGTATCAGTGTAAAGAATGGATGTCCTATAAATTCTCCTCTCCGCTCCAGGCGCTCTTTCAATTACAACCTTTCAATTTAAAATACTAAAGATCATTCTCCTCCACAGCTCTGGATGGGAAATGGGTGTGAATTTATGGAAAGGTCAGGATTAAATTAGAAAGAATGGGACCTGCAGAGAGCTGGCATCTGACTGACCATCACTTCATAAACGTTAAAGAGATATGTGGCGTACACTTGGGTGGCTCTCAGATCAATTTCCATTAACAATGGTGTT
This sequence comes from Solea solea, assembly GCF_958295425.1. Classification (NCBI taxonomy): domain Eukaryota; kingdom Metazoa; phylum Chordata; class Actinopteri; order Pleuronectiformes; family Soleidae; genus Solea; species Solea solea. The sequence goes on from NC_081135.1 coordinate 12,285,055, forward strand.
ACGGAGAGCATTACAAGCATTTTCTCTTGAGCATGAGTAAGTGATATGCTATTTTCCTTATCCTTTAAGTCCTTCAAGTGTTGGAGCCTGTTGAAAAAGGGACAATGTTGATAATAAAGGAGCAACCGACAGAGACTGCAGTTCATTTGGAACAGCTGTCAACCAAAAAAAAAAAAAAAAAGCTGCAGCAACAGATTACTTTTCAGCACAAGTGCAGCTGTGAGTCTGAATGTGTGCGACGAGACACGTCATCCAACACAGCTGATCGTGTGATGGTGTAAATGCAATGATGTATAAGTGTGAATTATTAAGTGTGTATAAGTGATCATCGCTTCTCTACTGTTCTACTGTTCTAATAATCAGGCAGATGTTACATATTGCCACCACTTTCTTCAAATCATTGCGTATATTTTACACGTTATGTCATTAGCATTACCTCAATTAATTTGATTCAATCATTTAATGTGTTGTCATGTACCAGTGTGTGAAGTGGGGGAAAAAATATGTAAGTATGAACATTTTCAGCAAGTCATTATTATACTGTACATTAGGGGTGGGACTCTTAAGGTGCCTCACAATTCGATTACAATTACAATTCAGGGGCCATGATTCGATTATGAAACGATTGTCAATGCATCTTGATGCACTTTGAGTCTTTTCTATGTCCTTGTCTCACTCTGTGATCACTCACCACTTACTCGCCACAGTGCGTTTGCAATGAGAAACAAGAGTTTAATTAATTTTCATTATCATTTATTAAACTAAGTTCAATGCTAAATACTGCATTGTAAAGAAGTAACATCTTGAATCGCAATTCACATATTTATGACAAAATGCAAAGTGCTTTTACATGCAACGTGTTTAACAGCTCAGCAATAGCACCCGTGTGGCTCTCATTCATTGCTCTTGTTTGGAGCACAGCCTCCAGTCATCAGTGATAAAGTGCGCACTGTGCAGTTATAGTGACGTACAATATGGTGGCAACAGATGTCCAAGCATCACATGTGATTACTATCCTACCCTCCTTCACACGTGAGGCCGTGACTTCTGTTTTGGTTTCGTTGTTGAGTGTCGCGATTGTCGCGTCAGCGAAATAGCGCTGCTGTATCTAGGCTCCGTGCTTCTTTCTTATGTGCTCCCTGTAAAGAGTCCAGGTGACGGCACGCTGCACTTCAGAGTGCCGCCTTTTTGTACCGATTCAGAATCATCCATGTCTGAATCGCGATGCAATGTTTTTCCCCACTCCTATAAGATATACCGGAAGATGTTCACAACATCAATTTATTTAAATTTTCAGTACAGATTAAAATAACTAAAAGCTGGACTTGTGTTACCCATTTTGGCAATACAACAATACAACATATATTTAGATTATCCTTAAAGGCGACATAGACCGGAAGCTCCAATTAACGCTGCGTTTGTGTGTGTATCTGCGTCATTACCTCGTTTATGAAACCCTAAAGTTTCAGAACAAACAGTTCAGCCACTGCTGAGAAAATAGTGTTGTATTGTTTTCCTGGGCTCTGCGAAGCGGATTGGCACTTCCCTATGCTGATGATGTCATCAGGAAACCTCACCACCGTAGCGCCTCCTGGTGTGGGCACTAGTCTGGGCACATCCGGTTGCGTACATTCAACCGCAGAAGAAGAAGAACTACTCTCGTTGTAGCTGCTGAGATGCAGAGCATCCACCGTGCCAGAGGGGGAGCTGTGTATCTGAGAGCTGGCCTACCAATTACGTCACTTCCAGGTACCTGGCCAATCACAGGACAGTGGGAAAGCTCTCGTTGGCTGGCCAATCCCAACACAGTCCACGTTCTGGGGGGGTGATTTCGGTCTGAAACAGCGCGGCTGACGAGGGCGTCAGTGAGGAGATATTTTGATCTGCTCGTTTGCAGCGACTGGGAGGTTTTTAACCATGAAAACAAGTTAATATATGTAAGTAGACCTCCATAATTAACATATATGTGCTATACCAGCATTCGATGTCACCTTTAACATTTCCAACAATGATTTAAACTACAAGCACCGAGTCAATTTTATGTGGTGCCCTGTTATTATGCTGTCCTCCAGGACACAAATGAGGCAAGTAAACTTTAGTGAAAAAAAATTAAACAACTTCCGATAGATATTTTTCTTGTTTCACAAAAAAAAAAAAAAAATATAAACTCCAGACACTAGAAACAAAGACTAGACTCTCGCGACAACAGGTGAACATCATGCAGTGCACCCTGGGAGTTAATTATTCTGGGCTATAATGAATTGGACAGATAATCTAAACAGAGTACCAGCATCTCGTGACAGGGGCCAGTATATGCAAATAAAAGGGGCGTCACTCAAAATAACAGGCGATAAGCAGTACTGTCAGTACCGGCACACTACAAGCGCTGAACTGTACATAAAAAAAGAGACAGGTAAGGGTATTCCTGAAGAGCATCGTATATGATGTGATTTGAATGTTGTAGAGGATGAATTTCAGATGAGTTCGCTTTAGCCAGATTTATAGAAAATGCATATATTGCATCCATCATTGTTAAATTATTAATGTGGATTGTTACATGCTATGTGGTCATATTTTCTTGTTGGTCTCTAAACACTATTAAGTGCATGACACTTACATAAGCAATCGACCAATCAATCAAAAACCCATTTCCACTGGTAAAAGTAACCCTGTTAAACCTCAAGTTTTGACTGGTGGAAATGTTTTCAATCAGCATTCGCTCAAGGGTACAGTAAGTGTGTGGGCAGAATAGCCAAATTACGAATAAACGATTTTTATGTCAGTGTAGTGGCTAAAGTACACTTAATTCCAAAGCCACTGAATAGTCGTAAGCTGTAGGTAGCTTCCAATTGGCTTACTTTGTAGGTACTGTTTTAATTCATCAATCACGAAGGCAAGAGAGAGTTGTGTGATGGGTTTGCACATTTATTTCCACTTGCAGTTCCTCCAAGTTACATGTCTATCCACATGTATCCAAGCTTCTCGAGGATCAACTACACATAGAAATATTCCCTAGATGTTCAGGTTGTGAATGACGATCTATAGATTCCAACAGTAAGACAACGCAACCTAATGTCACGTAGTGACCTGACGGTCAAAAAACCTTGTTGCAGCAAACTAAGTACAGCTTCTAAAACGGACACATCCATCAAACTGCTTGATATTTTTCAGTACATCATCTTCCAATTCCATTATCTATCATAGCCGCCAAAGATATATAAGTGTCTGTGGTACCTTTTATCTAAAGAACAAAATACATCAATTACTGTAGAATTTGTACTTATCGAACTACTTATTAATGTCATTATTGTTACTGTTATTGTATTATGCTGGTTATCTGTACGTGATGTGTAGTACTGTTGTTCTTGTCTTTCGCTCTTTCTCTCTCTCTCTTGTTGTCCCCTCCACACACACACACACACACTCTATCTGCCTGTCGCTTTTTTATTGCTCTTCTATTAGCGATAGTACCTGCTCTGACGAGGTTCCGAGCTGAGCCAATACTATGTGTGACGTCAACAGACTGCCGGCCACTGAGTGTCAGCACTGGAAGAGTCATGAGCGCGACGTCCGACACAAGAATCAAACCGAACAATGCCGAACTGTAGATCAGTTAAAATGACTTAAAATTCCTGAAGACATGCGTTAATCTCCAACATTATCCGCCGTGATTGTGAGCGACGAGCCCTTCCAAACTCCTTCCGCCGTATTTCAGTTCAGTAGTTCTGACAGAGTCCGTACTCCTGTCACGCAGGGAATATTGAATATTTAATTAACGGAGTACACCGGAAACAACTGCTTTACAAGTCACTAGGTGTGTGTGTCTAGTATAAAACAAAGTCACAGCAGTGCTATGATGACTCCGCCCACGTCGAGGAGGTACTATAGTAATGAAAACCACGTAGAGTCGAGCAAGGCCGTGTCGTGGTGAAAAGCACCATTTCTTTCTTTCTTTCCCGCTTTCTCCTCCGTCTACTTTCCCCCTGTCTGTCCACTCCCCATCCCCTAGCCGGTCTGGTTACCCCACATCACACATCACACTTCAGAAAATAAATACAACCACTACTGCATTTTAACCGTGTGGTTGACAACCACCTTAAAAAGGACAGGTTTAAAAAAAGAAAAAAAAAAAAAAAAAAAAGTTACTTGACCTACACCTCCCTGTATTCTCTCCCTGTATTCTCTGTACTTGCAGGAGAAAAAAAACACAATATTGACAACATGTGTGAGCCCATATAAATGGTGACATATCTCTCACTGCCATCGTTATCTCTCATTATACAATCTCTTTGTAGCAGAACCACATTGTAAGAGATGGGAAATGTTGCCGGATTTAACTGATACCAGGCTGCTCCACCAGAGCCTTGACAACATCCAATCATCATAAAAGTTGCTCCGTTTTTTTTAATGTCCGTTTAGGAGAGGAATTGTTTTTATGTCACAAATGGTGTACAGTGATAACACATGTGCATGCATGCATATCCATACCCAGATTGGCCACAAACGCAGAATGCCTGCATAGGGATAACACAGCCTTATCAGTAATGCTAGTGGGATGTATTATGTCTGTCTTGGCCAGGACACACACTTGAAAAAAAGATTTTTAATCTCAATTTGTTTTTTCCTGGTTAAAAAAAAAGGTTAAATACAATTTTGCGCAGACACAAAACAAAGAGCAGAAAAATCTGATGCCACTCATGTACTTCATTAGTAAAATGTTCAGCCAAGTATGACATTTGTTGGTCATCATTTTAATACATTTCTGCATACTAAACTCTGTGCCCTGTCCATCATCCTAATTGGAAGAGGAGAAGGACTGGTACATATTTTAATACATTAGTTCTTATTAAGAACCAACCAAATGGTACAGCAAGCTACCAAAATCAGAAATGTCCAGAATTGTTTTTTTTTGTGTGTTTTCTTTTTTTTACCAGCAGTGGATCTATGCACCTTATGTTTAACATAAAATACAGTGATGGGTTCAGCTGCAGCTAATGTGAAATATCAATTATCTTAATTGAGCAAAATCTACTTTTTTTCAAAGGTTAGTCTTCAGCGTGAGGATAATTCTTGTTATTCTAAGTATTATATAAAAACGGATATTCCACATTTTCAAAGGACAACAACGAAAATATCTTACTTTAAAGCTGAGACTATGCAAAAGAGCGATGAGGGTAAAACACAAGCAGACTAGGCAAACTAACGGGGAACACAGGCTATACTGTTGAAACTTTGAGGCTGGTGAGTCAATGAGACACAGGTGACAACAAATAGCAGGTAATCACTGAAAACACATGGCTGGGAGGTAAAACTGGGAGTAAGTACAACATTAAATGGGAAGTTAACTCAAGCAGACACACATAAACATTACATCCAAAAATAATAACCAAATGAAAATTGAAAACGTCATAGTCCCAACAGAGGCCAACCATAACACATTCTCCAAGTCAGAGCATACTGTATATGGGTCACAAGTTGCTGCAACTGCTGCCATTATTCTGAACTGTTTCCTTAAACATACAACAGTGGATATCTATTAAGATCTATGTAGGAAAGTCTTAAGTTAACAAGTAATCTCAGCAGGCGGCCTTAAACAAAGGCTCACACAGTGATCTCACATAACAGTAAGCACGGTGAAGCAAAAATAAAAAAAAAAAAGGTGTTGTTTACGGTTCCTGTCACTTGACCGACCATCTATGTGGGTCACTAGATGTGAAGTGAAAGATGGTGAGCCCGGATTGGTTAGGGTCGATGGGTATAGTCCATCACACTGCCAAGGCACTAATGTTCTATGATCGTTCATCAAATCACACACTTTAATCACAATGTGTTACAATTCAAAGTGCAAATTACTGAGAACAAAGTACAGGTAATTGGATATAAAATAAAATATAATAAATAAAATACAAATAAATTTTAGAATTAGAACAATATATATAATGATATCATGAAATATGATGAAACTAACTTTAAATGGTAAAATAAAGAAAGCAATTGTTTTTTAAAAGCAGGGGATGTATTTGAGACATCGAAATATTGGAATTAAGAGGGTGACATCGAATGTGAGACTGCCGGTTGTGACAAACCAAGCGCTCCGCCAATCACCCCTCCCTTTCCCAAACACACCAGGGAACTACGGTGGCCAGGGTGTGTATCACCCTGCAGTGCTGTGATTAAAGTGCCGTTCTATCAACGCAGACGGAGTTCCGTGGTTGAATGTGTTGTTTTCCGTAACGAGCTAATCCGAGGTAAAGCAAGCTAGAAGTCCTCCGAGGTCTCCTTACTACAGTTCGGGGGTCTGACAGCTTGGTTGGTAACACCGCATACATCATTACTTGGATGTGGGAAGTGTGTCGAGAAATGAGCCAGGCTGCGTTGGATACGGAGAGCCTGCCTGGAGACGGAGAAGCGCACAGCGCTCGCCATCCACTCAGAACGTAACGTTAGCCGACATTTTTTATTAATATGTCTATTAACTCCAGTGACTCTTCTTCTTTTCTTTCTTTTTTATTAAATTAAATTAATCCTACATTCATGTTTCCACTGTCAGTGTATCTCTTGTATTTTAGCTTCCATGTCATCTTGGCTTCTCCCTATGGAGGATGAGTAAATCTTATCATAAAGCACATACGTGACTATACTGTACTGAGTACACAAACATTTGAACAAATCTATTCTCTGCTTATTGTTCACAAAAATCCACTTCTCATCGTGTGTCTCTCCATTATGTGAGTGTGTGGGAAAACTCTCCTCTGCTCTCACTGATGCAAACAACACTAGGGAGCACACTTACTCCAGAAATGACAGGACCAGAGAGGGAGAGAGAGAGAGAGGGAGAGAGAGAGGGGGGACAAGAGGAGGGGGAGCTTATGAGCTCTCGGGTGGGAGAATGAAAGAAGAGTGAGACAGAAAAATAAAGTGTGTGAGATAGGAGGGGTGTGTGTGTGTGTGTGTGTGTGCCGCTTGATATTGGGCTTTTTGTAGGTTTGTTGGAGAGCTGAGGGAGAGGAGATCAGAGACACAGGACACAGAACTCTCTCCCTCTCGTTCTGTGTGTAAAAGGGGAACTGTAGTGTCGGGGCTTGATTTCATTACCGGACCTAATCAGGTCCATATACTTTAAGTGCTGCTTTAATTTGTCTAATCTAAGGATATGGCCACTGCCCTGCAGCAACATGGCTGCTGCGCCTGGAAAAGCCATTAAAGAGCATATGGACACACACTGACTGTAACCTGGAAACACGAGATACTGTTAATGCACTGTCACATTAACACATTCATTTTTAGTATATAATAATACTAGTATAGCCACTTCCAAGTACAGTGACATATTAGGCTGAAGTATACTTTGTTTACATAGTTTATTTCTTAAATTCAACTCAGATGATACTGCCAAGGCTGAATAATTTTACACCAAACAGAAGTGCTATATTATTGAGTACCAGTTTCATTACAAGCATTCACAATTATGTAAATCAAGTGATCTGAGAGCTTTACTTCTGCACCTCTGCTATTAGACGCTGAGAAAATCTAGCATTCAGAGGAGACTTCAGAGAGAGCAAGGGCACTACTACTGGCTGTTGTGCATATCTTGAATAAACCTGGTGTAATAGACTCTTTTCACAGCAGGTATTTGCTGACAAACACAAGTTGTACCTATGACTGATTAGGGTTCCACTTCAGGTTTAAGCGAGTCAGAGTCGTCCCATTGTTCAAGTGTAAGGGTAGATCACACGAAATACTTAAATACATCTATGTTCATTATTATGGGTGCAACTGTCAATGAATCTGTCAATTATTTTAATTGTTTGGTCCATACAAATGTCACAGAATGTGGACCATGTCATGTTACAAACATTGCAGATTATGTTCCGGCTTTGCTTCAGACAATATTGCAATTAATACCTGCTATAACATTGACTCCCTTCCTGAAGCACAACTCCAAAAAGCACATTTATTTCAGTGATGTGTTGGAGGCAGTTTATGATCATTAACTTCAGCTTCATGCCAAAACAGAGTGAAAACTGTTTTAAATTCCTGATTACTCACATAATCAATGAAATGAACAATAAACATTGAGCACATCATTGCAAAAGCCCATGAAGGACTCTACTCCCCTCAGGCAACTTAAACAAAATCCCAGGTCAGACATCAACCCCTTAGCTATTATTGTGCATGATGTCTTACTTTACTGTTACTGACATCATCAGCTCCATCACTACATCCTCTGTCACAGTATGGTACAACAGTACAACAAAACACTGCAACAGATTGTTATGAAGGCATCACAAATAAAAAATAAAGTTATCAGAGGTTTAACAAAGTGGTTTAACAACCTGTCACACCCTGTTCCCCATCTTAACGAGGTCCTACAGGTCCACCACTGTCCACCAAACACTGCAACAACAGCTTATTTTGTATGTTGCCATCAGATCTCCCATACCTGGCATGCATTGCCACTTCACAGCGATTTGCACTGATTTAGTGGCATGTTGTCATTTCTGTATGGAAATTTGTGTTAATGTATGTCGATTTTCTGCCTGTCCACTTTATTCTTGGGCAAGCGGTGTTGCAGTGGCGAGCTTGGATCCCCATTTGGCCGAGGGCCTTACATGCAGGGGTTCTCTCCAGGTACTCTGCTTTCCTCTCAAACTCCAAAACCATGCAGAGGTTAATTTGAAACTCAGTGATTGGTTGTTGATCTCTGTATGTTGGCCCTGTGATGGATTGGTGACCTGTCCAGGGTGTACCCTGCCTTTTGCCCTATGAACTTCATGTAGAGGATAAAGTGGTAGAAAATGAGTGAAGGACACTTGTACAACAATCTCTTCAAATTGCAAATATCCTCATGGAAAGGATTGTCTTATCTTCAACCCTTATGACAAAGAAATGTAATTGATCTTAATGTTTCACAGTTTATTCATAAATGGTATTTTTAAATAACTGTTTCTCAGTATAGGTTTTTATGTTCTTGTGTCTGTGGCGACATTCACATGCTGCACACAGAACAATGTATTATGTCACAACTTAGTCAGTAAATCAGGACAGTTCCACACAGCAGTTTTATGGCTGAAATCACCAAGAAGCAGCCATGATACGTTTCAGAAGAGGATCGTCCTCCTAAAAAATAAACCCGGATGTTCAGAGAGACTTGACAGTCGTATCCTCATCGCGATCACCATTTTAGCTTCTCACAAACGCGATAGTCCGATATTGAGCCTCGCTGCCTGTGCCCGTCTGCTCCCGGAAGCACCATAAACTGCTACCTTTGCATATATTCCGTCATATTTGTTTCACGGCAAATCGGTCATACACATACACTTTAATTTCCAAGCAAAAACATGCTACTACACTGTTTATGTGTGCAAAATACCATGTGGAGAGTTGTTATTGACTGGTATCATATGTTTTCTTCTAAGTTGGTTTCTAAGCAGCATCGGGGTGAACTTCAATGTCACTCCCAGTTCGAGTTCAGATATGAATGGAATGCAGCCTTAGTCATATGACTGTTATAGGTTAAATCACTTAGTTTAAGTTTAGCTGGACTCTGTTGTTGCTCCAGATACCTCAAGTTAACATTCTGGCTTCTTCCACTGAAGACCATATAGATATTTTTGTTTTAACTGTATTGCAGGATAAACTGAGCGACCTCCACCTGTCTCAGAGAGGTGACATAAGACAAAAGTCATGTGACCCACATATAATGCTCAGAATTAGGCTTGAATGTAGCATGTGGCGGGAGCATTACGCAATGGAAGGTTTTCTGTTGAGTATGGCACTGTATTTTTCAGAGTGCCAGATGGCCTTTCAAACTCAAGACATGTCACTGAAGAGGGGATTAAATGTGTTTGACAAGCTGAGCAAAGCAGCCTTGAATGTGTTCATGCATGTGCAGAATGAGGGCTACTGCTGAAACAATCAATCGGTCCATATACTCAGCTTGACATTGACTCAGCAGACTTCTATATCCCTGTCATAATCATTTCAGAAAATAATTCAATGTTCTTGATCAGAAACAAATAAACAGGTTCAATTGGTGCAAGCCAGCCTAAAAAGCTGAAGGGTAGTAGATTAAACAAGGCGGCAGAATTATGAAAAAGACCAAGACCAAATTGAACTAATTCAAAATTTACAACCCAGTCTCCAGGATCATGTTGCCACTTTACATTTCTGCAAACCACATATGCGTGTGAGCTCATGTGTCTGAACCGGAATGACATATTTACTGGTCTACAGATGTGCACGTCAATGTGTCAGCTGGAATGAGGGTTGATGGTGACCATTCCCTGGTTATGAATGTGGTAAGAATTAGGCACAAAAATAACCTGATTAGTTTAGGAAAATATCATGTTTTTTCTTCATACTGTTACATCATCTGCATAGAAAAGAAAAGGGGAAAAATATGCCACAAGCTCAGGAAAAAACACACCGGAATGTCCATATTACACCCTAACAAATCTTCCAAAACATTGGACCAATTAAAAAAAATAAAAGAACTAACTGTCACCATCTTGCCACAGAAGATAGCCAACTAAAATATTCTGACAGCATCAGAAATCTAGAATTTTGTCATATCTTTGCTGCTATCACCTACTGTACATCTGCAACATGAAATGACATTGATCAACGCGACGTGGCAAAAAAGTGAACGTATGTTTAAAACAGCATTCTGCAAAATGGCCTGTATGCATGGAGTGTCATTTAGAGTCCAGTCAATTGATGCGAATGAGAAAGTTGCACTTTTTTAAGGTAACATTAGTGATTAACACATAAATCAAAAACTTCTGCGTCATGTTTAAGGAGTTGTTTTAGTAAAACAGTCCTTGATATTTCAGGATCATGAGGGGACCACAGTGGAGCACTGCTGCATCCTACAATTCATCACTAAATACTCTGCCTAACTTCTCTGCATCATAAACTTACAAGTTGCCTGTTTTATGAAGAAAATGGTGAGTTTATATGTATTTCACCCATGTTCTCTGTTTTTTTTTTGTTTTTGTTTTGCAGTTTCCTGTCAATACATTTCCCAGGAATTGGGAAATGGTCCTGACTGGTTTTCCAGGGAATCACTTTCCACTATAATCCTGGAATAGCAACCTTATTATAAACAATGCCAATAATCATGTCACCTACCCCAGCTTTATGTGTGTGACTGGATATTTTACTTTTAATTTTTTATTCAACTATACTCATGTGCCTCACTTAGTTGCCTGGCGTCATGTTGTACCTTTTACCCTCCTCCACGTGTCAGCACTATCAGCAGCACCTCTGCTAAAACCCAATGCCAATGTTCTCACTTGCACATGACATAAAGCATTTATGGATGAGGCTTTCAGAGGACATGACAATGTGTTTTTTTTCTGTATGTGTGCTCGTGCAACTCATCTCTCCTCTTCTCAACCACATTTTTATTTGACATGCTATACGTTTGTGTCTTTAAAAAAAAAAACTTAAATTATTAAATATACATGTGATTATTAAAATATGTCAGAGTTGGCACGCTCACCAAAAAAAAACAGAAGAAAAATGTAAAACGACTAAAACATTTTAATTACCAACCAGTTAAAGTTTGGGTGGGCAACATCAGAAAAGTAAGTATATCCATCCATAATTATCAATGACACACACAGATACAGGTTTTTTCAAAAATTCAGAATAGTCTTTATTAATACAAACACATCTTCAATGCGGCTGGGAGTTAGTGCCAAACAGATGATTCATTCTTCAAACAAGAGATGGTAAAAACCAGGACGAGACCAGAGATCCGAGTTGAAAGACCTTAAATGTGGGAAACCATGTGGTAAACAGCAAATATGTCTTCTACAAAGCCATCAGAGACTCAAATACTACTGAGGACAAATGACAAATCTAACAAAGATTGTGTGAGAAGCAGAAATGTTTATACTGTGGAGACCAGGGGCACTGTTTAGGAGACAGAGTAGGAGGAGAGGACACAAGGAGACATGTCCTGGTGTCTTCAGCTGCATTAACTACAGGGCAAAACTAAAGAATCCTGATATAATAACATTTCAGAGTAATGCAAATCAAATGTCCTGAAAGAGCACTATAGATGTGCATCTTGTCTCTGTGTGATTTCCTGCAGATCATGGCTGCACAACAGCTGCCTGGCAATGCAGGTGGAGAAGAAGAAACAAGTTGTGTTTTTAATTGTTGTGTTTGCGACAGCTTATTATAGAATTAGAAACCGACGCAGAGCTTCTGCTTCATACTGGTTTACTGCAGAAAGGCAGACACAGAACAGAGCAGCACGCGTATCTTGACGTGTATGTAAACAGCTATCAGAATGCGCTGCAAGGCACAGGGGTGTGTGTGTGTGTGGAGGGCCATTTTCTCAACCTCTAAAGAAACTAGCCTAGAAATGCCCCAATCACAGGGCAATTCAGGAAAAATGGATGTGGCTTTTCTACTCAAACTTATTAGTTTGGCTTTTCAATAAATTACTATTATTTTGTCTTTATTTTTATTTTAGTTTGTTCATTTATTTTTTTTATTTTATTTATTTTAGAATTGTATTTATTTTTATTGATTTATTGCATCTGATTTTTAGATCACCCTACCTGAAACATATTTTTTGACTGTGCCTATTATTTCCCAGTGTTTCCTCATTTCTAGACTGGTGAGATACGACGTTTTCCTCAGCTCCTTTGTCTTAGTCGTATTTATCAAGCTGCATGAATGTGTCCGGGTGGGTGAATGTGGTAAAACAACATAAAGAAAGCAGTAATTGATGAGTCAAGTATTTTCTAACACCGCTTGCACACAAATCTGTTCTGTCATGTGATCAATATGGACCAATATTCCACCAAATATGACATCAATATGAATACAAACATTGTATTCATATTAAAACTGCTCCTCTGCCCAGTTACTATCAGATTGTCATGTGCTGAGAATGAAGGAAAGTCTGTCGCACAGTCTGATTAAGTCATCCAACTCCTGTCTTGCAGTCCTTGTTGCGAGAAGCAAACCTGATGTAATCAGTCTGATCATTTTGAGACGAGACTACGCTGAAATCCGAAGAGAGCAATATGGTTTTTCTAGGAGGGAATGTAATTTGTTGTGGTTGCATCATCCATCAGTGTGATAACATTGCTGTCAATCTGCACAGAAGAAGAAGAAAGAGGAGACAGATAATATTCTCCAAAGAGTACGGCTGTCAAGTGATTTAGGGGAGTTTTGTATGCAGGGGTCAGCATAACAGTCATGTCATGTCCCCAGTGAGTGTCTTGATGTTTTAGCTGAATGCAGCTGTGTTTGAACACCTAAATGATCATGGTATAATATTTTTTTCATTGATAATCTAAAATTAATGGTATCATGAAGAGCATTCGCATTTCTTCAAGCCTGTGCCATATATTTCGATTTCATCTTAACCGCATTCCTTATTCCTGTGGCCCACGTTAACTTACGTCAATTATGGGTGCGACTTCTGGTGCTTGCTGCCGCTGAAGCAGAATTGGCTTCTTCCGTGGTAACTTGATGCTAATCACCAAGAGTCATTGTGAAAATTGCCATGTGGGAACATTTACCTCTTACACCTCAGAACCTTTGAAACAGGAACAGGACATGTAGCAGGAAGTCATTGAGGAAATTCTTACCTGGAGGTGGAAGTTAGGGGGCGGTGGTGGTGTCTAAGAAATTGCGTGGCAAGAAATGTACACCAAGCTGGAGACGACAGTTCAAGACCACAACAAGGCCAAGCTTGCCTGTTGCAGTGAGATGTAGTTCCTTATGAAATGAATTTGAGAGTGCAGTTTGTCAAGAAGGTGGAAAGTATTGTTGGGTAGAAGGACGTCTGGAACACCGTGCTTTGTTGGTTTCCACTCTTCCCTGAACTCGGATAATTGAAACCAAATGGTTGGTTGGGCAGATGGATGGATGGATAGATGAATTCAGAAAAATAATACTTGGTTCTAATTCTCTTACAGCCCTCTTCCAACAGACGCCGACAAAGACTTAGAGCGTCTTTGTCCATGGCACACAGTCCATCCTTTCTATCATCGTGAGCAAAGTAGGCTCCATGTTGCAGTGTGTTCGGCTCTCAGGGCCACCGTATTTAAGGGTTGCACTCTAGTTGACTCTCTTCGAGCTTTGTTTACTGTGTCACATTGTTCCATATCGCTCACTCCAACCTTCAGTATTGTCCCAACTAATCTCCTTCCTGAATTACAAAGTGCTTTTGGTTACCATGGAGCTACTGTGCATTGTAATGCCATTAGCTTTAAAACAATCTCTTTTGCATCTTCAGTTATTTTCAAAAAATTGTAACACTGGTCACCATAAGTTATATAAACGTATATGTATATGTATATATATATAATTTCAGTCTATCTCTCAACTTGATTTAAAATGTCGGGAGACATGTTAGTGGTCTTCCTCAATAGTTCATGATAATTTTGCCAACATTTAATGTCCAAATGTTCCCATTTAAATGGAAACAGATTAAAGTGTGCCACACAGCAACACAGTGGCCAGCACCGTTACCTCACAGCAAGAAGGTCACCATCACGGATCCCAGTTCAACCTAGGGCCTTTCTGTGGGGAATTTGCATGTTCTCCCCGTGTGCATGTGGGTTCTCCACAGGTTATAGCGTTTCCCCCCACAGTCCAAAAATATGCAGCGGTTAATAAAACATTCTAAATTGACTGTTGGTGTGAATATAAGAGTGAATTGTTGTTTGTCTTCCTTTGTTAGCCCTGGTCCAGGGCATACCCTGCCTTTGCTGAAGAATGAAGCGGTAGAAAATCAGTGAGTATGAGTGGATGCCATTGTGATTGACAGCTAGTATTGTCCAATAGGAGCCTGTTTGCATGGCATCTGTATGGTGGCCGACAGGGGCAAATGCACTGTAATGACCCAAAACACATGCAGGAGGAGACACGAGCTGCATATTCACAAATGCTGCGGATTCCCAAAACACCGGCAAGTCCCAAAATGCCAGCAAAGTCCTGAAACACAGTTTAGTCCTAAAAAGCCAGCAAGTCCTAAAACGTAAGCAAGTCCCAAAACGCCAACACAATCCTAAAACGCCAGCAAGTCTCAAAACACCAGCAAGTCCTAAAACGCCAGCAAGTCCTAAAATGCCAGCAAGTCTCAAAACGCAAACAGTAGTTTGTGCTTATGTCCGATTAATAGGTCTCTGACACATAGTTGCGAGGAGGTGACCTGAGTGTTTTATTTTGAAAACCGGAAGTCGATGTCCTTAAAAATAAGCTTGACGGCAGACTTTTTATTGTTAATTGCTGGCGTTTTGAGACTTGCTGGTGTTTTTGGACTTATCGGTGTTTTGTGAATATGCAGCTCGTTTCTCCACCTGCATGTGTTTTGGGTCGTTGCAGTGCGTTTGCCCCTGTCGGCCGCCGTACATCTGTGAATTTCCTGCTTGCAAATCCTTATTATGGCACCAGCCACAATACTGAATACAAACTGATTCTCAAGTGGCTGCCACTTGAGAAAAGTTTTAAAATTTGAGTGTGTTTCCTGCACCGATTAGCTCGTGGCACAGGCGATATATGGAGATGCTGAAATGTTCCTAAAGCTGGTGCTTGGCTTAACCATTGACATTGTGCTTCATGCAAACAAGAAGATGGTTAAAATGGAAACATTCCAGGGCACCTCTTGGCCATTGGCAGTGCCTCTGCCGCCAATGTGGCCTCAGCGTCAGCGGTCTTACTGTAATATGCAACAAAGGCTTTGCCTGTTATGTGCATCAGGATCCTGCACACCAGGTTCAACTTTACAAACACAATTTATTTCAATCAAATCTGAATGCAAAACAATGAGTCATCTGTTCCAGCAGAGTTTGCATGGTGCCTGGTCTTCGTTGCTCTGTCAATGTGTGTTATTGCATTGCATTGTCTCATTCAAATGTGCAAAGTCAGTGACGGCGAAGTTGAAGTGTCACAAAAAAAATCTACAATTTTGGTGTAATTATCACTTCACACATTCACAGTGACTATCACAGTGCTGTCAGTGTGCTGCAGTTTCATTTTTGAAAAGATGATGACCCGAATAATCTGAAAATGTAATTAACACTTCAGTTTATGATTTAACTATGTATTTTACATATTCTCTGCAGGCTAGGGTTTAGAAACCTCCCTGGCCCTGTTTATGTCTTTTTACTCTTGTGAGCCTGCCAAAACATGTAGGGGATTTTTGAATTTATTATATTTTTTTTTTCTAGGCTCCGATAAATTCATTGGGGTTTTAAAAGGGAACAGATAATTTATGACTTGGGTATAAATATGATTTTATCCCTGCCACTCTCTCAAACCATAAATTGCAGGCTATTATATAGATGTGGTTGGAAAAAAGAAAAGAAACATTGTCTCTATAAATATCATCAACAATGAAAGGTCAGCCATTTTAATACTTAGATGTTAATGATAAACCAAAGATAATAATTCCAATCACTTCATTTTGTGGAGGAATAATAGTAATGTCAATGTAACATTAAAATGTGGGTTATTTACAGATAACTGAACTGAAAAGCCTTTGTGAAAATGAGTATTCCCTGTGAGCACATGATTATGGTAGTTTAATAGTTTGAGTTTGCTGATGATCTGAAGCCCAGGACATCAGAGCATAATTAAAATCAAAATAATGTGCACCGATCATAAACCACGGCCGGAGGAGAACATCATTGTAAATCGAATGATGCACAATTACAGCATATTTACAGTATATGTGATTGTGTGAATGTAAGTCAGCCTGCTTTTATAAATGAGTGCACGGCAACATGTTGGATGTCCAAGAAGAGAAAACATTGCATATTTGATTATTGGGATTTGAGTGTCTTCTGTTGTGCAGTGCAATTTTTTTCACTCACTATGTATGTAGCTGCTCTGATTTTTATCTCGTCTCAAGAGACTGACATTAAAACCGAAAAAGCTTAAGATGCTTAAAGGTCCAGTGTGTAAGACTGAGTAACATCTAACTCCTCCGTTCACCCCATCCAATGAGCATCAGGGAACTGTGGTGGTCTTTGTACCAGAAAAGATGTTATCATTTAAAAAACTGATGTCACCTGACGAGGTTCCCATACATATGGATATTTTTAAGTATTATTTATTTTATTTGTTAGATTTTTGTCCATAGTCATGCCAGATAGCAAATTATTCTTCTTTGTTTGTATACTAGATTCCTTTTCAAAATGCAAAACACACACTCTGGCTAGTTTGTCCATCCGGGCTGCTGTAATAACATGGCAGCACAAGATGGAGGAGTTAGTTAAAGCATTACCCCTCCCCTATACCCTAAAGTGCATCAAAAGCTCATAACTCATAAAATGTTGCTCATAACTTGGGGGCTGCTGGTTCAAATCCTGACAAGTCAAGGGCTGAAGTACCTCCGAGCAAAAGCTCCCAATCCCCATTGTTCGTCATTGACTGGGTTAATTGGATACTCTGAATTGACCTTAGTCACATCCAGTGTACTGATAGTGCCGTTCTCAAACTGAGATTGATGGGAGGGATGCATCAGGAAGGGCAGCCGTCGTAAAAACTCTACCACATCAAATATGCGGATCAGGATAGGGCAAGACAATACAATTACATTCAATTGCTGCCAATAATCCATTCTAAATGTTACACACTGGACTTTTAAGATATATTATTTTACACTAATCATTCCAGACATCCATAATGTAATTTTAAAGAATGAAACATGGCAATTATAAATGTAATGTTATGTCCATAATTCATATTATGACAAGAAACAATGCTACAATTTCAAATTTTTTTTTTTTTTTGTTCCTCAACTGTAAGGCTGCACTAGTATATAAAATGTGAATTTGTGACAACAAAAACATTGATCCAGTGGTTTAGTCTTTGTGATACGAACAAAAACTATTTGTTCAACAGACAGCTCCCTCCCTTTTTTTTTCCATACGTGTGGGTAGATTCATTTCGCAGGTGTCATTCTGTCCTTTTCCCTGCTCTCAGTGAGAAGCCGCCGGAGCGAGCTGCAACCTTGAGCCACTTTGGAGAGTCGAAGACTTTGTCTATCACCTTCAAACTCCAGCTCCCACTGCAGATATAGGGCTATGGCTGCCATCAGTCCTCTGTTCTGCACAAAGAGCCTGGGGGAGGGAATAACAAGCTGGGGAGGTGTTAGTAGGCTGATATATTTCTGACTCGTCTCTGAAGGTGTTCAGGTCACTCCTCTGACACTACTGTTACTGATCAGTATAGTTTCTATTAAATCTCCTGACTTTATTCAGTATCAGCTCTTGTAATGGTATGTTTTGTTTCATTCCTCCTTTGAAGAATGGAGGAATAAACTCAGCCAACAATGGCAGGTGGCCTATGACGGCCACACAGACGTAATGTGGTAGTCAACATTACAGTAACTAGACAAGACAAAAGACCTTTAGGGTCTGAGACCAAATCAAGACCATGATCAGTCCACTATATACATTGCCCGGTCTAAAAAAAGTTCCACATAAGAACATTTGTTTAATGCTTTAAAGGTACAGCTTGTTACAGTACATATTATTTTGTGTCCATAAGAAATAGCACCAAAATAAGCAGCCCCAACGATAACTCTTTTGGCCCTTCCCTTATTATCACATTCCAAATATTCAAAATTGTGTTAACTTTGATCACCTCAAAGTTAACAAAATTTTCCATGCAATCCATGTGTGAAAATGGTGACTCATGCTTCCAGACCCAAACTTTTGTGAATCGTTGCAGAGAGTGGAGAGAAATGACGGGGTAGGGAAGAGAAGGAGGTTAGTGAAAGAGAGGTGGTTGAAAAGAAGAATGTAAAGGAGAGAAGAATATAGAGACCAGGAGCATTTCAAAATGATAGAACAATAATAACAATTATCATCACTACTATCATCCTCATCAAATGAGACTGAGTTGCAGTCTGGTGGTTGAGGAACTGCAGTACCTGCAGTTTTAGATGACCACCACCAGTCACTGCACTGTCAACCCACGACCTGAGCTGCATGTTTCCATAGACTGTATGTAAGCAATTGATGTTGGTTTTTAGTTTGAAAAATGAAGCCGAGCCTTCTACTTCTCAGCTGATTTCTAACATCAGTCAACATATTCATGAGGAGTTAATGCTTTCAATCACTAGTTTGAGCTCTTCTTCAATAGACAATTGTGTAACTTATGTTCCCATTTAGAGGAAAATCCACACTGAAACAATGCACATACAGTAAGTGGAATAGTGCCTATTTCTTTAACCAGTTTCAATTGGTTTCAATTCAGAAATGAATGTGCCTTGAGAATGACGTGGACAATCTTAAACATTTTCATGTCTGATCTCTTCAGACCTTTTTACGTCACTTTTCTTCAGAAAGAGGAAGGGCTCAAGGGAAAAGAGCTCCCGTCTTTTCCTCTGAGTTGAAAGGGAGATTTTCCCACTGTGCCCCCTTTAGCTGGAATAATCTCCCTGCTGATATCAAAATGTCTGAACCTGTTGAGGCCTTTAAATCCAAACCTAAGACTTATCTTTGTGCTTTTACTCTTCAGCTAGGCACTGATTATTTAATTAATTTATTCCTTTTTGCCACTCTCCTTTTCTTGCTAAATGAATATACATCAAACACAAATATTTAACACAATTTTATACTCTCCTGTCTGTCCTTTCTCTTTCCTCAGGCTCTGAGAACAGGTCCTGCCAGTTGTCCTGGGACTCCTGTCTCTCTTCTGGTTATCGTACCTCATTACAGATGTTCTGGATCTGATTCATTCTTTTGCGATTCTGTCCCCCCTCATGTTACTCTGTCTCCCTAACTTAAGCACATGTTGTCCCTGTCTCTTTTCCACCACTGTGTATTTCTTTTCCTTTTCTCCTAAATGTTGCTGCTTATGTTATGTTATATTCATGGACCTGGAACTTATAGACATTTACAAACATAATAATAATGACAATGCATATCTACAAGATGATGCAAACCTGAAACAAATAACTAGATTATGGGCCTCTTTAATTTCCCTGTGGATTATTTAAAATCTTTAGAGAAACTCTCTCTCTCTCTCTGATATTTACCAAGTCAAACCCCTCCTTACCAAATGCCAGCCAGAGAAGTGACTTCAGAAAGCTGGACTCCTCTTATATGGTTGATCAAATTGTAATCACCTCTGTCAAATATTTGGGCCATGGCAGCAGTGGACTCTAGAATATACAGGAAAATGCACCCATGCACCAAGATCACACGTCATGTACACACAAACAAAAAAGACACCTTTGCATACACACAGATCAATATTCATGACAGCCCACAGCTGGAACGTGCAGTCATATTAACATGTATGAACTCAAACACCCGTTGGCCCTTTCTTACTCTGTAATCACACTGCCGTGCTGCATCAGGAGCCTTGTTCCCTCACGCTGAGAGAATTCACTGCTGGCTACAACATGTCTCCCCAGGAGAGGCTGAAATACTGACTTTTATCGAAACACCTTGGCTCTTTCTCATCTCTGTATCACTGCTGTGTGTGTGGAGGTGTGGTACCAGCAATATGTTGTTGTTATAGAGCTTCAGATGTCACGTGACTGGGTTTCTATGTTGGCAGCTTAAGATGCGGCAAAAACGAACAAGGCTGGCGCTGGATTCAAATTGTCAGAGTTCACTGCGCACTTGCACTAAATCCACAAAGATTGAAAGATAGACTATCTTATCCATAAATTGCCACGAGCATGCTTTTTATCGGTAGAAACAGAGGGACATTCCAGACCTACACTACCATGACACTCTTCACTCTTCATCTTATTCCAGAGTCACTGATGGAGTACGAGTAGTCCACATGGCTAAGGATAGTATTGTTGTCACTGAAAGGTTGCATTAGCATAATGTTAGCGTTATCAACAGGCAGTGTAAAGTGAACAATCGCTGTGTTCACGTCGCTGTGCAGGCTAGCTTAGTAAATCTAGTCTGAGTCCATGATTTACCAAGAGTTACCCACAAAATTCATTGCTTGTGGGTTCACATCGCTCTGTCTTCTGCTCACTTTGAGCATGTTTCATAGCAGCGATTCACCTCGGCCGTCTCTTTGGATCTGTGGGGTTCTGGTAAAATTCTCTTCCGGTTTTTCCAACATTTATCCACCATCTTCGATTTTATGATGAAAACAGCCGGCAAAGTATATAAGTCTATAGAGGTAAACAGCATTGTTTCCTTGTTACCCTGATTGTGTCACATCAGAGCTCCAGTAGCTCTGAACACTGTAATTAATTACAACAGGCATTAAATAAAAAAATTACAATTATAATAATAATCTGCCACACTGGAGTGTTCTAAAGTCCAATAGAGCAATTAACCACACTATACATTAGAGGCTGAGGAATTGATCAGGTTGTCGATCACGAGCCACATGCAACGATTTGAACTAACATCACAAACTGAGTCAATTTTAAATCCCCACAGGGAATTCATGGAAATGCCAATACCAGACGTCAGCAGTGCACACATGGCACTGTATGCATTGGTGATGATCACTCTTCAGCTACTTCATTAAGTATGCTTGTTAAGTTACAAATCAGCAAATCACATGACAACAACTCAATGCATTTAGCCACGTGCACGAGTATCAGAATGAGGGAGAAAGGTGATTTGACTTTGTCTTTGGCATTGCTGTTACTGCTGATCTACAGGGAATTATGAGGCACACTCATCTCTTCAGACTGAAAAGAATAAATATTCTGTATGCAGCAGTTTTCTGGGATGAAATGTCTTGTTAATGCCAAAGGTCAGAGAATAAAATCATGGAAAAGACCATTGCAGAAAGGACATCACATGAAACCTTGAAACAGCAATGGAAGATCACACTGGAGGCCACTGCTGGCACAGTTACCGTCTGTATAGACTTGTATAGCCTAACACTTGGCACGGAGTTAACCCACAGAATATTTCAGATTGAAGGCAGGTGGGTCTGCAAACTTCTCTCCCTAGTCTGTGCCTTTCCTTCCTGCCCTCTCTCTGTCCTCATTTTGCAGACTGATCCAGATCCCGTTTTGAGGCAGTGATAGCAGTGATACTATTATCATCTTTATTCATGTGTGATTAAAACTGATATTAGTATAATTTTATCAACAATATATGCTAACTCACCAACACCCCCCCCCCGCCGTCGGCGGAGGCTTTAAAGCAGAAGAGGGGCAAGAGAGAAGGGCTGCAAGCGGAATTACGAGCTAGCCATCCCAAGTCTCTTTCTCGCAAACACCCGAACGCTCAACAACAAAATGGACAAGGTGGGAGTGCGGATCACTTCGCACAGATTGGACCACTGTGTGATGGTAATAACAGAAACCTGGCCGGATAAGAACACCCCGGACGCTGCTATTGAGCTAGCAGGTCGCACCGACAGGACTAGTGACTCTGGTAAGAGCTGAACACTGGCACACCACAGGGGTGTGTCCTCAGCCCCCTCCTCTACTCCCTCTTTACCCACGACTGCTCCCATATCCATCCCACAAACACTATCGTCAAATTTGCTGATGATACCACCATAGTAGGACTAATAACAACGAGACAGCCTACAGGGAGGAGGTTCAGCATCTGACAGTATGGTGTTCTCTCAACAACCTGGACTTAAACACCTCTAAAACCAAAGAACTGATTGTGGATTTCAGGAAATCCAAGCGCACTGAGCACACTGCCCTCTACCTAAATGGGTAGAGAGAGTCGAGAGCTTTAAGTTCCTTGGTGTGCACATCTCGGCCGACCTCACATGGACCACACACATCTCCCTTTAGGTGGGGAAGGCCCAACAGAGGCTGTACTTCCTCAGGAAGCTAAAACACGCTCACCTCCCTCACCACCTGCTGACCAACTTCTATCGGTCAGCAATAGAGAGTCTCCTGACCTACTGCTGCACAGTGTGATTCTCCAGCTGCACAGAAGAGAACAGGAAGAACCTGCAGCGGGTGGTGAGGGCAGCAGAGCGTGTCGTCGGAACCACACTACTGCCCCTCAGAGTCATCGACACTGGCGGACTCCAAAAGAAAGCCAGCAGTATTAATTATTAAGGACCCCACTCACCCTGGTCATCACCTGCCCTCTGGGAAAAGACACAGAACAATCAAAACCAGAACCAACCGATTGAAGAACAGCTTCTTCCCACTGGCAGTAAAATGCACAAACCCTGTTACCCTCCACCTCCCCACCCCCAATAACTGATGTGCAATAACCCCCTCACCCCCATCTACTGTTGCACCTTTTCTTCTTCGTATTTATTAATATCTCACCACGTATTTAATTTTACATTTTATATTCGACAATTTTATATTTTTACTATTTATATTGCCTTACTTGAGAGCTGCTAAACGGTGTTTTGTTCTCCTAAAAAAAACAATGACAATAAATAATTTCTGATTTCTGATTTCCTTTCAGCCCAACTGGTCGAGTCCTGCTAAAACTGGTGCCTGCTGCTTGCTCATTGCGTGAATAGTTGGATTTCTCTTCCCTCTATAATACTGTAAAGATTTCTGCCTTACTATGTACAGTGCATTGATATACTTTATGCTGTGATTTGGCGCTATACCAAAAAAATTTAATTTAATTAAATTGTAATGAAAACAATCAAGATGTGAGGGAGTGAAAAGAGACAATTAATGGGCATTTCATAATCAAAGCACAATACATTCCCAGTGTATACATGCCAATAAAACCAATACAACTACACACTGAAATCATAAATAATTAAGAACACTGGGATCTAAAAAGATACACAATTAAATCTTTGCCCATGTGACACATAAGTTGGATGTGACAGTTCATACACATTAATGACACAGATCCAGCAACTTACAAGTGGACGACACCTCCTGATGAAAAGATTAATCACATGTTTTTTTTTGTAATATTAACTTTGTCTTATTTATGCGTCAGGTGCACCAGTAACATATTTTAATCCTCCCTTAATGATTGAACTACAACAGATGTGATTGCGTCTTTTTGCATTAATTCACAACTGTCACTACTCAGGTACAGACTCCTGTCTAATGTGGCCTAAATAATGCTTACATGTTCTTTTGTTTCCTCTGTGGCTAGATGTGTGGTGCCCCTGGGAAACATCGTAGCCTCTCACACAGATTGATTTTACATGCTGTAACAGATGGCTATTGGAGGACTCTTGCATGGCAACTAGTCACTCTCTCTCTCTGCTCTGTCTCATTCCATTCATGCTTCAGTGATCACGGGCGCCCACAGTAGCTTATGAGCTAATCATCAGAGCAAAACACCGGACAGTGATCTAATTTAAGCTGTTGTTGGGCAACAGAAGCCTGGAGGACACAGAGAAAGAGAGACAGGGAGCAGAATTTGGGGATTATGGAAGATAACCTTAGTAGTCAGCATCTAACATACTTGCATACATACTGGCTGCGCTGTGTGCACCCATATGCACCCATAAGAAAAACAGATTTGATTTATTTAACAGAAGATTAACCAAATTAAGCACAAATATTCCAAAAAAGGCAGCAACCCTTTTGTGCTATGTAATAATTTGTAAAACTGCTGTTTTCCTCAATGGTCTTTGGTGTCAGATAATGAGCAGTTGTCAAAGCTGCAAATAAATTCATCTCCTCTTTCAGCGAATTGACAGATACTTTCCAGAAGAAGGAAACAAGGAGCTGAGCTCCAACAGTTGGAAAAATGTAATATCAGTTTACAGGTTCTGGTGGCAAACTAGTAAGTAACAGTCACATCAGTACAGACTACTCCAGTGACTGATTTGTGTGATCCAGTATAGCAAGTTACTCACTTCCTGCTGCTGCCTGCTGACAGAAACAAGATCAAAACATTTTTTTTTTCAAATTTAAAAAAATAGTCCGACAAAATACAGTGACAATAGTGACAATAGAAAATACAGTGGGAGAGCACACTTCACTCCTATATTTTACCTACATGACATTGATACATTTTAATAAAGTACTGTATAATATACCAAGACTTTAAATTAATATGATAGCAGAGACTGAAGGATCTCTGGTGTTTGCAAAAAAGGAAAAACACTTTGGTCCTCTCCTCCCTCAGGAACCTGCGTAACCTGGATGGAAATATGTTTGTCTCCACAATGGTGTTTTTTAAAAAAGCAGACATTTCATCAAAACTATTGATGCTTTCAAAAACAACAAGTTAAACTGAGCTAAACCCAAAGACAGATTGAAGAAAACAACTCAATTCTTGAAGCGGAACTTTGTAAGTCTGGTCGGTTTTTCAGCTTTTTCTCCCCCGTGTGTCAACCGCTTTACCCCCACTACACATTTGTTTTTAAGGGAGCATGGCGACCACAAGCCATGTGAAGACCAGCCAACCACCCACCAAAAACAAGCCAGCAGCAGACATCGTTCACAAAAATGGTCGAGCAAACTCCTTTACAACAATTGTAAACATCAAGGAATGGCAAACACACATAAATGCATACGGAACAGAAAGTTGATCCCAAAGATACTTAATGTAACAGCAAGAACGCCGAGTCAACATCCGTTTTGCATGCTGTTCTTCAGTTCAGTTCATTTGGAAAAACACAGTCCGTCTAAAATAACACTCTTGCTGCCTTGATCTTACAGCCGGTATCGTGCTAGATACGTTTGTGTGGTGCCATAAAGCAATTTGTGTTTCTCACGAGACTTTGCAAGACCTCTTGATTCTGAGGAACAAGCCATTATCTTGCAAGGCTGGTCCTCCACTAACAGAAGGTAAGGGGAGTGGAGACATCCCCCAATTTCCCCACAATAAGCCATTTTACATCACAATGATTAGAAGCTGTTACATTAGGTTAGAAATCATGCATAGTTCCTCTTTTAAAGGTTCAGTGTGTAACATTTAGGAGGGCTTAATGCCGGAAATTGAAGATAACAGATACCATGGGCATGTTTGTGTAAGTGCATACTTAAGCTTACTACACTATCTTAGTTTATTGGTGTTTTTTGTTTATTTTATGGCTGTTGTCACAACCTTTATCAAAAGTCATTTGGGGTGTGTTAAATGGAAATGGTCTGCATTTATTTATTCATTTTTTGTATTAAACTGTGTGCAGGAGTTTTTCTATCACACATCTTTCATACCCATTCACACGCTGCTGGCAGGAGCAACTTGGGGTTAAGTGTGACTAGTGGAGCCAGAAATTGAACCTTGACTTTCCAGTTGAAAGATTTGCTCTCCCACTCAGCCTCCATCACTAAAAAAAGAGGCAATGGTGTTGCTCTCATCCCCATCTTACTGCCCACGGGCGAGAAAAAGAGCTTTAGGGTGACAATGCTCGACTAAATGTGCTACTTTGCCTGCAGAGGAAGAAGACATGGAACCTGCCAGACACAGACACACATCTATCAGTGGTTTTTACTCTTCTCCTCACATGTGGATATAGATGAGACCTCACACCAGTGACGGGCCACTGTAAAATTCACTTGCCAGCAGTCCGAGACCACTTCTTTCAAGTGGGCCAGAGGTACTGTGTGTTCTTTCAGCGCTCTATGCTGCTGGGTTACTGCCACTCACCAATGCAGAAGGGGCGGATCCTATAGATGGACACACAGATCAGTCCCAGGGATTCATCTATAATGTATCCATTACTTTATGCATGTAGCTCAACATGGGCTTCACTTTGCAGAAATAGTGTGACGTATGCCCCTAACTTTACGGTACACCTGTGCAGTCTTGCACACTGGGCCGCATGGCAGCCATGTGAGGATTTCTAAGTTGAGCTTGAAAATATATGTGGTTTGGGGCCAATTCATTTCTCCATCACTAAGAACTATGATGCAAGTGCAACGCCAAGAACGTTCCCTTTTCTAAACTGCATGTGTTATACAGCACGCCGCTTTGTACAGTGTGCGTGTGCACATGTGTGTCCTTAGCAAGCCTGAGAATATGTGTGTCAAAGTAATGGCAAAAGACGTTCTGTTTGTAGGGTGTTCAGAAACTTGCTGCCCAATCATGATGACAAATGGCGTGTGGGAAGAAAAGGCTTACCGACGGCCAGGACACTCAATAAAAAGAAAGATGAGATGCTGTTCAATAAAGCCCTGTCAGGGTACACTCTCCCCACAGGGATCGCCACAGATGAGAAGAAGAGAGATTGAGAGAGAGAGAGAGAGAGAGAGAGAACATATACCAGCGGGGAGGTATGAAGGTGTGAGGAGGCAAAAGAAAGAAAAGAAAGAGAATGACCAGTGGAAACCTGAGAGAGGTCTAGGTAGAATCTTGAGGTACCATTCTATTTTATTCTTTGATTTTGATGATGAATGAATTGTGAAGGCAACAATGACAATTCTGAAATCATTCTAAAGATCTGTCATCTATGGCTTGGTGGCTTAGTGGGTTTGATTCCCTGCCTAGGACCTTTCTGCATGGAGTTTAGATGTTCTCCCTATCTCTGGATGGTTTCCTCCCACTATCAAAACATGTATAAATGTAAGACACATTCGGTTCAATTTCGGTTGTATAATGACAACAAAGATCATTCCTCACTCCATTTTTGCCAAAGCTTAGGAGGTGAGGCACAGATTTATATTGTGTGACATTTATCACAAGCTGTGGAGCAATGTTCATGCCAGTCAGCATCCGTTTTGCATGCTTCTGTTTTTTTCAATTCCCGCCATTCGAGAAAAGCCAGTCTGATGTTTACTTCATTTGCCATTATGAACATCTAAATCGTATATATCTTGATAGCCGGTACCTGGCTAGGGAGCGTATGTAGTGACCTCCTGATTCTGAGGACTTGGGATCGATGGCGGCTGATCTCACAAGGCTGGTTTTTAACTAATAAATTGTATGGGGAGTGGAGACAGCCCAATGTCCCTGCAACAAGCAATTGAACCATCACAGTCACTCCCAAACTGTTAAATTAGGGTAAAAATACTGCATAGCTCCACTTTGAGAGAGAAGCATCAGAAAATAGATGATTTCTCCCACCTCTGGCAGAGCAAAACATTTCTGATTCTGTGTCACCGTTACTGTATCTTGACAACATCCCGCCCACTGATACTGGCAAGGATATATGATAATTGGGGATCATTTTCTATTTGTAAAAGGGAAAAAGTATAACCTAGTCTCCTTAATTCACATTCCAACACAGGACAGCATTCTCAATTATGTTTTCAAGTTTTTTTGAATGTGCACTGCATACATTATAATGTTTTAATTGCTTATGGTGTTTTTGTCATATATTTGGTTAATAATAATAATAATAATAACCGTTTCCTGGCTATGTATGTGGTTAGGTAGAGGTAGGGCAGAGTGAGTAACCTGTGGTTAGGTTTAGTAAAATTAAATATGTTTTCTCTAACTGTGAGGATCTGCTGCTTGGCAGATTCCATAGAAATGTCCTCAAAACACAACAAAAACCCAGCTACTGTTGTTGTACAGCTGTTGCCACCTTGTTGCACATTTATTATTTCACATGAGTGACTTAAAGTAAAGTGTGTAGCACGCCAACATACAGACTTAGGGATGTATTTAAAAAATGCCCCACAAGTTAGCATTTCTGTGACATCTAAATGCAAATGTTTGCTAGAGAAAACTGAATTTGAATGAACTGGGACATGTTTGCTTCCAGTCAAGCTCTTAAGAAGGAAATGTTCTTGAGTATCTAATTAATTCAGGAAAAACCAGAGCCAAAAAAAGAGAAAACATATCTGATTAATGCAGAAAAAGAGCAAAAACTTTTATTTTTTTTGTGTGAATGTGCTATGCTTCCATAGAATTTCAATGGTGAACATTCAGTTTTCGTTTGTTTGATTTTTTTAATCATGATGCTTATATATTGAACTCCAAAGTCAAACAAAGAACAAATAGAGGAGAGGCTGGAGCTCTGCAGGCTCTTTTAGTTGAATGGCTTTTCTCATAAATGCTATGTTTTGGCTGTGGTTATCCAGGTGTAATTATGGTTAAATCCCTGGGGCTGTCAGTCAACTTGTCATTTATGGCCACTAAATGGGCCATCTCTGCTGCTGAGGAGTGCAGGTCCGTCACTGCAATCAGCTTTATGATGCTGGAGCCTGTCAGATAAGCCAGGGGTGTGTGGGGGGGGGGGGGCATCATGTGTAGAGCAGGAGATGATGATCGTCTCACAATGGCTTTATGAGGGAATGCAGGATGAGGTGACACTGGACCACAGACACAATCAGTATTGTTAGAGAGCAAAAGTAAGTATTAAATCCAATGTGATGAGCAATGTTGACTGAATAATATGTATGTAGATATACTGTACACGATTCAAACAGTATTTTAAAAAGATTGCACTTGGACTTTTGTACTTAGCATCTAGGCCACTGTTTTTTAGGATGTGCCAATCGCAGCTGACATAGGGTGATAGGTAGGGTACAACCTGAATAGTTTGCCAGTCCATCACAGGACCATAAATAGAAATAAACTGTCACACATGTTTTTTTGCAATGTGGGAGAAAGAACCCGAAGAAAACCCACGCAGAGAACACGCAAACTCCATGCAGAAAGGCCCTTGTTCGGACCAGGTTGCAAACCTGGGTCTTCTTGCTGAAAAGGCAGGTGTGCTAACCACTACACCAAGAGCAAAACATCTATTGCCCCTTCTGCACTTCTGTGTAATAGTGTTTTGTACAGCTACTACTGTCAACACTTTTTTGCCAGTAGTTTGGTAAAGTATGTGTTGTTTATCTGTCTTTTACCATAGTGTTACTTCAGTTTGGAACTTGGAGCTGTGTTGCAACATGTAGAAAGGCAGTTGTTCAGGGAGCACTCATGCCAGAGCACACATTTTTAATGTTGGACAATTGTGGGTGAGAACAGATAATATCTGACATGCCTGCCAGTGACATGTCTCGCATCAAAGTCTTCAAGCAACAGTGTTTCAAGGGACTTTTGGGGCCTCAGGCAAAAACAACATAGCAGACTCCTTAGTTTTCCCAGAGGTGTTTGATTCATCTACAGTGCTCAGATTATTTAAACTTCAAGCTCTAAACTAAACCAAACAAAACAAAAAACTAAAGAAATCAAACTTTGGAAACTAACAGAAAAGACACAGCAAATGGTCTTTTCTCTCCACAAAGTCATGGTGATAATGTGTGTTATTCACACCTTGATTGCTTTCTTTACAATTCAATAACATTGTATTTATATAGCACCAAATCATGACATATAATATCTCAAGGTACTGTACATAGTGGGGCAGAAACCTTATAGGGAGAAGAGAAACCAAACATTTCACACAATGAGCAAGCACCAGGCATCAGTGGACTGGAAAAAACACTTCTGACAGAACCAGACTTAAAAATGTGCAGCCATCTGCTTCGACTGGTTGGGGTGAGAGGAAAAATGGGGGACAGAGAGTAATGGTAACTAACATTACAGCGAAAGTAATCATTTTAGCTCCAGTGTCACTGGGGAAGGTGCTAAAGTGGATACAAACCTTTTATTACATTGAATTTGAAATACATTTACCTTAAATTCATGAGGATGTTGATCTCAGATCGCCACCCATGAGGAGTGTTGAGCCCGGCAGACAATAAGAGCAACAACCCAGCTGCTCGGTCATTACTACCTGTGTGCTGGGTAGAAGCTCAGGTCTGGGGGAGGAGCAATCTGTCAGTCATTGTGTCAAACAGAGTCAGACTGACCTAACTGTTAGACAAAAACTACCCCGCTACCTTTTAATTACCCTGAATAATTACCCAACAGGCTCAACCCAGTGATTGGGTTTAAAAAATAACCCAGCAGTATTTATGGAGTGTATAAAAAGCAAGTAAACTCCTAGTTAGTTACTAGGGGTTTAGTAAGTAACGGTGTTAGTTTTTCAGGTTAAAACTAGTGTATATGTTAATGTTTAATATCTAGTAATGTTATTCAGTGAGCCAGATTTAATTGTTTGTAGTTGTGTGTGAAGAATTTAAATTATGTATTTAAAAAAAAAAAAAAAAAGGGTATATGTACTGCCTCTCTGGCTAAACACCTCCCATGACATTCAAATGTTCGTATTAGCTGGCTCATCCTGGGCTTTCGTCACTTTCCCGGGTGCTTCGTCACCAACCGTCCTCCTCTGGCCACACCCCCAATATAGGCGGGGTTGGAGTGGATACGCAGCACTTCTATTTCTGGCAGATGCTGCAGCAGAGCCGCATAAATTCAGTGGAATTCAGCACGAGCAGGAGAAGAAGAAGGAAAATGAAACAGCCGATTCACTTTTCAAAATAAAACATCCCGTGTTGATACCACATCGTATTTCTCTTAACTACATCACAGAAAGAATCCTTGCATCCTTGTTTATTCGGTCGGTAGAAACACTGTTTCTACACTGTCACTATTTCTGTGCGAGAAGTAACCCCCCCCCCCCCCCAAAAAAAATGAAAAAAAAAGTCTCCTCAGTCTCGCGACTCCAACCGTGAGACGCAAGCAGTGTAAATTGGCGGAGCTGTGCGAATCAGAGCGCAGCGTATCCATTCTGCAACCAGTGTTTTTACCCGGCAACAATAAATACTATTTTCTGATTGGCTGATAGGTAGCTAATTCAAGACAGCTGTAGGAATGAACTACGCAGAGCAATCTGCCTTTGCATCATTGATTCATAGATTAATAATTTGGTGACTGATCACTTATCAGTGTGAGAAATGTCATGTGTATCGTGTGAGCATGTGAACTTATTGAAATGCGTGCGTCTCAAGCTGAATGCGTGAGACTTGAGAGCTCTGCAACCTTCATCCTAAATGTGTCAGATATTCTGTCACCATAACATGGCAGGCTGTGGGACAGTATGGCTAAAAGCTTTTTCTTTAATGAAGGCTCTAGTGCCAGCTTGAGCATCCAACAATTCTATACAGTGATGGTAAAGGCCATACATAGTCATCAGAGGTTGTTATTCTTCAAAATCTTTAAAATGAAAAGTTGTAACATATTCATATTCCAGGTATTCCTCATAAAACATGTTTGTGACATGAGGCCATTTGCATTTTTATTTATTTTTCCATTAATTTTAAGAAAGTGCAGTTTTTGTATCACCACTCTTCCACAAGTGGGGTCAAAAATGACCCCAAGCAGTTCCTGTGGAATCTTCTATGAACCTTTAATTCTTAGCAACTCTGACTGTCCCACTTACACATCTGATGTCAGCAAAAGTTTATTGCAGTTTATTGCAAAAATGCATTGGTTTTAATTGGGGTCATTTTTGACCGCACTCGTGGAAGAGTATAGGTATTGGTAGGTTGTGCATCCAAGGGTTAATAAAACTAAAATAAGTGTTTCAACACAACTTCAACCATTATGTTATAAACATTTTAAAATCAAGCAATAACATAGCAATGTGTTGGTTGGAAAAGTGCTTTTATTTTGGATAAAGTGCTTGTAAATGCATGAAATCTGGCTCTGGCAATTTGTCACTGAAAAGAAGAAGATTTCTGACTCCGAAGTCCCAATCCTCCAGGGTCTGGCACGTGCGTCTGCTTGCGTGCACAAGTCCCTGTCACTCACCCCCTCACCCCCGGGGGGGCTGTTGTTTTAAAATGATGAATGCAAACCATGGATAAAATATGAACCAAATGCACGTGTACATGGTCTGCAAAAAATACATTTTCACAATGGGAGAGTCGGCACTTTCTGGTCATATTAAGGCTAAGTTGCTGCGACATGATTATAGGTATTTGTAGGAAATGTTTTCAATGTTATATGTGTTTGGTATGTCTAATATCCTTATTTATATTTGGAAACTAGACTTTAACATGATCTCCCCGCTGATGCCTAGTGTCTGCTCATTGAGTGAATTGTTGGGTTTCTCTTCTCTCCATGTCGTCCATGTACCTTGAGATAATGTACCTTATCATTTGGCGTTATACAAATACAATTGAATTTAATTGTATTCATCGTATAGGACCTATTTCTATATTGGAGCTATTTTTCAGGACCAAGCTTTCCTAAGGGATATCGAGTAATTTTTTCAGTTAAACACTTGTGCAAGTGAAGTACTGAGGGTCAGACCACTGGATTATTTAACTTTAGTCTTCTTTCATTTCGATAGATTGGTAGCTGTCTACTTGGCTTGACAATTGTGAGGATAGGAGCACCTGTTCTCACACCATAAGGTCTATTATAGAGGAGTGCATTATAGACTGAAGCAGGGTGGTGGAAATCTGAGCACTTTGCTCACTGATATAGGGCTTAAGGAGTCATTGGCGTGTGGAAAAGTCGCCCTGCATAGCATCTGGCCTTCACACACAACACAGAGCTCATAAAGTGGATCTTTTGTCCAACGACCAATGAAAATGGAGCCGTTGCGCTCTGGTGCAAATGACTAATGTAATTCAATCTGGTCACAAACAGCTTTTATGTCTGGAAGCTGACAGTCAACACATCTGCAGGTTCCATCTTTGCCTAGCTGGGTCTAATTTGTTTGTCACCCCTGGCTTAGCTTTCATCACTGAGGTCTGTTTGAGTGTTTTTGGCAGCCTCGGTCTTTGTGGTGACCGTTCACAGCCTCGTCCACAGTGTTTTTTTTTGTCCTCACTAAAGCTACCAAGAGCTAATTATATGATAGAAAATTAACACAATGTCCTTCATTCAGACAGACGCAACCAAATATGTTTTTTTTAAAGCAGCAGAGAAGTCTGGGGCAGTGTTTGAAGGGCTGAGATTTTAATGATTTTGACAAAGTGACAAACGTTTTCGCCTCAACTAAACAGGTCAGTTAATCTGCTCTATGATGGACTTCCATTTTAGGTTTTGTGTCATTTAACATGACAGCATTTCCTTATCTACAGACAAACTATTCCAATTTACCTGTGAATCTAAACAGAGAGAATCACTCCAGTGGGACGTATATAAAACAAGTATATTACAACCTAGTTGGGTTCCAGTTTTTCACCTTGTTCACAATAAGAAGACCATATTGCCAGAAATGCCCTGCCAGCAAAATTATTGTTTTCCTATGGCATGACATGCCTGCCATGCACAGTGCTACGCATTATCCCAGCTCTTTTTAGACACGCACATCCAAGAAAATAGTTTTAACTTTTCAGTTCTGGTGCTTGTCAATGTCATGCTTGGCCCACACAGCCAATCAAATAAAATCGAATCAAATCTCGTGCTTTTTCCACCCTTTTTTTTTGAAGCAGCGAGTCTAACAGTTCTCATCCATATAATGTGCTAATTTCATTAAAGTAAAAAAAAGAGCTTAATGATTAATAAAGCACATATTCCTCAGATCCAAAACAAATATTCCTGTGATATGCTGACAATATACTATAAACTTTACAGAAGCAATATGCAGCCATTGTCGATGGTTTAATTACCTTACACACACACACAAACACACGACAATAAACAATATCATATTTCTGTGAGATCTCACAGGCTGAATAATAATTGAGAACAAAGTCTAAATTGGACACCGCAAAGGTCACCTTTCACCTTTCAGCCTCAGCAGCAGGCCGAAAATAGTTTTCACCTTGTTTGTGTGCATGTGAGTGAATTTCCGTGTCTTTGTGAGGACCATTTTGACTTAGAAGTCACACAATGGGGACATTTTGGACCGTCTCCAGCCCCTCAGCTGCCTGTTTTAGGGTTCACATTAAAGTCAAGTTTAGGTCAGGTTTGGAGAGCAGTTTGTGTGTCTTTAAAGCTGCTGCCAGTGATATAATCTTTTGGCTAACTTTCGGCTAATTTCCTGCCGTCAGTGTTCCCATTTATTCACAGATAAGCTGCCTAACCTCATGACCAGCGAGGAGCATCTCTTTTGGCTCCTGAGTGGATAAAGTATTGTGAAAACCTGGAGGAGTTTCTCCTTGATTTATTGTCAGAGTCTTGAGACAGAGAGAGAGCCGTGACATTGAGCAAACACTCCAAATCGGTGAGGACTAGAATAAAGAATAGAGCTTTATGTAATAACGCGTTTCACTGACAGCAGCTTCAACTGATAATCTTTTGAACTGGTTTGAACCACCCCAGACGTTACTTGGTAATGTTAAAGTGCAGTGTTTTGCAATAAATGGTCTGTATTTATATAGCACTGTTCTAGTCTGGATGACCTCTCACAGCTGCTTTACACTACAGTTTTGTCATTCACTCACACACTCATGCGGCACATCTATGTGCACGCATTTTCTACCCCACTTTCTTTCATTCCAATTCACATGGTGCTGGTAACCTATTGAAGTTTAGTGTGTGCCCAAGGACACTTTATCCTTCATGACGGTTGTGGGGGTGCTGTGCCAATCTCAGCTGACATATGGACAGGGTTCACCCTGGACAGATCGCCAGTCCATTGCAAAGACACATAAAGACATATGTTTATATGCCCCGATCATCCTCTCCACCACATCCTCCAGGCCCAGGAGAGCACATTCTCCAAGAAATTCAGACAGCTCCGCTGTCACAAGGACAGATTCAGGAAGTCATTCCTGCCATCAGCCATCAAAACTTACAATAACTCTCTGTAATAGTACAAAAAAAAAACTGCTCATTTGCACAATGCACATTTTCTCTCCGTGACATACAGTATGACATTGCACTCCATTATGCCACTCCTTTATTATTGCACAATTTTTTTTCCCACTGTTGCACATTTTACATTTTATGTTTATAATATTTGTTTGTATTGCTGCTATGTTAAAACAATTTCCCCTTGGGGATGAATAAAGTATTTCTATTCTATTCTATATATACATATACATTGTTTGCCTGACTCTCAAGCTTAAAACATACCTGTAGCTGCAGCTGTTTGATGTATAGCAGCACATTAGAATGATATAACATAGCAATGTGTAAAAGATGAACATTAAGTTAATTACACACAAACCAATATGAAAATGATTCTAACCAAATACATTTAAAGTGGTAAGAGAGCAGTAAAGTAATAAACTGCATTTTGTTAAATGGTAAATTAATCATTTTATGAGAGAGGAAAAAAAACAAAGCATAGAACCTACATTTGCATTTTCCGTTTCATCACTCACTTTCTTTGAATTCAAAGCATAAGACGCTCTGTATGAAGTGCTGTACTTAGGCTCATAAGAAATAAATTAGACTTCAATAAAAACAGTAAAAAGCAGTATGGAAAACCACTGCCGTCACGCTGCCTGGACCTTCAACTGTAATCTACTCTGCAAGCAGTTTTTAAAGCACACAGACCATGAATGCCTCAGAGCAGAACATCCAAGAGGCGGCCAAAGCATGATGGACGTCTACAGAGAAGCTCTGTCTGTAATTCACAGAACTGTAAAGGTTCAGAAGTTTTCATAGACAGGCAAGCTTTGTGAAGTGAGGCTTTATGTGGAAAACTTCAACAATTCTGAACTAACTGACCGTATTTGAATTACACTGACATATGTGTCTCTCTCTCTCTCTCTCTCTCTCTCAAAGATCATGTCAGTAACCTGTCATTTCCCTACTGTCTTACAACCACGACAAGCAAGCAGGCACCTGTGTGCCTGTCAGTGCAGCAAACAACAAACACCTGTGTCCAATTTTTCAAGAGGGAACGTTGCATTAAAATGCAGGTTTGAGTGCAGCACCGCACACATGGGTGGCAACAGTGAAGGTTGTCAGTCAGATGAGCTTTGCCATGCGTTTATGCACAATGAGGTTTATGCAGTGCAATGCAATGAGGTTTGTCTTCAAGAGGTTAAATAACCTTTTTCCACCAGTTAGTCAAAACTGAAGAAGCCTCTTTGATGAGAGGTGAAACATCTTCAACTTAACTCAAGCAATCCAGTTGCCTGCAGCTAACAGCAGGAATAGCATTGACAAATGTTCGGAAATTGGTATGTATTAAGCAAATTAGCACATGTCTCAAAGTAGGCCTTCAGGGGAGCTTGTGTCCCATTCAGGGGAGCCGAGCTCCCCTTTGCTCCCAAGTAAGTCTGTTAGCCATTATTGCTGTGGGTCTGAAATGCTTACTTTTGGTGTAATGCACCACTGCAGTGTGTTTTTTTTAATGTTGCAATACAACATCCTGCAATATCTAAACACTCATGTGATACAAACACAAGTTCCATGTTGTAACTGTTTGTGTCTTGGTCTCCAGCACCTGACTGTCATCTGAATCATTGTCAGTGATCGGTGATTACTTGTTCACTTCTGTAGTGACCATGCTATCCTATTGTTTGAATCCATTTGTGGGAGTCACTCTTGTGATAACTGAAAGTGAGACAAAATCAAATGTGTTCATTTATTGGCTCCTTATGGATTCATAAATGTTTTCATGATAGATATACTGAAAACAAACTAAGGATTGCAAATAAAACAAGACAAGCTGCTACAAAGATACACACATATACTCAAACTATCGATGAAGACTATGTAAATGGGCAATTTCAATTTATTAATGGGATTATATTCAAAAAACTTTATTTGTTCCAAGCAACCTGTCCTCCAACTGAAACTTACAGGTTGTTTTTTCCGACCCCTGAATACGATGTAAAGGTATGTTTTTACTAGTATTTTTCAACTCGAATACGCACAGGTGTTACTAAAGTTAGGGTTAGGGCATAAAAGATAGGGTTAGGCAGTAAAAATTAAAAAAATATATTAAAAAGGTGGTATAGTTAGGAATCGAACCCTTCTTGACCACACTTGGGGTGCAGTGCTCTCGCCACTGAGCCGACTGCCGGTGGCGAAATCAGTGAAGCTACTAGATACGTCGTCTAAGGCGGAAGTGGTTGCTGTCATGTATACAACCACTAGGGGCGCTGGTTTTGAAAGCGTAAACATAGGTCATAATTCCTGCATACGACCTATATGTACGTTTCATTGGAGGACAGTCTCGTTCCCAGGGAGCAATTTAAGGCACATAGAGTTCTGATTCTGATAAGAGTCATTCTTAATTAGAACAACATTCTTAATCCCTTAGGGGATTGCCAAAGCAGATAATCTGCCTCCATTGGTATTGGCTGATATTGGCTTTAAAATGGATAGTATGTATCAGATATTCAAACACATTGATTATAAATGTTTGGCTAAATTTAAACTGATTGATCAGATGGAAAGTTAAATAAATCACATTATAGAGTGCCAGTAGCTGTTGATACATTCTTCACATTTTTTATCATTGCAACCCCCCACCCTTAAGCTTGACTCAAACCTCCCACTGTTTCACATGGAGGTTGAACATTGTATGTATATATATATATATATATATATATATATATATATATATATTATATCCTCAATCTTAATCATATTTTGTCGTTTTATTTTGAATGTATCACTTGTCTCAACCTCTTTGTGGATCAGTGTATTCTATATCAAAGTCAAAGTCAGTTTTATTGTCAATTTTTGCAATACATCACTGACAACACAGTGTAACAAATAAACACTGAATAAAACAAGTCTTAATATAAGAATATTAAAAGTACTAATAAAAAAATATTGAAAAAGAAAAACATATACAGAATATACTATTTATGTGCAAAAGTAGCAAAACAGTAAACAGTAAACTATAAATATAAAATATAAATACAAATACCAGAGAAAGTGGAATACACTGAGTGAGGTAGAATGTGCAAATTGAGCAGTATGTAAGCAATTGAAAACAATATTATATATTGTATTGTATTGTATCTTGTATTATTCATTATAAGTGCTAAGCTCCAACATTTCCTATAGTGGAACCTGACATTTTACATTCCTGCCCTGAACACATCATGTAGCTGCTTCATAGGCTCCAGATACATAAAAAAGCTAAATACAGTAGATAACATGTCCCTGTTTAGAGCTTGTTGAAATGTAGTGAACTGAAAGACGGAGTGAAACAGAGTGTGGAGTCATGTGAGGTGAGAGCCTGCTGAGCCCAGGAGGCTCATCTCCAAACATAATGATGCATTTGGTTCTCCTCATCGCTCCATCACAGCTCTGTCAATTCATTACAAGCTCATATGTTGACAATTAGTGGATAGATGTTAACATGTCTGTTCACAGAACTCTACACCGTAATGTGACCTATGTGTGTTTTATGACCGTAAACGGCATCATCTGTGCCACTGATGCTTCTGATCTAACGGCCCCCGTGGGAAAACCAAGTTACAGCTACTTTTCTATTTAGGTTAATTTATACACTGTATAAACACGCTTCAGAGTCAGCAGTGGTTCTTAAGTGTACATATACTGTAAATGTATAATGTACAGTGCTTAACACATTTATTAGACCACCTGTGATAAAAAAAAACTAATATTTCAGAAATGTTTTAAAAGCGTATTAACTAATAATGTTATTGTTATTTATTTGGAAAATAACAATCTGAATTAACCTTTTTATAGCCAAATCTGAGCCGGGTCACTGGGCTTCTCTTGAGAAGTCAGAAATGATAAAAAAATGGTAAAAAAATATGTTCTGAACAGAAATGGAATAACTATAATTTGACATCTTAGTCAAGAAATACTATTTTTTCATTTTTTTTGTGATTTTTTTTTCATGAACTCGCTCATTGCCATTGTCCAAACCTCTTGGAACACAGTGCCTTCACCTCATTATTTAATGCAGTGCAGGTTTGTTTTGCTGTTGTTCTGTTTTTCACTCTTTATGAGCCTTAAATGGATGTCCCGGTGCAGATTACAGAGAGCGGACGTGTGCCTGTCAGTATGATTTTGAATTTGGCACATGCAGAGGAGGGATAGTGATTATATTGGACAAAGGGTGTTGAAGATGAAGATGAAGCTGCCGGGCAG
Organism: Solea solea; assembly: GCF_958295425.1. NCBI lineage: Eukaryota > Metazoa > Chordata > Actinopteri > Pleuronectiformes > Soleidae > Solea > Solea solea. The sequence goes on from NC_081135.1 coordinate 12,324,660, forward strand.
GGAAAGAGGAAGACCACCAAGAAGGTTCATGGGTGTTGGGAAAGAGGACATGAGGACAGTTGGTGTAACAGAAGAGGACACAGGGGAGAGGATGAGATGGAAGCAGATGATCCGCTGTGGCAACCCCTAAAGGGAGAAGCCAAAGGAAGAAGACGAACAAGAAAAAAGAAAAATATTAACAAATGAGGCCCTTTGATATTAGCTGTGTTGAACTGGCACATACACTGTGATGTTAGACATACTAATTATAAACTGCTCCCCAAAAGAGAGACTGTCTGGCTGGCAGTGAGACACTAATGTAACAAATGTGTATCAGTGATGCCAACGTGTGTTCACACCAAAGACAGATGTACAATTACAGAGATCCACTCCAAAACAATGTCAATTTCCTACAGCTCAACAGAATTTAATGGGTAGTGATAGTGATATTTACCAAATAGGAAATGTACCTGTTTCAGATTCATAACTATTTAATGTAGAAAAACCTATCCCAGGGTGTTCCCTGCATCATTCTACTGCAAAATATTATATTTCTGTCTGGAATGAAACAAGAAAAACAAGAGAAAAGAGAAAAGCTGCTGCTCTACAAAAAAAAGAAATGTATCTCCTGCATGTTCAGAGACAGATCAGCTATAAAACACAACTTCAATGATAAGAGAAACTCCAAATTCTAGGAAAGTTCATAGTAGAGGATGGGTTAAATGCAGAGGAATCTAAAGCTAGAAAACTAGATGTCTAAAGATCAAAAATCTAAATCTAAGATCTAAATCAGACCTGAATGAACTGTCAGAAGTTGTTCCCCAGTAACAGCTGGCTAAAAGCCATTTATCTGACAACAAATCCAGGCAGAATAATTCTGCTTAGGTATACAGAATAACACAGCAACTCATGGGACATGATGAATGAAAGAAGAAAAAGCTTTCCCATGTCCCGATCAATCCTGTTTCTGGCACTAATTACCACAGATAATCTCAGCTGAGAACTCAGAACACAATTGTTAGAAATGTTTTTTTGAAGTACTTTTCCAAACCCAGGGTCAGCCAAGGTATGGCAAACATAAATAAACCATAATTACACAATCATTAAACGTTCACCATTTATTTGCATAAATAAAAAGCATACATACACATGCACAATGTACAGTATGTGCTCTCTCTGATAGATGTCCATCAGCTCAAGACGTTGCTGTGTGTTCCGTGTGGATTTTTGGCTTGTTTACATTTTAATGGAGGTGACGTATACACCATGGAGATACTGTATTTTCCTGTAGTTTGTTGTCTGAGGTTGGCTCATTATTTACCTGCCTTATACCTCTTTCTAGAGGGCGACAATATTACTTCTCCACAACTGCATTGGAAAAAAAGTGTGTTTTTCTTGCTGCAGAACCTCTGCAGAGCCTATTTCTGGTATGACACAACATTTGAAAGAAAACACACAAGCAAAGTCATTTTAGTGTGAAATGACAACTGAGTTTGAGACGAGGGAGGTACGGCTGTGATCAGCTGTGAGCATCATCATCATCAAAAAGAAGATAAGACTACATTCATGATGAAAACCTACCATAGCTGCAAGGCACTTAAATCTGATCTGTTGAATCCGGTCTGAATCCGAAATGGAAAAGAAGGGATTCCATGTGACTTATGCTATACACAAGTAATGTAAACTATGGGGTCAGAGGTCAGATGACCTTAATTCCTAGGTTAAAACAAAAGAAAAAAGACAAATTAATAATACACTGGATGATGCGATTTGCTGTCTGAGGCCAGATGTTTACATGTGAAAAGTCCCACTTTAGTCTCTGCACTTTGTATGTGGGATGCTGTTGTTTTTGCATGTGCATGTCTTTTATTTAAACTATGCAGCACGTTGGTCAACAGTTGTTGTTTTTTTTTTAAACGTGCTTCATAAATAAAGAACACTGAGCATTTTTGTCACTTTTATGTCAAATTAAGTCAAGTTTATAGGGTAATGTATCATTGTATGTACAACATGTGAAAAGCCCTTATTGTATGTGAGATGTTGTTTTTTGCATGTGCCTAATGTCTTTTACTTATTTAGTTTTTTACATTATTTAATGTGACTGTGCTGTCTTTTATGCCTTTTGCTTATTTTTTTATGTGTTTACACATTGTTTTACTACTGTACAGCACTTTGGTCAACTGCTGTTGTTTTATTAAATGTGTTTTTATAAATAAATTGGATTGGATATTGACAGCAGCAGAGCCCAGCTGAGTCTGTGAGACCAAATTCAAGTTGAGAGAAAAGTGGCCACAGTGGTCACGCTCTGTAGACGCAACCCAGACTTACAGCCTCCCCAAAATAATGATATTTCTCCCTTTATGCTGAACATTGACAGGCCACAATGACAGAGCAAGGAAATACAAACATTTTTCATGTTGACGTTGCCTCACCAAGAATACAAATATATTCAATGTTGGACATTAAAATGCATAACAAAAGGATTCTTTTTTTTCCTCTCTCAACTTAACTCAAATTGTATTTATAGAGCAGGTTTAAAACAACTGAAGTTCACCAGCTGTACAGAACAACGTCAATAAAACAGCAGAAACATGAATTACAGTGCATTATAGCAGCAAACAATAATAGTATTTTCTTTCAATTACAAGATTACGCTCTGTTTCCATCTTGGTACGTGTATTTTTGCATTTCCATTAGTAATGGTACCAAAATAACCAGCCCATATGTACCGGTGCGATAACAATGAACAATGGCATTAAACTTGACACAACAGGCAACAATGGAGGACATCAGTTTCCTGGTCAGTTTGTGGCTGTTTGTCTCAACAAGGCGTCAAGCTTTATATTAGAATAGACTACAGACATTGAAGAAACACCAGAGACAAGGGAGCGACGTTTTTCTCACTGACTCAGCTGACTGATGTGGGTGGAGCCACTCTAGCTCCACCCTGACCATACTATTCTACTTTGGTACCCCAAGGGAAAGGTGGAACAGTATGGGCTGGACTGGAAATGCAACAAATATGTACTGTATACTGTACCAAACATTTGACATTGTATACGCTATGTTGTGATACAATACAATACAACTTGCAGTGAAATATTTGAAAATGTGAAAGAATAAGTGTAAAGTGAAAAATCCGTAGTGAAGCAGAATCCAGAAAATACTTTTTTCGGTGTGTTTGCTTGTTACCTTTAAGTACAGTGGGCTGAACATGTCATACGGATATACTGTAAACTACACTTCTTCCTGCCAGTGGAAAAATCCAAAACATTTATTTTTTCATTCATGTATTCAGCTGTTTACATTACATATATTACATTATTATTATTATTATTATTATAATATTATTATTATTATTATTATTATTATTATTATTATTATTATTATTATTATTATTATTATTATCATTAGTATTAGTATTCATATTACCACTGACCCCCCTGCACAACACCTTACACCAGTTACCCCCCCCTTTTAATTCTGCCCACCGAAGAATGTATTCTCTTGTTTGTTTGTTTGTTTATTTATTATGCAGAATGTTCATACCACCTCAATAAACTATCAACCTGTAAAATATGTCCATAATCTGTAAAATGTTCTGTAAATTAGCATTTATCCATATGTCTCTTAATATAGCGTATTCACTGCACCTTATCTGTATATAATAATCAGCACAATATAATTGTATTTATAGCGCTCATTTATATTCATATTTGTTCTTTTTATAGTTATACTTATCCATAGAACAAATCTACTTCTGTACATATAGATTCATATTCTTGCACTTTCTTCTTGTTGCACTTGTTGAGATGCAAACCTCATTCCGTTATCCGAAACTTTTATTTGAGTAATGACAATAAAGTTGAATCTCATCTCATCTCATTGTTATTATTATCAGTAGTAGTAGTAGTATGGAGGCATTCAAAAAAAAAGTAAGGACAGCAGCACTCTACACATTCAAATGAAATGTTTATTTATGTATTTTATTTATTTCAGTAGGGAATACATAAACAAACAAAAAGATATGGTACAGGAAAGAGCAGTAAATCCAACAGCATCTACAAAACACTAGGCTGAAGGTGGAGGATAAAAACTAACACCATACAAAAACATCAGTTATACCCAAAGGAATGATGCTGGTGCGCTCACAAAGACGGATACCATGAACTGACTGGAAAACAAAAGGAGACACGGAGGTAATGTCACCTAAGAAAAGGGAAGCTAACAAGACACAGGTGGATCATCGACCAATTCTCCTGCTGCTGTGGTCTTGTCTGACCCAGAAAATCTACCACTGTGAACCGAAAACTCTTATTAATGTCCAGAGTTAATGACTGAAAATGGCTAAATGAATGAAAACACATTAATTTAAACAATTACCAAGAAATGCAGTTCAAATTCCAATATTTAAGTGTATGTTGTGTCATTTCTATGACACGGTGAAACAGTTTGCCTGCTGTATTCTGAAGGAGATGGAGGCTCTCATAGTTTTTAGAAAAACACAATATTGTGTTTGTACAAAGTTAGCAGACAGAGGCAGCCACTTTAATGGCCTCAAACTTGAAGTTACCAGCACTCTGTAGAAGAGCAACTGTTGTGGGATGAGTGAACATATATAATGACAGGTTGTTGTGCTGTAACGCAAGAAATACCCACTGTGGTTTCTTTATTTAAAACACAAGTAGCTATGAGAAAAATAAAGAAAGGTTCCAGACAGAAATGCTGCATGAGGAAATAACCTCACCCTCAGTGGAGCCACTTAACAATCAATGCCCTACATATTCCGTGTCAGCAACTTGCACCAGTTCAGCGTGTGCAGCAATATTTATTTATGACTGTCTACAACATGGAAAACAAAGGAAATTACTTTAAATATGACTTTAATTTCTACAGCCCAGAGTTATCAAGTTATATGAGCATAATTAATTCACATACACATGTTTTTGTTTGGGTTTACCCAGCCATCAAGCGGTGATTATCAATAATAATATAATCAGTCAAATTCCACTGGAGTAATGTTGGTTTAGGTTCTGTGTACTACGAAGAGAGATGTGTGGGTTAGCGAGGTATGGAGAGTTTTCCCATGTTGTAAAATGACCGTCTTTTCACCTAGATAGATCGCCATGGCAACGTACATAACGTGGACCAGATCATGTCCACAGTACAGCCCTCTGAGGTCTTTATAATCATCTACAGTCATCAGAGGTCAGACCAGACCAGACTTTTTTTTCTTTTTTTTTGATTTATTTAAAACAATTCAAATTTGTAAACAAGCAGCACAGCAACGGTAACAATAACACAAAAACAAGTAATGTCTTTTAGGGTTGGGTGGAAACAAAGAACGGGAAAGGACATGTACAAATGGGTAAATAAAAAAAAAGAAAATCCTGTGGACATTTTTCATAAGTAGTCATTTTCCACATGTAATTGAACAAACACATTGATATTATTAAGGGTTAGATTCCAATTAGGTTTCAAAGGATCATAACTCCTTGGAGGTCACAGTAAATACCTTATGCCTTCAAAAGCATCTTTTTTTTTCATGATGATTCTCAGCTTGTATGGTCATTATAGCATTGTTAAAATAGCAGTAGCGCTATACATAGAGTATTCATACACATTCATACAGATGAATGAAAATGAATAGCGTTTTCTCCCGTCCTCCACTCAACACAGTGCTTGCAGCTGTGTGATTTGTAACAGAGCCAACATCTTCTCACTCCTGGGAACACTTGTATTTGTTGTATGCTTTAAATTGCACAAATCTTTTTTTTTGGCAGCGGGTCTGTTATTCATTGTCACTGAAGCGGCGAGATAACAAAAACCGATTAGACTCTGTGACTATTTGCTTTCATTCTTCAGCGTACGTTGTTAAAACACCTACTGGGGTTTCCCATGCACAAAGAACACAGTTGACAGTGGAAAAATGTGTCAGTGTGACTGAGGACGTAGACATAAAGCTACTGAGAGCATTGCATTTTTTTATCTGGGACCTTTTCTTGAATGTGTGCTCTATAAAGCCATGTTTCCATCGAGTGGAACAGCTCAGTTTGGTACAGTACAGTACATATTATTTTGTGTTCCCTTTAGCAACAGTACCAAAATAACCAGCCACCATTTTTGGCACCCTTTCCTTGGGGCAGCAGAGTAAAATTGTACAGTACATGTAGTCACCTGTTTCGACTGCAGTTTATTCTCATACAAAGCTTGACATCTTGATGAAAAAGCTATAATCCAAGGCTGAAAAAGTAAAGGTACTTTTCTCAGTCGAAACGCAAGCCTGACCCAGGGCTTTACATTCCAAAGTGAACCGTACCATGATGGAAAAACAGGGTTTTTTTTCACAGTTTTACCCTCTCCATTCTCACTCACTCAAGTTGGCCGTCAATCAACAGTCACACGAACTTCAATGAGTAAATTCCAGATGTTATTGTTATAATGCAGCGGTATTCATAAAAGGCAGAGTCAGACTTTGGAGGAGATGGTAGGTGAGGTCTCACTATTCCGTTTTGTTTTTACAGTATCCCCCATTTAATCTCATTATATTGCACTGTAGTCTGGTCAGATTAGAGGATGGAGGATATTATGTGGATGAAAAAATCACAGTCAATGCAACACATTTAAACTAATGGAAAATTGCATATAATAACATGGTGTGCCACTGAGGAATCTGAAACTTATATTTCAGAGCCGTGGGGAATTCCGGGGCTCAACTGTGAAAGTGTTCATGAACCATAAACAGAGTGTGGGGCATTTTCCTGGATCCCATCTCACCAGCTGAGCCTGGAAACTGTGATGTTTGTGGCTAGAAACTGGGAGGCCTTACTGTATAACTTCCAACAGTGGGATGTGAGGTGTGATCAGTGTCTGATTGGCATCAGGCAGAAAACTAGGACTCACCAATTTGAAGTTTCCCACTGTACAACTGTGCATTTTCTTGAGACAGAGTTACAGGGGAATCCAGTACTTCAGCATCATCTCCTCAGTTTTTGTGACTCACATTATCATAGGCTAAGGGCAACATGATTTTTAGTATCTTGCTCCAAACGTATTAAATCCTTCAAGTCTAGCATCTTCCTTTATGCACTCACAGTCTCCCAAATGTCCACGTTCTTTGTCAAAACTCATCTCCAGTATAGTACACAGACTTCTTCTATTTTTAACATCTGATGACAGCACCATGACATCAGCGTAATCATATTTCAGCTTCGGAGCGTAAGGAGTTGGACGCAAATGTGTCCCAGGCTGGCCATTGGTACCACACTAACAGCTTAGCAACATGTCCACAGTTAAAAATTAAACAGTACTATATGTGAGAGACTGATTTACTGTGAAACAAATACGACAGAGGTGCTATTAATGGCAAAAGTAGCAGTGTTTGTATGATGGCTGTGTGTAAGGTCGTTCAAAGGTTTCTGAGTTTGAAATCCAAGTAGGATGAAAGTTGCAGTTATACACCAGGGGGCAATTTTGCTTGTTGTAAGAACTCTGTCTGAATAGAAGTCAATGAAAAAAAAACAACTCACTTGAATTTTCCTGAGGCGTTAATGGTCTTAATAATCAGTAGTTTCAGGTCTTGTTCAATCGATCATGATGTCAATTTTGTAAAAAAAATATATATTCCTGTGTACAGGGAAATGTACAATAGAGCACAGCACTTATGAGAAGACACGTGCGATTGACAGCTGGTATCGTCCAATAGGTTTGAGGCTGCAGGTGTCGAATTATGAATCTTGAGGCTTCAAAATGAGAATCCACAAACGCAACTGGAAGACCACATCCATTTTTTTAGAGACTCTTTGGAGAGGTTTGAAAATCAGCATAGTCAGTTTACTTGGATGTCGTCCAAATACACAGGCAAACAAATTGTATTGAAATTGAAACCAAAGTCAAAAACAGGCTGAGATTCCAAACACAAGCAATAAGTCAGTAACTATGCTAGAATGCTAGGTAAAGACACACTAGGCAATCAGGCAGAGACTGGTGGGAGAGACCAGGTGTAACATACCAATGAGTCACAGGTGAGAAGGGGATGAGTGAAGCCAGATGAGGTGATTGCCAAATACCACGGAATATTTTCTGACATTACCTGAAGAAAATCAGGGAACTACGGTGGCCTTTACATACCAGAAAGGATGCAAACATTCTCACAACCCTCTCCATTCCTCAACCCTCTCTGCCATTTTCTTGATTTTCATTGGTTTATGCCTTAAGACAGGGGTCTTCAACATTTTCCAGGCCAAGGACCCCCAAACTGATGGAGAGATGGAGCGGGGACCTTCTAATTAAATATATATTGTATAACATTGTGTTTTATATTAAACTGGTCCTATAGTGCCATGTATAAATGTACCTTATTATTGTGCATTCAATACCTAGATATTCAAATAATACACAGGTTCATATATTCATGTTTTTATTTTAAACATGTGCAAGGTACAGTTAGTAGGGTGGCCATGCCACTGCCATTCATAAACATAACTGTAATTCATAAACATAACATAACACAATAAACTGATAGCTGCCGAGCTCAACAATGTCTCTAAATGGCATGTAATCATGCATAAAAGCTATTCAAATTCTAATTTTTAAAACATAAATGTGGAAATGAAAATTGGTGATGCTTGTTAGTGCCACTGGCATGCATACACATACCTATCTTGCATACAATACTGAACTATTAACATAACTGACTGATTCATGTTTTAATTTTAAAACTTTTGGTTTGCTTTTTTAACTTCTTAACTTTTATTCTCTTTTTGCTCGTTCTTATTTTTTCACTGTGACTCTCTGAAGTCCTGTCCTCTCTAACGATGTTGTTTGAGACAGTTTTTGCATTTTATTTTGTGTTTTAAGACCGCCCCTGTCCGTGTCCTCCACACCGACCGGACGGACTGGTATTGTTGTGATTCCTCGTTGATGGGACAGGTGTTGTGAATGAAACGGCGCCCAGCTTGAAAGAGCTCCTGTGTGTCGCCGAATGTGTGCATTGCTGACTGAAATACATCTTCTGCCTCCATTTATCTGTTCACTACAGTGTGTTGGATTCATGTAAGTGTGTATTTAAAGACATTTCAATTTGTGGAAAAAATTGCGGGGGGGGGGGAATATAAAAAAAATTTCTAATCAAACAAAACTTTCGCGACCCCCCCTGCAGTACCGCCGCGGACTCCCTAGGGGTCGCGGACTCCCTAGGGGTCGCGGACCCCCTGTTGAAGACCTCCGCCTTAAGATGTTGTGGGCAAAGCTGTTCATCTTCATTCGGTTTCCTCCTTCAAAATACGAAAAGCAAGTCCATTCGTCCTGCTGTCATCTGAGGGACACTTAATAGAAACGACACAATCCCTTTTAAATAATTAAAAATGTTTTAAAAAATTCAATTTAAATGTGTTTTTTTCATTATTGTGAAAAGAACCCAGACAAGGTGAACTCGTCAGCTAACATGGATAAGTAAATGTGTCATCATTTACAAACAGTAGGCATTGTGAATGTAGTTTTAAAATATTATGTATCTGCAAAAGAAATAATGTTCAGATACGTCCTTCACTAAGAACCAGCACTGTCCCAGTGTAAGAGGGTGTGTTGTTTTAACACAGCTGTATCAGATGACTCTGCCCGAGCCACAAAATATGTACCTTGGCTCAGAAAACTCCATTTTATTGATTCACCCACTTCATTTATCACATGCTGTATACGCTGAGTCCACTGGCAGAGATAACAGGGAAATTCATTATGTCACTGACTATTTATTTATTTATTTATTTATATATATGTTTCAATGTGAAGCAATTGATACTGATGAAAATGATAAAATAGGAATATTTAATTGCATATACAACAGAGAAATGTACTTCATGTACTATTCTCAATTTGAATTGTTAAAGTTCACAGATGTTTTTTTTATAGTGCGGTTTACATAGTCTGTGTTGTCGAGGAAATAAGTGTTGTTTTTTTTATCTCAGACGGACCTGGAAGTTGCAGCTCTACTGCTTCCTTTTTTGGTACATTTTTGACACTAATGTAAATGCAAATGTAAAAAATTGCTGATTTTCTATGGACTTTGGTGCGGTGAAACAAACCAAATTATAATAGCAATATAAAGAAGGAAATATAAATGACTAAGATTCCTTCAAGATGGTGATGATTTTATAAGGGGAGGCTTTTGTTAAGGGGTTATCCTATTGGTATTAGTTTCTAGTTTCCAAGCAAAATTAAATCCCTGTAAAAAAACATTAGTGATCCTGAGTGAGTGAACATGTTACTGCATTTATTCTACATTACACTACAACATACAGTATTAACATATACTGTTGTTTATTGGATACTATTAGTATTGTTCAGCACTTTATCTTGTGTTTTGTCTTTTCTCTCGACCACAGCACACGACAAAACCCGCCCTGTGGAAGAGGGGGAATAATTGTGACTGCAACAGCAGTGAGTAAGCAACTAAAATGTGAGAGTGAAGCAGTGTGGTTTTACTGAGGTAGACTTTGGCTCACATCGCCTCAGGCTTTCACGCAGCGAGCCAGAAGAAGTAACAGAAGCTGCTGTGCCCTAATGAAAAGTGGAATATATTAGAAGAAAAATACCTTGTAGGATTTGTATCAAAAGTCCACTTCTGTTTACTGTAACATGTCATTTTGAAGTGAAGTCAAAATAGTATCTCTATTGTCATCACACACACAGTCCTCACCCCCTGCTGCTTTCTTTTCAACATACAGACTCACTATTTACATCCTTCCTGTTGGCTTTTTGTGTATGTGTGCACATGCATGTACTGCATCACTGCAATATTACTTGTGTGTGTGTGTGTGTGCCGAGAGTCACACAAAAATATTGTGTTGGTTTCTACATGTCACCACAGAGTCATCACTTCCACTTCAGCACCTGCAGATCCGTGAGGTCAGCGCTCACTGGTTGGACATTTTGGGTCACATGATCCCTCTTTGGATAAGTTTGCCTAACCTTCTCCTTTTTCCTTTTTTTTTGGGGGGGGGGTAAAAGCTCTCCTCCCTTCTGCCGCTAACGGGGTGGAAGTGAACTGATGGATGGGGAGCGACAGCATGTGACCCACAATTCAACTCTTCAGTGTGCAGCAGCTCCACCCATGAGGGCTTCCCATCAGCCCCACAGCAGGCCCAGATTCCATATGTGCACACGCACACACACAAACACCAGTCTCCTCATGTGACATGGCAACTTTGTATAGCGCATGAAGCCAACAATTATACTATAATTATATATTTAAAAAAAAAATATATATATATATATATATATATATATATATATATATATATATATATATAATACTATACTTTTATTACAAATACAATTTTACACAGAGTAATTATGCCATTATCAAAGTATTCATGGGTTAGGTTTATTGGCATATTTTGTCACACGCAGTTTGTACAATGCCACCGTTTTCATCTAGTTCATACTTATGTAAATGTCTGTCTTGGGTTATTAAATGGCTAATTAGAGGCACGTTATTAGCATGTAGTGCTAACGTGCACCAATAACAACGAAGCCGTTGCAGTAAAGTGTAATGACTTTGCCGACTAGTTTGTTGTTCGCATGGTTCTCCTCACTGAGCTGTGACGGACACATTACACGGCACACCCACGTCCGTGAATGTGGATACACTGGAAAACTGCCAGTGACAAATACCAAAAAAAGGAAAAGGCTAATTTGCAATCCCCGTCCTCGCTAATGCTTTTTCTAAAAGGGCGTTTAAGTAAAACATACAGTAGATTCAATGTATATACGTTATATCATTGTGAGAGTCATAGTGCACAGTCCTGTGAAAGATCATTAAATATTAATAATGATCTAATCAATTATTAATTTGAGAAATTTGAGAAATATTCAAAAAATACGAATATAACAATTGTCTAAAATTACAATATTTACAGTATGTTACATTAAGCAACTATTGTGGTGTAGTTGTAATAACGCAGCCAAATCCACCATATTATTAATATATTATTATTAACTAAAGACCTTATTTTACACATTTTGCCAATGTGTATATTTAGATTATCCTTAATATTCCCAACAATTATTTAAACTTCAAGCACACTGTGGTGTCCTGTTATGCTGTCCTCCTGTACACTAATGAGGTAAGCAGTCAATGAATAATAACTAAACATTAGTGAAAAAAATAAACACTTCCAATAGATATTGTTTAACCATGAAGGAATTACAATTTTAATTTGAATTAACCAGATAAACAAACAAAATCAACAACAATACATGTTTAGTGCAATGTGCAGTTTTGTGCAGTGCAAAGTGATGCAGAGGTGCAGGGATTTGTATTTTAGATCCATTATTGGACTGAATAATTGTTAGAACAGAAGGTTACATGTTATGGCAAATATGTAGACTTTTTGCCATTGTTTGATTTTATGACAAAAAATATGCAAGTATTTGTTTTTATTTATTTATGTATTATTTGCTATTCATTTGAAGTTTTACTTGTCCAGATGTTGGGTAATTTCAGTGCTTACAATGCCCATAACAACTGATACTTTTACAGCATACTTTGAACCCAGCACAGCTAACATTAATGTAAGGTTTCATTAAACAAGTAATAATGTCATTACATGAGATTCTTTTTCCCTGAGCATAGACAAGTTTCAGTTGTAAGATCACTGGAAATTAATCTGGACATTGGTCAAACAGCAGCATGTAAAACAAATGATGGTATTTATGTGGGACGCTACAAAAAATCACCAGATACAATTTAATTTAAATGAGATTAAATATATCTCACCACTTGCTTTCTTAATTTACTGCAGTGAGTGATACTGCAATCTGATTCTGATCGTTCAACAGTAAATCTGTATGCAGTATAAATGCTTAAATTCAGGGGGACATCATTACTGTATAAAACTATATAATATAAGTATATGTTATCATTATCCACCGCTTTATCCTCCACCAGAGGAGACAAACTACCATTCACTCTCACAATCAATTTAGAGTGTCCAATTTACCTAATCCCCATATTGCCTGTTTTTGGACTGTGGGAGGAAGCCGGAGAACCCGGAGAAAACCCAAGCACACACGGAGAGAACATGCAAATTCCATGCAGAAAGGGGCTTGAACCCAGGTCTTCTTGCTGCAAAGGTAAAAGTGCTAACCACTACACCAACCGTGTGGCCAGTTATCCTTATATTTAACAATGATATAACAAAATCCTTCAATTTACATATTTTTAACTGTGAGGAAAATGTTGGCATTTGAAAAGTCAGGAAGCAAAGATCACAACTCCTTTGTTTTCTATTTTCTAGCAAAACCTACAATGTCCTTATTTTCCCATATTTACAGATACACAGAATAGGAAAAGATACAAATACAAGTGTAATGGGACTATAAATCCATCTATCTCTGTTTCATGACCGGGATTTTATTAGAAAATCTATTTTCTTCTTTCAGGTAACTCATTTGATGGATTACTTCAATACGACATACTGCCAAAGTCGAGTATGTTTTGAGTCTCTTTTTTTTTTCCTCTAGTGTAGTCATGTTTACAGGAAGCATGAATGTATGAATAGGATTCAGCCTATAAGTGGTTGTGCCTGGTCATGGATGCTGGCACACTTGCTTGGCTCCGTACGACCTTAATTCCTTGTGTCAGGCAGTAATCAGGTCTGTTTCACATAACGGGCCATTAGTTTAAAGAGTAAATCTGCTTTGGGCCTGACAATGGACAGTGTGTGTGTGTGTGTGTGTGTGTGTGTGTGTGTGTCTCAGAATGCCAAACCTGACCTGGCAGGGCAAGGATAGAGGAGGTAGAGGAGGAATGGGATAGACATGTGGAAATGGAGAGAAAGCGGTAGAGGAAAAAAAAAGAAAAGGAATGTAAGAATGACAGTGCCGCACATTTGGATCCGCTCGAGGAAAACGAGGCGGACAAGTCAAGAGTGTGCCCTGAAGATGTTTCCATTGTAGCTCCATTCAAACCTGCAATCACTGCCCTCTGCGTGAACCCAGGCTCAGAAAAAAAGAATGACAGATACTCAAAGATACAACCCTGAAAGAAGAAAAAGAACTGGTCTGAATATTATGGACAATATTGGACAATATTAGCGGTCAACCACAGTGGTACCCACTCTATATGATTTATTTCCTTCGAAATGTGAACATGATTTACAAAATTGACATCATGTTCTATTGAAGAAGATCTGAAACTAGTGGTTGAGACCATGTTAGTGCCATTTTTGTCTGAAAATTCTGAAAATGTTCATTCTTAATTTCCACAATTGCAGTTTCTCCTTAGTGATAATCTCTGAAAGAATAAGCAAACAACTTCAGAGGAAGACAACCAACTTTCCCGTGTTGGAAGTATATTGACAGCATGATGACAGACCGGCTCTGATGCCGCTGTCTTCTTACATTAGCTCACGTCGCCTACAAGTCCAGCTAAATATAGCACAGCAATTTTAAACACAGCAAGAAAATCCCCAAATTTACCTTGAGTGAAAGTACATATTCTGTCATGTGAGAAGCTTTTGTGCATGAGGGAGTATTTTTTTATTTTTTTTGTGCGTCCATGTCTGGCACAGAGAGAGGAGTGGAGGAGTTGGTGTGTGTGTGTGTGTGTGGTGGGGGGGGGGGGGGGGGGGGGGTCAGGCCAAACACCATTCCTTACTCTAATAGCTTCAGACACAGCCAGCATTTGCTTTCATCTCTCAAGGGGCGCACTGACACAAACAATTTTTGTTCCCACCCCTGGCCCCCTACACCATCCATCCGCCTGAGCCACACTCACTTGCTCCGTTATTTTTTTTTTTTCCCCTCCTAGAATCAGAAAACAACAGATAAAACAACATATTCTTATGATTCTAATTCTTAAAATGAGTGGAGGACACGAGTGGGATTTATTTATCACTTGCTGATAAACGTTACCGAGGAGGGCCACGATGTGCTTCTAATGAGGCAGCTCATGAACGCCGGGACTACACTGTAAACTTGTCATTTGAGTCACAATATTTGTCAAAAAAAAGAGGCCAAGATGGGGCAAATGTTTCACGTAGATAATAATTATTGTCAAATATGTAATTAAAAAAGTCTAATAAGTGAAAAGCCCACGTTTTGTTTGTATCTCTATCGTTTTTTTTAAAGGTTTGCTATCTCCACACCAGCTATCTCTGCCCAATGAGGCACGTTTTATTTTATGTTGTTGACAAGAGCGGGCCGAGATGTGGCCCACGCCTCGAGGCGTAATTGTACATTCTGGAAGCTCATTTTTTTTCCCACACCTCATCCTCGACTTACTACCCTCTCCACCCCCTCACTCCACCCCATCAGGCTCAGTCAGCAAAGCACCCCCTACCCCTCCTCCTGAACCAGCGACATGGCATTTTCACCGCTGAAGAGAATTCGAGCTAATGAAAGTGTAAAGCCTGTGTTCACCAGAGTATAAAATTCACATTTGGCCACAACCGGCTGTGCAACGTGATATTATGAGCCCCAGTCGCAGAGAGGGAGCCAGAGGGGCTTGAAGTAGCACTCAGAAAAGCAAACGGTAAAGAAGGGACACACACACAGTCACAGTGTGTAAACGTATAAAGACAGTTGGACTAGACTTTGCTCGTTGATTCATAATCACCTTTGCGGCAAAATAAATCACCGAGAAAAGACTTCTTCCATCCCGTGGCAGCAAGCTTCAGAAAACACAAGGTACCGTACGCCGCCATGTTGTTTCTTATTAAATGGAGGTTTGCAGATACTAATGAAGTCGGCGAAAAGAAAAAGAAAGGGAGGAAATAAAGTATCAGCCTCTATTCGTTGTGACAGGGTGGACATGGTGCTGTCGATGGAGAGATTTCACTACAATTTAAAAAAAAAATAAAAGAAATCCAATTAGTTCCTGGCTGTACCTCAAACAGCTTGTCCTTCAGTAAAAAAAAAATAAAAAAATAAGAGAAGATATTTCATTCTTTTCTCACCAATTTCATCGTTTCCTCATTTCAACACTCAGCAGTCCCTGTTTCACTTATTGTTCTTTTTGAAGTAAAGTTATACAAAGACATAAAAGTGAAAATTAAGCAGCAAATTAATGAACTAGGGAGATTCAGTCGTTATAATAGGATAAGTTAAGGGGCGGAGAGTGCGGCTCTTTTTGGCTGGAACAGCAGTTCCACTTCCATCCATGTCAAAGGTTCAGCCACATTAGGACTGGTTGACCTACTTTCTTCACCAACACCACAAACAGCAGGTGACATCCTCTATCCTTCGAGTGACTCCACAAAAACTCTTTTACAGAAAAAAAAAAGAAGAAACAAAAACTAAGGACCAGCCACATCATATTATCAATAACTGACAATACAATATATCATGTGAATCCCATAAATAATTAAGTGTTAGTCTATTTTATGTTCTTCATCAAGTATTGTACGCCTGGGAAATGTTGGACCATATGCTTTACAAGAGACATACTTTTATAAGGACAATACAGTGTCTGTTTTTGGACTGCAAGCACTTATTATTATTATTATTATTTAAGTTAATTTTTTTCCACTTTTTTATTATTGTCCTAATATATTGATCAACTCTGAATATGTAAATTGCGTGTCTTGATAGCAACATTTTATTCTAGACGTACATAAACGTAAAGAGTTGAAGTGTTATACGTTTTGTGGCAAAAAATGATAATCAAAATGTTTATGTTCATGTTGGTAGACTTACAACGTACAATGGTGGAATATTTATATAACAGTTTTTAATAATTTCACTACATTATACTTTCAATATTGTGTATATACTATATATTTATATATTATAATATAATATAATAATATCAATTTCTTCTCATACTATTAGTACTTTTGATACTGATACTGATTATACTTGCACATGACAATAAAAGTGTGCAGTGTGACAGTTAAAGTGCAGGTAACCCCTGTTATAACTGTAATCAGTGTTCAAATATTCACTGCTTAATCCACAATGACTTAAGAATTGTTTTTATTTTTTATTTTAATTTTTTATTCAAACTTTTTCAACTGTAAACAAAGGTTTGCAAACCGCTCACTCTACGGCACCAAATTCCATCATTTCAAATTCAACATTTTAAAAACACTCTAAAACTCCAAAATCCTATTCCGTTTTTTTTTTTGTTTGTTTTTTTTTTCATTTTAAATTGTTGATACATTCCTTTAACATGCATGTAAATCGCAAATAACTGCCAGATACTGAAATGTCGAAGCAGTCTGGGAAAAATGGGCAAAAGCACTTACTCACAGGACATTTTCTGGCAGTTTTATGGGTAAAATACGCAGAAAAGTCTAGACGGACATTTTGAGGCTTCGGTGTTAAAGGGTTAAGTGGCTTAAATCTTGTTTTCCTTGTGTCACTGACAGACATGATTTCAGCTCGACTTAGCCTCCTTGTCACAGCAGCCGCTCGTACAGTAATGATCAGATACTGTGCTACGTTCACAGTACACACAGTGGTAATTCATAGTACTCAGTGTCCTGATGAACTTCCCATTATAAAAGCATTCACCATTTAACCTTAGTACCAGCTTCGACTCATGAATCCCACCATTTATTTCGGACCGTCGTGATGATTCACCGTTACTTGATAAGAGTGAAGGTCAAAAGTCCCGAGGACATGATGCGTGTTTTTCTGAAGCGTCCCGACAAGACACACTGGCAATTATCATCAGGCAGGAGCATAAATTACAGCCGTACCTATATGATTGCACACTATCGCATTGCATTGGGTTGTTGTTTTTGTTTTTTTTTGCAAAAAAGTGTATTATATTCTGCTTACACACACATGCAGCTGTTCACATGAGGATATGAAAGGCAGTGCTATTTTCGCAAGCTCAGTCAGAAGCGTGTATGTAGGCCAGCATGTGCCAGAGAGAATACAGGCCCTTCAGCTATAGGCCATATAGTTTCTATCTCTCTCTCTCTCTCTCTCTTTCCCTCTCGCACTAAGGATGAATGATTTCATTAAAATATCAACAATTCCATTTGCATTATAACTTGAAACTCTTTTGACAAGTTTCAGCTCTGTATTTATTGTGCTGTACATTTAAAAAGAAGCATCGCTACATGAGACACCATGAAAACAAAAATGACGATGCAAGGACGAGAACGTGAGGATATTGTTTAGGTATCATATTATATATGATATATATATATATATTATGTTTGCATACAACAAAGAGCAAAACAAATTGAACAAATAAATGTTCACTTTTAGTTTAATTGCGACTGTGTATTGTAATGTACACTACAATGCAACAATATACAGAGTCTTTGTGCTCAGTGTCCACTCACAACTTTATTGAAGCAATATGTAAAGAGATAGCAGGACAATACAACTTTGAAAATAATAAATACACACATAGGATGAAGAAAATGTAGAATGAAATAAAATAGAAAAGTGGTGCAAACTCTGAAGCAGCTAATGCAAAACACTGTTTGTATAAATTTGTATAACTATTTGTATAAATATTTGTTTTCATTACCCCTGAATGAACATGTTATAATTACATTGGGAGCTGAGTCAGGTCTGTGGAGCCAGCCATTTTGGACCACACAATTTTCTACAGTAGCCCACGGTGGACAAACTCTTGTGAGTTTTGATTCAAAATGAAGGCGACAGTCCAAAACGCTTATCATCCCCCATGAGCCGCATGATTAAAATAAGTGGTATTTTGAACTGCAGTTGATTTTAAATCAGATCTTTGTTGTTGTTTTATTTCCTGAGGCCAAAAAAAAAAACTGCATGTTTATGGTCTTTGATTTTATAAATGTTGTATTATAATCATACAATTAACCAAAATCTAATATATGAAATATATAATGTATGGGTTATATTAAAGTAGTGAATACAAAAATATTAACATTGTTTTTGAGTCTGACCATATAGCATAGTGTTATATTGACATAGTATAATTTAAATGTATTTTATTCTTGTAAGTATAAGGCATCATATCTATAAATCATGTTATATACTATATATTATTTTTTTTTTCTTTTACATACAATGTTTATTGTAGCATTCAAGAACAATGAGGGTTATTCCTGTGTAAATGTACGTGTTGAAGCTTTTTACTTGAACGCTAACTCATAACAAATATCAATCTACATGATGAAAGTAAAAAAAAAAAAAAAAAAAACGAATAACAAAGAAAGGATTTCTGCTTTTCTTCTCTGAGTGGTGACGTTGGATTGTATGGCTCGTCCTCTGGTGTTTGAGTGAGTGAGAGCAGCTGGTCTACTAAGACACTCACACACACACACACAGAGACAGAAAGTTGTGCCCCACAGAAATACTGAGAGACAAGAGGTGACTGTGGAAATCACACTCAATTGCACACAAATCAAAATGTGTACTGTGCTGAAGCAGTTGGGGCTTTGGAGAGAGTTGAAAGGACCATGTATGGAGAAACAAGAAAGCAAAAAAAAAAGGGTAATGCACTTTCATAGTGTCATGTGTATGTGGCATTTCCAGGCAGCAATGGCCAGACAGAGCTGCTTTGCCCTTTTCCATCACACCTTTACGCCTTGGCTTCAATCACAGAGCTGTGGTCGTATTTCCTCTGACACGATGCCCCCCGGTGCTTTTCCACGTCTTGGCCTCTCACGGAGGAAAAGTTCACACTTTATACCAACCAAAGCCTCAGGCTCTTAACCTTGTTCAGAAGAGAGCATCAACAGGTGAACACCTTGCACTCCTTTAACTTGCCTTGGATATTCATTTCTCCCCACTGAGTTTTGTAAAATGTGGACTGCATAATGTGAAATCAAAAACTGCACAGCCATATCTTTATAAATAGCTAGTTGTAGTGATGTATTGTTTTTTATGTTCGTAAAATGATCCTTTAAATCTCTTTTCTTTTTTTTTTTAGATTAGATTAGAGTTTAATTAATTGATCCCACACTGGGGAAATTCCAGTGAAATTCTGGAGTACACAGTACAGCACTATCATATAAAATAAGTAAAAAATAACACTAGGTAAAATAACAATACTATAATGAGTACTATATGAACAATGGAACAGGTATGCAAAAAAAGTATTTTTTTTAAAATATCAAAAAGTATGAAAGGAGAAAAAAATATTAAATCTATTTTTACACATTTACATAATGTTCCACACAGTAGAACAATGCAGTGACACACAATTACTGTACATGATTATTGCACAATTGTGCACACACACAATTGTGCAATACACACACATATTCTTACCCAAAATTAATATAGAGGACCTTTACTGTGTAAATAAAGGTGTACATGATCTGCACCTTAAATGAAACATCTAAAAATGTCTCCACTTTGTCGCTGCTTTGTTAAAAATCCTCATACCTTTACAAAGTTAATGGCCACACATGTAAAGACAAGGTATTCCATACAGTTTCATATATTTTACAATTTATAGTTTACACATTTAATAAAACAATTATATTTGTTGAAAAATACATAAAAAGGAAAGGAAATGATGTAATAAAAAAATATTTACACTTTATTAAGATTTAAAAAAAAACAAATAAATTATTTAGGAGAGTTTTATATTAAATTGTTTCCTCAATTTTTTTGTATTACAAATACATTTGATTTGTTATATTTGTATTTGTTTCATTAACATTACCAATATTCATTGTTGTTGTGAACAGTTATAAAAAAAAAAACAAATACATTACAGAGTAAATTTCTCTGGGCACAGAATTGGAAGTTTTAATATTAAAAAAATATTATTCAATTTATTTTACATATATAGAGTTAATTTGTAACTTAATTCTAAAGTTCTCAAAATGAAGCTTTATTGTGAAAGAGATATACACACAGCAATTGTTGTACTTGTAATGCTTAATAAAGATATTATTGTTTACAAATAATACAAGCAATATATAGATCAAATGTCTCTACTGTGTAAAACTCGTAATTAACACGTACAATATTAATAAATGTTCAGCCAGTTGGTTTCTCATGTAAACTGTGCAGCGCAGACAGACACTCTGTGTCGTCTATTGATGATGACAAGACTGATTAGTCTGACTGGATGTGTAACTGTGCTGAAACTAGACACGGCAGTGGGTTTGGACTCGGCTCGCGACTTTTCATTGGTGCCCGGTTTGTGCTGTAGACGGCACACTCGCTCCACATTAGATCAGTGGCGGCCTTAATGGCTGCTGCTGCTGCTGGATCTGACACAACAGTGTGGGTGTATTTGTGTGTGTGTGTGTGTGTGTGTGTGCGCCCTATGCAGACGCGCTGACCGAGAACTCACCTCTCCCTCTCTCCCCATGACTACTTTATTTATTTATTTTTGTGCAGCTAACCTACATAACGGCTTGGTGACCATGCAGCCTTTCTTGATACAGATATGATGAGGGGAGCTTAGAGAACAAAGACAATAGAGGCTCA
This sequence comes from Solea solea, assembly GCF_958295425.1. Classification (NCBI taxonomy): domain Eukaryota; kingdom Metazoa; phylum Chordata; class Actinopteri; order Pleuronectiformes; family Soleidae; genus Solea; species Solea solea. Next base: position 12,346,035 of record NC_081135.1, read on the forward strand.
ATCAGTGGCTTTGGCCCAGATCGTTACTGAAATATCACACAGGCCCTTGATTGAGCTGTATTGAGTTTAGCCGCTCAAGCACATTACGCTATATTGAATACCTCGGCTGCCTAATCAAAAGAAAATTATTTCCATATCTACTGGGACGGGCCTCAGACAGTGGACATCATTCTCCTGGTTTGTTTGTATTATGTGGTCAGTGGGATAGTTATTTGCTGATTACACACTCAACCTTTCCCTTAGACCACATTCATGAGGTCAGTGTTTGCAAAAATGAAACATAGTTGTGTACTTGTACTTGTACATACAGCCATGTATGAGGACTCAATATACTTATAGAAGATGTGTAGGCATGATTATAATGTCAGCAATGGTGATGCTAATTCCTAAAAAAATGTAATCCTGACTTAAGTTTATATTTTAAGGTTTTACCCCTTTTGTTTTCTTTTTTTTTTCTGGGGAAACTGCACTGTAAAATGAAAATAGTTGACAAATATGAAATATGTTTGACCAAATTAAAACATTACTACAGTTCATAATACATTCATTAGATTACAGAGTTTTACCAAGTTGTATAAAGACAACTTTCAATTTTATTTAGGTGTTACATAAGTCATATTTTATTATTTATTACTTTTTAGTGTGCGTTCAAGTGTTTTCTTGCTTTACGATGGGAACGCCAAGAAATGCACAATGGCTTTCTCAAAACAGTTCATCATCCTAAAATCGTTTGGGGGTGTAATAGAGCTCCAGACGTTACAGGACTTTCCTATGAGCTGTCCCACAAATGAATGGGACGCGACCTGTCAGAGTTCACTGTCACGTTAAATCCACGGACATCATCTGATATATCATAAAACTTGACAGACTGAATACATCTGATCCTTATCATGCCCGGTGTGCTTTTTATGAATTTAGAAACAGCTGGAGAGGACATTATTCCAAACGTGTATATCCTTTCAACTTCCCGATTAACTTCCCTTCATCTTACTCCAGAGAGTCACTGAATATTTACAAGACTCCGGAGGAAAAACAAACAAACCACAATCTGGCTTGGTGACAAACATTCAACTCTGGCGTTTGACGGCTAAATATAGTGTTGTAGTCACTGGAGGGTTTAGTGTCGCATTAGTGTAATGTAAATGACTTCTGTGTTAATGTTGCTGTGCAGACTAGCTCTTGGTAAATCTAGTCTATGTCGATGATTTGCCAATTTACCAAATCCATTGCTTGTGGGTTCCCATTGCTCTGTCTTCGTCTGCTCACTGTGAGCTTGATCCATCGCAGTGATTCACCTCTGCCGTCTCTCTGGATCTGTGGGGATCCAGTAAAATGTTCTCCCGTTAGCTTGTCTCCAACTGTTTGGCACAGCATCTATCCACCATCTTCACTTTTAAAAAGATACAAGTTGGCTGACATATTGCCTGATTTATATCTTGTCTAGTATACGTCTGTAGAGGGGAACAGCATCATTTCTTGCCAGAGGGCATTACCTTGGTTGAGTGACATCAGCTACCAGGGCTTTATTGGTAAGCGGGATTGGATACAGGTGGACGCACAGTGAAAGAAAACTCCACAGCAGTCAACTAAACTAAAACTAAAATAAAACTTTCTATATGATGACCTACTTTTTAAAAAAAAAAACATGGCCCAATTCACAATATAAATCATGACAATAGCAAATTTGTTCATAAAGTAGCGACTAATTTACAGCCATATCTGTAACATCTGATATCACTTTAAATTGGTTGGAAACAAAATATACCCCGTGACCCATCTGGGGGTCCGGAACCAGACTTTGGGAACCGCTGTTTTCGTAAACAACAAACTTCATCACAGTCAAGTAAATTGATCACACCCTGATGACATTAGGGGAATTCTACCTGCATATAATTGAGATATTTGTTTGACTTTCCCCAATTTGTTTTACAAGTAATTCATTATTCATATTACATCATTTAATTTCAAAATTGTAATCTGTTTTTCAGGCACTTAAATGTGTATAGATGCGCTGTATGAATTTTTGAATTGTCATCAAGACTAAAAAGTGCATCATAAAGGTAGACCATTTACCAAATCGCTCTCTTGTTTTTAATGTATAGTGTTTTTTCAATGTATTATTAATTGATTAGACTTAATTTATGTTTGTTTGATAGCTTCACTACATTTTGGGCCAGTTCACTTTGTGAATTGTACATAAAATGAGATGATAAAACACTGCATGTTAAATTGTTCAAAGACCAAGAACGCCAACTTCTGTGACACATAAAATTTAGTTAATTTAGAAAATGAGATCCTAATCATTTATTAATTAATTCGGCTGTACATGCTGCCATAATGCGGTCAAAAAAGAGCACACATGAAAATTGAAAGACACAACAAGAAGTTAAAAACACACATTACTAACAATTAAAACACGTATTCCCGAGACACATTTGAAGTAGCACTAATAGAAACCTCCGTTTCAGGCTGAGGACTGAGCCTTTTTTTTTCATTCAGACCTTTCTTCTGACATTTCTTCTTTTGTTTGTTTTGTTTGCTAAACAAACTTCAGCAGTAGTAGACATGTAGACATTTATGTAAACACTTATTATTATTTTCATAATTCTAATTCCTAATACATAGATTTTTTGTTTGGGTCATAAAATGTTGATCAGTGTTTCCCAAACCTGGGAATGATGACCAAAAAACTTTACTTTTTTTACTTTTGACGATTCACTTGTTTAATGGAGCAAACATTTACAAAAAATGTAAACTCTATTATCAAAGTAGTAATAATAATAATAGTGAGTTAGTATTACATTTATTACGTACCCCTGTAAATTCGTACCTGCAAGTGTATATAGTGTTTTTTATTGTCCATCACGTATATTCAAAATCCAAAAGTCAATAAAGAGAATTAAAGAAAAAAAGATATAACTGAACATTCCTGCAAATAGCATTCACACATGTTGCTTTCTGAACTACATATTAAGACATTTGCCGTCGGATCATAAAAGCACTTAAGGACAATCAGGTGACGGAACAAATAATCTCTAAATTCAATCAGCCCGCGTTAAGCGGCTCATAATGATATCATGACAACACACGTGGCCTGGTTTACTTTATTGGAATAACTTGCCGGACAAAATCACAAAGGTGAAAGGTTCACAGTGTGTTTTCAGAGGCGGAGCCTCAGAGGGAATTAGGCCTTTAATGCTCTCAGGGGAGATGAGGAGGAACATGCAAAGCAGGGCGGTTTTTCCACACAAGATTTAGAGACACACATCCCTCTGTCCCCGCTGTCACTTCACATGTTTTTACACGACGGGGGCGGTGGGGATTGTAATTGAAAGAAAGTAGTCCCTCGGTGGCTTATCAGTGGCAACTAATGTAGGACGACATGTCCTGATTGATGGGTCTGATGTGAGTCGCTGGACTCACTGGCAGCTTTGATGATGTGAGTCAAACACCACAAGCAAAAAAGCAGGGCAAACACAGATTAGTCGAGAGGACATTTCACTAACTAGGTGTGTGTGTGTGCTGGTTACTGGCTACTAGTTCCATTACTTTCACAGCAGATTACTGAGCGTGTATCACTGTATCGCAGATGTGCTTTCACAGTACATCATATTCATATATGTGTCATTTCACAGTTATGCCATGATTTAACAGTATTTCCCTGTGTAAATGTTTTGTTTTACTGTAACTTAGGCAAAAAGACATTTATTGATGTGATGTTTTGGTGATAGTCTTGCATTTCAGACTTTTTTTCCCCGATTTTTTCCTATGATATGTTAACTTCACATTTTTTTGTTGTGATTTTGTAATATTGGTACTGTGCTAATATAAGTACTGCATTTTAATGTAACTTTACAGTTTTTTCATAATTGACTTTGACGTGGCAGACACATTCTGCATTCAATTGTGCACATTACACTTCAGCCTGAAACCACACCTATCATGGTTTGCGTGACGAGACGTGGACATCATTGAATTAAATCAGTAGAAAAGAGTTTTCTAGAAATTTGAACATTAAAGCAAGACAAAATGTGAAAGTGCCACGTCGACCTCCATCTCAAACAGGTAGACGGACGATCACCGCAGCTGCACGGTGAGTGCAAATGTCAAATTAACGTCAGTGTGGTGACACAGTGTCGTCTCACTGGGTTGATCCTCAGCCACGGCAACCATTGTGCACTCCAGATGAACCCGCTTGTATCTGTGGGAGCTGAGCAGATCAGACCCGCGTGATTGGACAAGGCCAGTGCCCTGTATTTAGGAGATTACTAAAGCCGTGCAGGTTTGAGTCGCCATCACTGCCCTCCCACATAAGAGAATAAACTATAATCGCTCCACAGGCTTTTTAATTATCTCGTAATATGTGCCAGAGTCTGAGAGATGAAAGGTCCAATGACCAGGAGGCTTCACTCTGTGTCTGTGTGTGTATTTCTACTTTATTACTGTCAACTTTAGATGATTTTGAATCACACAAATACCCAGTCTTAAAGATGATTTGACGTACAGTGTGAGATATCTTACAAAATGTGTTTTAACATCTTTTTTTTTAAAGAAATGTGAGGTTTTTTCTCCTGCAATTCAGTAGTTAAAAAGTTAAAACCATGCAAACTATAACAACAATAATCAATCATTTTAAATATAATTGTATAGTAGTTATATAATAATTTAATATAAAATTGCCTAGGACCCAACCAGACATTTTTTAAATATAATATAATATAATATAATATAATATATGTTCCTTATTATACAAAGGAGTATTAAGGCCAAACTGAAGATTGTTTTTATAAGTCATAATTATTATTCAAGCAAAATCTCAGATGATCAGCTGCAAACTGCATTTCATGAAGTTACTTTTTGATTGGGGCTTCACAAATAGAGAAATACTTAATATTTTTATATTAACTTTGATCTCATAATATTACGACTTTATTCTCGAAAGATTATTTTTTTCTATCTCTCCAGTTCGGCCCTAAAACTCCTTTGTATTATTATATTATTGAGATTATTTAAAAAAAAAAAAAAAAATAAACATTACATTGTGATTTTGATATTGTATTAATGAAATTACATAAGCAAGTGTAATATTGTGCATATGTCTACATATATATATATATATATATAACAACAAAATATAGTATTAATAATAATTTGTAAATATGATAATTTCATTTATGAATAAATATTAAGAAAAAAAAGTACCTTGCATGCTATACTTTATAATGTTATAATTCATTTGGCAATATACACAGTAAGCACCAAATGTTATTAAAATTTAATAATTGGAAATGTATAGTTTCATTGCTTATGTAAATTATTATTATTATTATTATTATTTTTCACTCAAATAAAGGGCCGAGACAGACAGTTTGAACACAGAGTATGGATTGACTGTGCGGCTCCACAAACACATGCCGAGGTCACTTCAGGTCAAACCTCGGATTCTGACACTGTGTTTTATGGATTAAAACGCAAACAACTTAAACCATGATCAAATGAACAGACTGGTCAGGGTTCACGGGGAGTTGAGCGGCGTTGAGGTACATTTCTGTGATAGCGTGATGATGATGATGATGATCGTGATGTGAAGGCGGTAGAACAGTCGGGGTGGAAATAACAGCTCATGCCACACTAACCTCCACCTGAACCTGTGCTGTCTCTGTCCCACGGGTCTTTTCACCCCAACTGTTTTTCACCCCTGCAGCGGTCTGTGGTCTGACTGCACAGCCACAATATTTGTGTTTACAAAATAACAGGACAGTTCTCTGCTTGTCCTTTAACTTCCGCAGGTGAACTGCAGGTCATTTTTTTTTTTTTTATGTTTATGATAAATCAGTGTTTCCCACTTTTAATGACTTATCATTACCCAATCCACAATACATAATACAATGTTTCTGGCTGTTTTACTGCTATTTAATTTTAGTTTTTTTTTTTTTTTTTAATTGGCCATTTGACTCATCTATGACCTTGTTTCATTTATACAATGTCAAAATTTTACATTTCTCCGACATGATGTTTTTAGTAACACGTCACCTCCAATTTTGAATTATTTGCCTAACCGGTCATGTGACTAGTATGTGCTACCCTTGGGAATATTAGAACGATATATACTTTTATACATACATACATACATATGCAAGCACTGTATGTTTTCTTTTCACTGGGGTCCAAATATGAGAGTAGAGAAATGTCAAAGGCTGGTTACAGAATCCATTTATCTTGTTTTTTTTTTACTGTTGTTTTGCCTTATTAATTCTTATTCATTTGTTTCAATAGATAATTGCACCAATTATTTGATTATTACAAAACACACTGATCTGTCACAACATTACATCCCATCTAACTTTATTTGTAGAGCACTTTGAAACAGCCACAGTGGACCAAAGTGCTGCACAAAGAAAACAAATAAAAGACTCACACAATGCAATACAATAGATGTTGACAAAAAATCTAAATAATTATTTTGTGAAAACATCGTCAGGGTGATTTGGTGCCCACTGTTTGATCCACAGTGACCCCCGTCTGACCACTTCCGTTTGAAATCCGACTTGTTCACAGTTGAGTTCATGACGAACCACTGCACTGTCAGGTTCAGCCACAGTCAGTGGTGGCGCAATAAGCTCACAGTGGAGCCGCGGCTCTTTATTTGGCCGTTTAGGTCTTTTTCTCTTAAGCAGGGTTTAGCACAAGGCAACAGCTGGTACAAGTTTATGGATGGAGGCCGTTGGTGTGAAGGGAGGGGGTGGGTGGGGGGGGGACAATTTCTCCTCCCTCTGTTTTTTTTTCCTCTCTCAGATAATCCCAACACACTGACCCCTGAATAAAGACTCTGTGTACGACTGTGGTCGACGACAGGGATCGAGTACAAGAGATCACTGCAGTTTTGTGGGATAACTTTTCCTAAAGCTTCCACAAACGGTCTCTTGGATTATAAAAATCTCTGCTTTTGCTCCAAAACATGTTGCCTTAAAAACATTTATTTTTCTTTTATCCTCTAATCTGACGCATAGTGCAAACTCAGTTTCCAAATATACTGAACTTTATTTGAGTCTTTTTTTGAAATGAGATTTCAGACTGTACCGTATTATTTCAAACGTATAGCTGTAACTTATTCTTTGGATTTACTTCAACATGAAAGGTTGAGTTTTGTCATGACTTCAGTTGAACAAGAGATTAACTTGGAAAAAAAAGCAAATCTTCAAGTTGTCTTTACTCTTGCTCTTAAGTCAGAACTTAAGTTTATAAGTTAAACCATCTTAGTAATCAAAAATGATAATTGCCTGAACTAAAATTAGTTTTTATTTTCACTAAATGCAGTAACTCATTCAGTTGGCAACACCTAAAGGAATTAAGCAAGCAGGTTGTCGTCATATTAACTTAATTTTGAATTGAACTGAATTCATTAAGGTGTTAATTATTTTTAATGTTTCTCAACCTTTTTTGATTTTTTCACTGTACAATATATTATATATATATATATATATATATATATATATATATATATACATAAAATAAGTTTTCAAATATATATATTTTTCTCTACTAATCTCTACTAATGAGTTTGATCAAAAAGAATAATAAATTGTACTTTCATTGGCACAACCTGTAAAATGGAACAAAAAGGTTAAAAAAATGGTAACATCAACCTTTTTTCTTTTTTGCATTTTTACACGTACAACATCTAAATTCATTGGATTACGTTTACAATCCATCAGTTACTCAAATGTGATCACATAACAAGTGTGTCAGTGACGAATGGCTCGTCTTCTGTCGTCTGCCAGAGACAGATTTCACAGGAATTCAGGTAGTGTGGTGTCGGGGAACTCTGCACTCATGGCCACGGCACTTGAAACACTATATCGGGTCGAGCGCACATGTATAAATCTACAAAAACACTCAGCAGTCTCTGGCATCATGTGCCTGCAGGGTTTACGACTTAGAAAGAGTCGTGCGGGAGGCGTAATTAGGAGAGGGTCGGAACCTCACGGTGTCGGAAAATGAAGTGAAGGAAAATAAGCGGTAGAACTCAGAGAATAATGACTCAACTGCTCTGAAACTTGAAAGTTTTCATGTCTGTAAATTATTGTAAATTAAACTGGAGTTTAAATGGAGCAACCTGTAACAACAAGAACATTTATCAAATTCTAATTTGGTAAAGAGACATAATGGAGGTCTATAAAATACACATTTTATAGAATTGTACTTTATCATTTGCTCAGTGGTCAAAGAATCAGCATCTTGTACACAAAATAAAATGTGTATAACCTGATCTCTTTGAAATGTCTGCATATGATGCATATTTTGCTTTACATACATTTGTGAGTGACTTTTTATTTTTAGTTAATTTGTAAATGTACTCACGTTATATATGTATATATATTTTATTTGTAAAAAAAAATTATAATAATAATAACAATAATAATATATATTATAATAATTATATATATACATATATGTATAATAATAACAATAATAATAATAATAATAACTATTATAACGATTATTATTATTATCATTATTATTATTATAACTTTGATTACTTTTGAACTACTTTTTTGGTGCAAAATTGTTGTTTTTAACCATGTTTCTTATAATTCACTGTACAATAGTAATTATTACATAGTTTAACAGATGCAGTGTCTTATCTTAAAGGATTATCTGACATTATTTTGTCATCGAACCTTAAGGGTGCTTAAGGGAGTTTTTGTTGTGTACAATGCAACACTAATTAGTTAAAGGGCTGTTATTTTAATAAATTTCACCACAATCTGAAATAATGCAATTTAAACACTTCATTAGCAAAGTAAAAATTATTTATATTATAATTACCATATTATATTAGATAAGAAATGCTCTGTAATCACATTTTAAATTGCAATTAGATCCGATTTTTTTTTTAACCAAACTGTTCAGCACCAATAAAAACTACAAACTTGTGTTCCTGTCCTAGTTTCCGAGTCAAGAAACTGTGACATCTGTGCGAGAGCAAAGATGTTTTTCAAGACTAAAAAAAAAACATGATGTGGGATTAACAGTCCAAATATGTCCCTGCTGCATCCATCTCTCTGCTTACACTTGTGCCCGACATCAATAATAAATCTGTGCAATCGACAAATGGAAAATATTCTTTCAGAGCATTTCTACGACTGTATTTTTAGCCAGCTTTTATTTACTGCAGAGGAAGTGAGCAACACTGTCGGCTGCTATTATATATAACAGAAATGACGTACTCTGAAATCACATCTGTATCCTTTCCATTTCTAACACGTGCTCCTCACTAGAGGCCTGAATGCTTTCTCCTGCCTGTACTGCGTATTTTTTTTCCATCTGTTTCTTTAGTTTATTTCAGATCCTCGAGGTCCCGCCACTCACAGAGCCAGATGGAGGCATCACAGCAGAGCTTGGTTTAATACTTAATGCCGAGAAACGTCATGCATGCACATCCTTTTAAACACTTCGAAAAGCACTAAAAATGGGACGGTTTCATTTTGTCTGTACAAAGTATGAAAATATCCCATTCATGGCCTGACTGAGTTCAAAGCGATGGCCTTTCTGCCCATTTACACAGACTCCACTGAGCCGAAGTTCCATCGTTTATTCTGGGAAGTGATGAGAAATAGCATTTGTACATCAGCCCTATCAGATGTGGCTCACTGAGCTAAACTTACCCTTCCATCCCAAGGTGTTTATTTTACATTCATAATCATTTAGAAAAGAATGGACAAACAATTATTCATATGTGTTTATTACAAGGAAAACATTTTATAGCTTTTGTTCAGAAAAGGATAAATAAACTATGGAGTATTGGCCGATGGATTGGCGAAATGTCCGTGCTTTTAATGACGGAAAGTAATTTTACTATAAGTGAAGGGTAAACACCCATTTTGAAAGGCCTGGGCACCTTGACTGTGGACTTTGGAGGACAAAGTGATGTGGGTGACCTGCAGGCTGATGTTATTTTCTCAGCCCAGAAACCCCTTTTACACCCCTTCAGTGTATTCTACAAACTGTTTGATTAGAATGTCTCTGTAACAGGTAAATCAAGACATATGGTAAAGAAATAAAATAAAATAAAAATTACATGGGAAACAGGGAGCAGAGACATGAGGGGCAGGGACAGGTTTCAAAACAGGACATGTAAGGGAGGAAACAACAAAGAGACGGGAGCACAGACAGTAAATAACTTAACCTAAAAAGACACATCAGGGCGGGGCAAACAATCACAGAGGCGGGAAATGGGACAAAAAGAGGAAGTACAACGTAACCAGATACACAAGGAAGAAACTACAAAATAAGACGGGTAACTGAAAATAAACAAGAAAAACAGAAAAACCCACAATGAAGTCCATTAAAAAAAGCTCCAAAGTTCAAACTAAATGAGTAAATCATTGTAAAACGTTTTCATTTGTATTATCTTCACACAGCAAGACACTATTATAAATAAATGACTTCATAGTCCAAGTCAGAGGTCATGACTGTATTTGTCTGTATATTTTTTTAATCTATTATTTCAGATTGCACAATGACAATTCATTTTCTAATTATAATTAATTCATATTTTTTTATTCTGACAAATTATAAGAAAACCATTTAAGAAAAATATAAATACAATGCAAAAATAATCAATAACATAAAGAAACATAACACATTTGCATACCTACCTATATATATATATATATATATATATATATATATATATATATATATATAAGAAAGATCCTCTGTGGCCTCATGGGTCCTGTCTGTTCTGGAACATGTCAATCAGTCTGTGACTAAACAGCAGGAAGGTCTATAACTGGTGTAACTGGGACACATCACTTTCACCCAATAGTGTTAGCATCATGGGAACAAACAGTGGGAAAAAACACCTTTGATCAGCGAAAGCATGCTGGGACAGTTCCGGGAATGACCAATAGGAATGCTGTTGTCTGCAAATCCAGCATATCCACATTATACATACAGTACACACACACACACGCACAAATGCAAACACACACACACACACATGTTCATGCAGTTCATCCAGTCCTGTCCTATTGGGGAAAGGACAGAAGTAAAAGCTCAGAGGGGGGGACACATTGCTCTCCTGTGGACTCTGAACTTTGTTAAATACTCTGAAGAACTCATCTTTTTCACCTCGCTGTAGCTCTTGAATCCTGGGCCCCATAATGCCACATCAATGCCACAGTGGGGTGGAGGCACCGCACTAATGTAAACACACATGGCTGAAGTCCTTTCTGCTTCTCATGGCTGAGAATGAAGCGCAGGAGGGATGAAAAAGGTGAGACACGTCATCCTGATTAGTTTTAATTAAAGGGACAAAAGCAACAGTGGAGGAGAGTGATGGAAAGGGGGATTGCTGGAAGCTGTGCAGATGTCCCTGAAAATGGCAGCATGGGCATAAGTCAGGCATTAGGAGTGGTTTAGGCTCTGAAAGGCCCCCGGTACTCTGGTTTCTGTGAGTGAGCTGAAGAGGAGCAGCAGGTAGCCGAATGTTATTCTCAGGGGCCTTAATCCGCCACAGTATGAGTGGAAGAGGCAGGAGGAATAGAAGTTTTCACACTTGTTACTGTGGCAGTGGTGGGCACCTGCTGCTGCTGCTTCTCTGTCTCCCAGTCATAAAGTATTCAGTCGACGCTTGTCTTACGGTTTGACACTTTGTTTTTGTTGCCTCCTTCAGTGCGCTCTGAGCCGGGACTTTCTGTTTTTGAAGCACATGCCTCCAGCTGTGACATGCTAGCCCCCCCTTTTCTATAACGTCCAACCATGACCGCAAAATGGTTTTGCACCCAAAACATAAGCAGCGTTTTTTTGTGCCGCTCAGTCAAAGTGACATTTTCTCTCTGTGAAGTCAACAAAAGCCTCCAGAAGTGAACCAAAAATACTGACCGGTCACCACTTTCCAGTTGAGTAACCTTTTACCAACTCAGGTTCATTGTCTGGTTAATAATAGGTTCCATAAAGGCTGAAGAAGACTTGGTCCTTATTTTGAATTTTGCAATTCCATTTATTCATTGTTATACCTGCACTATGAGCAGATGATTTATACGTCAGTATTAAAACCCAAATCTCAAAAGACTGTTTTGCTCATATTGTTTTAGAAACTGCACTTTCCCTTTTTTGGTAGTAATATAAAGGATTGTTATTGTATATAATTACGATTCAAATTTGATCTTAGCTATCCTATTTTCTATCTATCTATCTATCTATCTATCTATCTATCTATCTATCTATCTATCTATATAGAATGCCTGTCTGCACCAATAATAAACTCTTGAAACTCTAAACTCTGTAGCGAGGCTTAACAGCTGGAAACAAACAGACTTGATCTCCCTTGATCTCTTCCTCAGACAATCCATACCATTATTGTGACTCCTTTATTCTGGCAGGCTTTTTTACTGTACTTTGACAGGCAATTGACAAAGAAAAAGTAATTTGTCAACATTTATTTATTTTATATTATACCAATATACCAATGTGTGAATAAAAAAGTATGAATTGTATATTTCAAAAAAGAGCAATTTGACATTTTTTGAGTCATTGCACAATTTGTTAAGAAAAAAAAAAGATAAAAAAGGCAGAGTTTGATGATTCCGTGCTGAAGGATGTGCGGTGATTTATTACTTTGTTCCCCCCTGACTAGACATTAGAAGGTCAAAAGATAATATTCAGAAGAATTACCATTGCAATTACACACACACACACTGTGAATGCTTGTTTTCTCTGCGTAACTTTGCTGAATGTATGCAGTGCATTTCCTCAAGGATTTGCCTATAGAGTCAAGACCTACAGAGCATAGAAAAAACAAAGAGAAGACGAGCTGCTCACCCGCTGGCCTCAGTGTCTAGACATCACGATGGGGGCTAATCAAGAAGATCAAACAGGTTTAACCCTTTGCTAATACAGATCAAAGACTTATCAGCCCATTTGAGAGATGTGGAGAACAGAGAAATTAATTGGGAACGCGATGTGAACAGGCAAAGGCAAATGGACTGATTATAGTTTGAGGCATCCATGTGAGGAAATAGAAGAGAAAATCGAATATGACAGAGCACCGAGAGACAAGTCATTCCGTAACTTCTTTTTTTTTTCTCCATTCAGTGATGAATAAGTGAAGTGTTTGAATAACTTATTAGACCAGTATAATAGTGGTGCCCCCAACAGGCCCACCAATAAGTGTTTCTGGTTGGACCACATGGCTTCCAGCTCTTCAGAATCACATGCTGTCATTGTACATTTCTGCAAACCACAGATCACAGGTCTGCACTTACATTTCTGAACCAAAATGAAAATACTTACTGAAATGTGTGCATACTAGCTATGTAATAATGGGTGAAATTAAATGGGAAACATGATTTATAATTGAGAATCTGTATATTTTTAATTAATTAAGACAATAAAATATTTCAGTTACATTACTGTATTTGAATAATGAATTGATCATGTTACTATGAAATAAATGCATCTAAACATTGTGTAATGTTTAGATGTAATGTAATGCAACTGTATGTAGCTATTAAATGTGATCTATGTTACAATTCCAATTCAATATTATTTCATGTTTTATGATGAAATTATTCAAAGTGAATGATGACAATGTAATGTTAATAAGAAATGCATAAATAAATGCAAATACTTTACAACAGACATAATTAGCACTCTTGGTGATTATACATCATTCATTGACCAACTGTAACTATTAAAGATGACATATGTCATATAAAGATTACATATGTTTGTTTGTACATACAATTATCATGATGTGTCATCAGAGATTGAGAAGACACGTTCAATTGAAACACTGGCTTCACTGATAACACTGCCATAGCCAGTGTATTCATAAATACATTTGGTTTAAGTTAGCTGCTAGCTGCTAAATGTTAGAAATACTGCACAACAGTACACCTAATAAGCCTCACTCCATCTCTCAAAAATGTCTTGACCAAATGAGAAGAAACATTAGATTCTGCAGTGCAGATGCGTTAAAATATAGACGGTTGAAAGCAAAGAGGAAGTTGATAATGGACCACAACAGACATGCTAGTGTCAGCCAAGGTTAGCTAACACTGTCTCTCTCCTCATTGGTGAATATTTGATGTATATACTTTTTGTATAGCTACATACAGTTATTGCCACATTGTCATATCCTCTCATCGTGCGACAATTCTTTGCTGCTGCTCAGAGCAGACACACTTTCACTCTTGATCTCCGCCTGTTGCTGATATGCTATGTTTAACAATAATAATACAAAAAAAACAGTCCAATGTTTAACAGACAATCGAACAGTAATGTATGTATATGCATTTGTGTATGAACACAGTGTAACTCGGCGTATCAGTGCAGTATTTACATATTTCCGGGAAAATCTGGCAACTAAGCCACTGTAATGTTTTCAAATAGGATTGCGGAAACCGTTTTAAATGCTTAAGCTCATGTACAGTATACATTTTAGATATGTCACCTAAAGCACTTGAGAGGAGGACATATTTGACACACTTGCACTACAATTATTTCAATATGATATTTTAAAATCATGGCAATCACAGGCAGCTCCTGCACACTTTTGGCCAAATTTACTCGGGGACACAAATGTACCTGCACTCTTAACATGCTAAAGTTTACAGTGTATGTATTGTCCACTCACAGAGGGTGAAGATTCATTCATTCATTTTTGCCACAAAAATGAGCCGTCTCTACAGATGAGGTGTAAAAAACAGTATTAACATGGCCCACGGGTTGGGCAGCATGTTTGCATTAAGTACTTGGCAGTGACATTTAGTGTTAAAATTGGTTACTGCTAGTCTCGGTGAACCCAACCAAATCTGCCAGTATTTCCCTATGCAGACATGTCTGGCAAGCACGCTGCTTTGGCCGGGGCAGGCTTAACACGATCATGACAGTCACCGAAGAGAAGCTTTTTAAGCGACTTGCTCCATGGAGCTCCCCCAGGGCAAAAGTCTTTATATGTCATTACTAGATTTCCATTGCTCCTAGAAAACTACAACAAGCACGTTTGATGACACATTTTCCGTCGCTCTGCATACGTCTGGTCTTATCGGTGGATGTACGTCCATTGGTCACACCTCTTGAAAGTGGGCGGTGACTACACCCTTCCCAGACTCTCAAGTGAGATTGAGATACAGTCTGACATTAGCTAGGCAAGGTTACGGCAATCCCAATTCAAAACATTGCAGTTGACTTAATTCACCTAGGTTACCAGATTTGCATAAATTAGAAGCTGCACTATTTCAGTTTACCATGTATTTCAATTTAACATGTTTCCTTAATCTAATTCATCACCATTTCATTTCTTAATTAATTTCTTACATATACCACTAGAGATGTATGGTATTGAACTTTTTGCCAATATCTAGCTGATAACAAATGCAATACCCTTATAGATACTTTTTTCCCTGCACCCAACTGGGCATGAAGTCTCTTCTGTAGTACAATTGACATCATCATAATACCATTTAGATAGTAGATAGATGTTCTTCATTGTGCAAACTATAAATACATTTGTTTATATAAACATAAAAAAAATAACCATTGGATAGGGCATCAGCAAAGAAGTCAAGGTAGCAGCCTATTCAGCCTACTGTTTTAGTTATTAGTCATATTGGGCAATCTTGGCATGTTTGGTGATATCCAAAAATAGATTTTAAATCTAATATGGTCCAATACCCCTGCAATGGTCTAGCGACCTGTCCAGGGTGTTGCCGGCTATGACCCTATGTCAGCTGAGATTGGCACAGCACCCACCACGAGCCTGATGTGGAGGACAAAACAGTAGAAGATGGATGGATGGACCAATACCAACATTGTGCCTATAGTATTGTGTATCCCTATATATTACCATTATTGTGTGAATCAATGTTGTAAAATCACCAAAAGTTTAAGTTGTGTTCATTTGGGTGAGTTTGAATACATTAATCGTGTATATTTAATAAAGATTGAGTTACTTCATTTGAATAATTTCATAATTCGAATATGAGATGAAATGATTCGATAATATTTTTTTCTCTTTGTCACACTACAGATTTATGGACATCTGTACAAAGTCTGGTCTTAAAATGTCAGTAAACAAAATGATCACAATCAATGTTTACATACCACAGTAACACAGATTATGTTCACTCCACACTAATCCACTTAGTATATACAGGCTTTAGTCTCTGTTGAGGAAAGCCTAATAGTGAGACAACTTTGCCTTTATTTTATTTTTATTTTTATTTATTCTTTATGTATTAATGTGTGTATGGACACTGATTAGGGAATATTTAAACCAATAATATGTTTTTTAATGTAGTGGCAGATTATCAAAAATAAAAATAGGTTATTATGTTTATGTTTTAATTTATTTTCTGTGGTTTCATGACTTGACCAATTCAAAAAAGACTCATATCAGCTACAACAATAGGACCAGTAACTAGTTTTAATGCTGCCGTTGGAATTATAAGTTTCCGCAAACCACAAATCTCAGGTCTCTGAACCAAAATGACGTTACTTGTTTTCATGTCTGCTGACGAGCATATCAGTGCTGGGGCATGTTAACTGGTGATGGTGCTTTCGGTGCTTGGAAGTAATGAGGGTGATGCTAATATTTCATCCCCCCATTTCAACTCCATTATCCTCCCAGCATGTCCTCAAAACAAAGGCATAGCAGGGCACATAATGCAATGTGCTTTACATAAATACCCAAGCACAATAACACTGTTTTTACATAGTTGAAGGGTAGCAAGCAAATAATTTAATTGCATAGTTTTAACATGTGTTTTTAATGTGTGTATGACAATAACCTTCTTTAAAAAAAAAAAAGTTATATAAACATAAGATAGAAGTGTAGAGGTTATTCAATGTGCTTGTGTTAATCTCAACATCTTAACCATACAACAGGGAATTATATAACAGTAGTTAAGTGCAGGATTAAGCAAAAGTACAGTGAATAAAGCATGTTCTATTTAATGTTTAAGGCAGGATTTATTTGGGACAAACATAATAGCATTGAGAAAAGGATGTTTTAATGCTAGTAACCTGCTTTGAGGATGCCTTCCCACCTCTGGGTGACAATGTTGCCTCAAATACTCTAGATCAGAGTGTGACATTTTACAAGTGAAGGCCCAAATGTAGGATGAAAAAAATAACCAAACATTGTACTTCACAAACTGATATTCACAAAGGTAAAAACAAACAAAAGTGGGAGGAAATTGAAGAACTAAATAAACCAACACTGGGTAGAACAGAGACTAAATACAGTAGAGAGTACATGGATACCCAAGACAAGATAGTATCTTGGGTACATGGATACCCAAGATACTATGGTTCCTATTTTGAACCTTTAATTAATACAAACAGTAATGATAATGCCTATGCTAATGGCTATGTGAAACATAGCATTGTACCAAAAGTTGTTCCTAGCTGGCAAAATTAGGGCAGACAAAGCAGCAATTAGCATGTGCTCAGTGATGATGCTACTGTGGTTACTGTTACGACCCCAGGGTCGTGACTGCTTTTTCCTTGTGTGTCTGCATGTGAGTGTGAGATGGGTTGCAGGTGTGCTTGTTTGAGGGCATGACGTGTGTGTGTGAGTGTAGGTGGATCCTGGGAGCTGATTGGTTCTGCGCAGGAGGTACCAGTTGAAGAGGCCTGATCATCCCAGTTACACTGGATGTCCTCGAACCACTCACAGCCAGACTGCCAGCATGTTTGTGTTTTGAAGGAAAAAAAGAGAAAAGGTTAATAGAAACAAAATGATTTGCCTGATGAAGATATGATGTTTTAGCCCTTGGAGGTGACTTCATTCCCAGCTGCAACTTCTGAGTTCCTATGTAAAGTGAACACAGTTGTATGTTATCCCACTGATGCCAAATGCCTGTACATTGTAGTAGAGTTTAAACAAAACAAAAAAAAAAACTTTTTAATGAAACGATTTGTTGCCAATGTTAAATTTAAACATTGTTTACTGCACAAAATTAACAAATGCAACATTTCCCCATGGTTTGCGGAAGAGTAAAATGGTAAAAATGAGTCTGGGAGAACAGGCTGTCATAGCAAGATGTGAGAGCTGTGGTTGTGGTTGTTCAGTGTATATAAAACATATCAGACTGAGCATACAACCCCAGATGCTGTGTATTTCCTTTTGATCATTGTTATTCATCTCAACGATTCATCTTACAACTATATAATACATGCAGACTAAAAGTCAATAACTGTGAGGTGAGGTTTTGTCTTAATACTTACATTACACTTATGTATTTCATAGAGTCGTTCAGTCTCAGCGGTGACTCTCTCTAAACTGTTTGCCCATTTGGGCACGTGTCTGTCACCAGACCTTTACATGATCAAATTACAGGGAGTCTGAAACATTTCCATTATTATAGAAGAAATGTAAGTTGGTTTTCTTGACCCCCTCACTACCACACAACACTACCTCAAATCCATTCCTCCACATCTGCTCAGACAGAGCCAGCTCTGATGAGGCCCGCCACCCCGTAGAAGTTTGGGCCAATACTGGAATTTCACTCAGTCTGATAAAATAAACCAGGGAAGCCTTAGATGCTGGATAAATAAGCAGCACACTTTAGCTCGGGGGGGAAAACCGGTGTTCTCCCTCCCAGTGATGTAACTGATTGTTCCTTCTCTCCACTGATTAAAAGGAGGTCAAAATATACGATGGTTATAATAGCCTACTGGAAAAATATCCCTGATCCCAGGAAAATAATCAGCTAAACCATTTTGATTGGAAAAGACCCACACAAACAGGAGGAATCTAAGAGGCGGTGCAGTTTTGCAGTGAAGAAAAACACAGAGCCTGAGGGGATGAAACTTGAAGAAAAGACATACAGGGTTTAATAATTCTCTACAGTTGTCCTATTCATGTGGAAAGAGTATTGCAGAGAAACCTTGCACAGTAATTAGGAGGCCAGGAACTGCTGCGCTCTTTGTTAAGTGAAATGTTACTTTAATTATTAATGTCTCATAGAGCATTTATGCAACTGACTCAGGTTGTGTTATTTCATGTCCCTCATAGAACCGAAGAAACATACACTCATGACTCGCTTTAATAGGAACACCTGCGCACCTGCTTGTAATACTGTTTATTTAATCAGCCAGTCGTAATGCAGCATTGCAGAGCTCTAATATCATGTAGGTATGGGTATTGGTGCTGAAACGTGTAGTATTCATAATAATAAACTTTATTTATATAACACTTTTGTGTTCCACTGGTCTGACACCTAAAGGGGCATTGGGGTATGTTCAGGCCCTCAAAAATGTGATTCATATGAGAGAAAAATAATAAGAACTCCTTGCATTTCAATAGGGTTCTATGCACCTAGTGCTCGAATCGTAGTCATCTTTTGTGACTCAGTTATTTCCCTTTTCCAAAGTTATAACCATGTGCTTATATGTTCCCTAAACAAAGAAGTAAAGCACCTTTGTCCTGCCCTGCTATACTTCTATTGGATATTATTTAAATGTACTAATTTTTCTAAATGTTTTTTTCTGTAAAAATAAAGGTAGTTTTATACCAGTCAGACAAAACAACTACTTTTGAGGGTCGAACCTTAAGAGGATTTAAATAAAGAGACAACAGACCTTGGTGTGTTCAGCTGAGTGCTGTATAGCAAACTCTATTAAACTCTTACATTCAGGAAAACAACAACAAAAAAAAAACCCTCACACAAACTAAATGTAAAATATAAAGACAACCTTGTGCCCCTTATCAGACACTGAGAGTGGATCTTGCACAAGATATTGTTCCACACAATCCCCTCCAAACGTTTTTTTATAAATAAATCAGCAGAGAAGCGAACACACACACACACACACACACACGCACAATCCTTGTGTCTAGTGAGGTTCACAGCCAAGTGTCAGTGTCTCCTTTCATCTTCCATATAGTGTCATGAAGAGAGGCACGGATGAGGAAGTGTGAGAGATGAAAAGAGCTGCAAACCTGAACTGAAAAGGCACTTAAAGCCTCTCCATATACCTCCTGCAGTATGTGTCCAGAGTTTGGCATGTGTTTAATGTTCCATGCATTCATAATACAATTATGGTCCACGTATCTCATATGTACCTCACATTCTATTCAATTACAATGACATTTTCTGACCTGGAACATGCGGCGTTGACACCAACAGTCCATGCAGTCACATTGACATCAATGTACATCACATAGACCAGAGTCATGGATGCAGAAACTTCAGTATAGCTGTGTCTGGATCGTCCCAAGTGATGATTAGTCACTGCACCACAACATGGGCTGTCCCACATGAATCCTTGGGTGAGGCTATCCCAGAAGTCTTTGCGTGCTCGATATTATTTTTGAAGCGTTTGTATCATTTAATATTAATATTATTAGGAACTTACTGAGCTCATTCTTCATGCTATCTAAAACTTAACCAGGTTTGATCTTGGACCTGTGTTTGTTCTACTGCATGTCCAAAATGATCTGCTGTGAATTATCAATACTTATTGAGTTGACTGCCTTGGTTGAATATAGTTGATGTTAAACTATTGTAGGAGCTGTTGTTTAAATCATAAATCTGTGTGGAGATAAGTTATATTTGCAAATCATATTTACAGGTCAGTAACATTTAAGCAAAATAATACTATGAGTACAACTTAGTCTGCCTTCCAGGCAGAACCTGTGAGTTCACCCAGCGAATGACTTCCGTCTCCTCCTGACTGAGCACTTGGGAGAATCCAGCCCATGGATTGAGGCCTAGCTAAAAACAATAAAAGCTTATAAAGGCCTCCTAGTCTGTATGAGCGGGAAAAGTTGCTTACTCATGCACACTATGGATTGGATACCTGACCTGAGGCTGACATGGTACCTTCCGTCAGGTGTGTGACATGTAGAGGGTGTCCTGGGAGAAATTGAATATTTTTTGTTGTAAAACCGCTGGATATAAAATTCTCCTCGTATTTTGTCAAGCATATTTGTATTGATGTTTTTACAATTTTATCAAAATGTTCATACATGCACATTCAACATAAAAACTAAAAACCTTGAAATCACATCATCTCCAATACAAATAAGCCTCAGAAACCGCCAGAATATCATCAATAGGACGGTCTTCCAACACTGGAGCATGACAAACAAAATGGTGTGCTGGAAGTCTGGTTCAAGAAAGGGAGAGCGGCTACAACAGGCAAAGGCAGAACGCACACCAGAGAGCTCATCACAACATCTTGCAGATGATATTGTGTTTGCTCCACCAGACGTTCAGCAGACTGGGGTGGTTTTGCAGCGATGAGCTGTTCTCCCTCTGGAGGAGTACAGTGTGCAGGATGTAGTGAGATGGGACTGGAGCAAAACCCATGGACTATATACAGACTGTGTGTCCTACACACTTTACAGGTCCTCAGAGACACTGTCTGCTCGGTCATCAGTGAGAAAAAGTCTCCGTCAGAAGAAAACAGTTAACCTGGTGGAGAATTTGGCTGATGGAAAGCCATGCAGCTCAGACAAAGAAACAGTTTGTGGTAGATTTGTGTATTTGTATTTTAAAGATGCACCGCTGATCAAAAGTCAAAAATCAAAAGTCACAAATCACATTTAATTGTATGCATGCACACACACAAACACAAACACTTCACTGACGATAGCATGAGCACACTGCTTTGTAATAGTGCAAGTCAGCACAAGTCAAACGGCAATGCTGTGCAAGAATTTACTATACAATGGTCGTTAAGTTATGTTCTCTTTGTTGTGTTGGTCAAGTGGCCAGGGCACAAATTAAAAGGGCTGCTTCCTTAGTCCAAACATTTCCTTTTTACATTTACATTGTATATTTACTTAAACCTCCAAACTACACATTGCACATTCCCTCAAGAAACTGCCATAAAAATGACTTCTTATGGGTGGAGACGGGTTTGGCTGTTACTGATTCCAAAGAAGATCATGGCCATGTGCTGTCTTGAGGTGAAGGTGAAGAAGGAAAATATCAAATAAAGACATTTAAAATCACAAAAAAATTGTCATTATGTGTAAATAAATATGTATAAAAAATACATATATATATATATATATATATAAGTCATAACATTTCATGTGTGTTACCAACGCAATCCATGGAACCCGTCAGCTAGATTAAATGTTTGGTGCCTGAGGTGAAATAAACACTATTGAATTAGAGGTTTGAGGTCTAGGGTCATCCACTTGAAAATGGAAAAAAAAGTTAAAAATATTTTGGTTCATTTTGAAAGTGTGGTGTTGGATGACGGTGTTGGAAAATTACTGGGAACAACCGTGGTCAAGAAATAAGTGGCTGTGGCTCTTGATTACGAAACCTTGGTTACACTGTTTCAAAATACACTTCAAACACTGCATTAATACATACATAAATGACCTATTGTATAAACTGCTGTTTTTCATTGCTCCCGAATGAGCCTTTTATATTTATATGAGGAGCTGGGTCATTTTGGACCATCATGTTTTTACAATAGCCCAAAATGGACAAACTAAACACCTTTTGAGTTTTGATGATAACTGAAGGCTACAAATGTTCACACTCTTGAGGGAAGGATGAGGTGAGAAATATTCAGCAAGAAACTTCACTAAATAATGTTGCTAGATTGTACACACAGTCCCTTTAATCATTTTACATGTTACAAACTGAAGTATTTTTGTTTGAGTTTGTCATCATTATCTTTTTTCAGTGCATATTAACTTGTCTAATTATATTCTAGAATGACGTTTCTTACATTCTACCATTATTAATAATTAGTGGAAAAATAATTGTATATTTGGATTCAAACAAACTGCCCGGACATCAACTCCATGCTGGACGCCTCTCAAGCTAACCAAACATCAGCCTGCATTTAGCTTATACAAACAGTGTGGTCCTGATGACGATGTGGTTGTAGTGATGTTTGTCAGTGTATGAATTACAGCTTAGTCAGTCTCACAACAACACAAATACCTAACATATCACTGCATTTGTCCCCATGATATTAGCCAATGTCACATCGTAAATTTGGCTCCCTGCACTGTCAGCAGGCTGTGGAATGGTAATAATTACATTATAATGCTGAAATGGATAAAACGAGACTATTAGTATCAGCAGAAAATTAGCCGTCCCATGCAAGTACTTTATGTGCCGATCTACAATCTGCCACCTACGGCTTCGTTCTGCATTTAGCTTTGAGTGACGCTGACAGTGATTTTAGTTGGACGGAATACAAATAGTCCATCTGTGGTGTGTCTAATAAACCTTCTCTAGAGGCCCAGAGGAGCCCCATGACATGGTGTGTGTGTGTGTGAAGGGAATGTAATGTAGATTTAATGTGGGATTCAGTCATTACACATTTATCAGCACATGTGACCTTTTTCTCAGTATGTTCACGTACTTTTTTATGATTTTATTTTTGCACTCTTCAATGTCCGTACATGCTGCTGAGTAGGCAGGGGACACCTGCTAACAAGCACCGTCCTCATTGCATAGTTTCGGAGGTGTGTTTGCATGCCTTCCAGATGTATCTGGGAGTGATGCATCATAGTTGGCCTGAGTTCAGCCAGATCTCGTTGTGGCTCAGATCAGGTCCAGGACAAAAGGGAACAATTTCACTTCCCCAAGTTGTTTTGTCTCCTTCCCTCAAAGGACCCCTAAATCTCTGTAATATTCTTTACACTTGCAGCTCAAGAAATAATGTCTTCACACCAACCCTCAGCTTGAAAAACTCATCATGCATTGCCTGGTCATTGAGGTTTGGCTGTTGTTGCCCTTGGGTTTTCTAAGCACCGTTTGACGTGTGCAGCACAAAGCAGAATAAATGTTAGTTTGTGTGCATGCTGTTTTTAAAGTGTGGTTGTATGAGGGAGTGAGACCAAGTGCTGACTCTGCTGTGAGTGCACCCTGTGCTGAGAACATGGACCATTGTTCTCACTGAAAACCTGACTGCCACGTTACAAAATGGTCAGTCAGTCAGTCATCATGTACCGCTTTATCCTCCACCAGAGGGTCGCGGGGGGTGCTGTGCCAATCTCAGCTACATCAGGCAATAGGCGGGGTACACCCTGGACAGTTCGCCAGTCCATGGGCCACACACACATAGAGACAAACAACCATTCACTCTCACACTCACGGTCAATTTAGAGTGTCCAATTTACCTAATCCCCACATTGCATGTTTTTGGACTGTGGGAGGAAGCCGGAGAACCCGGAGAGAACCCACGCACACACGGGGAGAACATGCAAACTCCATGCAGAAAGGCCCTTATTCCAACCGGGGCTCGAACCAGGGTCTTCTCCCTGCAAGGCGAGAGTGCTAACCACTTTACCACCATGTGGCCCCATTACAAAATGGTAATATAACAAATTCTACACCTGCTTAAGTCAATTATGTTTTAATGATAGGTTTACCTCATTGTAATACAAGCTCTTCCAACTGGAAACACGTTAATTCTCCCACACCAAATTCCGTTGAGAAAATCAACAAGTATGCATCGCAGCACACGAGTTGTTGTTCCACTACTGCCTCCATCATTATGTTCATATGTGCTATTTAGTGACTTTGATGTTTGAAATCCTGAGTTCAGATTTATCTTTGTGACTCCAATTTAACAAAGCAGTAGACCAGCAGCTCCGGTGTTCCGACAAGCTAAAAACAGGTTTTCACAGTCACAAACACAATTTCACAAACGTCAGTTTCCAGTCAGAAAGAGTTGTGTAATAAAACGCATTCTCAATATAACATACATTTGAGCTGGCACATATTTTATTTGTTGTCTTTAGTGAAGTGGTTCTAATCTGTTTTTCCTTGTGTCCCCACTGGCAGCCATGTTTTCACTGTCTAAAGCAGTGTATGCGTCATTAACTCATACAACCACACTTCAAAAAACCTGAACTCTCCCTTTAAGATATCACTGCACTTGACAAACACATCATCCGTTGCCACCTGTGTGTGCTTTGTTGTCTCAGCCTTACCTGGTAATTGAGGTAAGGCTGAGGCTGCCCTTGGGTTTTCTAACCACCATATGTATGCACTGTGTGCTGCACAAAAACAGAATAAATGTCAGCTCATGTGTGTTTATCACTTCAGCTGCACCCTGTGGCTTGTTCCAGGTAATAAAGCAGTTTACATATTCATAAATAGGTACAGGTCCTGGAATATAACAAGGAAGAATGGGAGGAGATGTCGAGCGTCAAGGCAAGGCAAATGCTCATGTGTTTACATAGCCCTCTACAGTATGCATGTGTGTTGTCCATAAAACAATCATTTTCAAAAGCATTGTGAAAACTATAGGCCTACTTTTGATGACTCCTTGCTGCCGTCACTCTTGGACTATCAGTGAGAATGTGTTCTCTGTAACATTCATAAGGACAGCATGAGCATGCAGGTTAGCCTGCTTCCTTTCCTCACATGTGCTTAATTAGCCTCTCTCGTTTTCCATTGCTGTAGTGCAGTGGTCACCAACGTGGTGCCCACGGGCACTTGGTAGCCCGCGAGCAGCCAAGGAGGTGCCCGTGGGCTCATTTCACTTCACCTCACTTGCATGTATCCAAATGATCACCGAGTAAAATGTCCTGATATTGTTTATAAAAACTGTGATAATCATTAGGAGTAAGCACTGGATTTAATGTGTATGCAATTAAATGCATAATATTCATCATTTAAATGGTAAATTGCATAAAATGTTAATATGGTAGCCCTCCATATTATTCTCTACCCTTCAGGTAGCTCTCGGTCTCAAAAAGGTTGGTGACCCCTGCTGTAGTGCCTCCTCATTGTCGGCGGAGTCAACTGCTGCTTTATATGCAACACACACATAAACGAGTGACTTGTAAAGCAGCTATTTGTGGTGTACTGAATCATTCGACTCAGTTAACTAAATAGATTTGTCCACAGAACCATTCAGTACTTTCAGTATGACCAGGGCACAGACTCCATCTGACACAGTCACTGTACTGAAATATGGCGGAAGGGGATGCGATGCGACTCGGCGCTCGCGATCACTGGCTTTTCGGCAGTGCAGCCAAATACACCAGACTCCTCTGTGAAATATTGAGATTTTAGAAATGTCCTTGCTATATTGTGGAGATTAACACATGTCTTAAGTCTTTTAAGTCAGTTTTATTCCTCTGTCGGACCCTTGGAACCTTGCCAGAGCAGGTACTAAAAAAGTACCATCGCAAATGGAAAAGCAACCAAGGGCAATTCAGAGAGTGAAAAAGTTCCTCCTGTTCTACAAAGTAGATGCATGTCCATGTCTCTATGGTGAATAGGTTGCTATTCCACCATTGGTAACTTCCAATGCTACAAATAAACAAAGGAAAAAGAGTCTAAGAGAGAATCACACAACACAATAAAAAGTGTAAATATCAGCAGAAAGTTTCAGCGATGGAGAGATCACCTTGAGATTACATCTGTTGTATAGGAAGACCGGCGGTCCATTGTCATCACAGAACAGACAACTGCATTCCCAAAACATTTGCATTTGAAGAACCTGGGGTTGAAACTCTAAAATCTTTTTTTCCGAGCAGTCCTGCGTAGTACAGCCAATTCTCAAATCCAGTCGTAAAATAAATGAAAAACAAAAAAATAATTAAATGCTTTACCCCGTTGCTTTTGTGTGTGCACTGTATTTCCCATTTTAGACTGCACAATAGACTGTATCTCTGCCAGCTCCTGCTGACTGAAACAGCTTTCAGCCAATTTCAGAAAAAGAGTCGACATCACTCTCTCGCCATGCTGTATCCCTGTTGCACTCAAGCATGAGTGCCATGTGAGAGGGCCGCAGGAATGGGGCGGGGGGGTCGGTGTCTTGAGCGAGTGCAGAACCTTTTGTAACAGACAAGCACTTGGCACCTTTCCCCCCCAGAGAGGCTGCAAAGGCCACACAGCCCAATCACTGTCTTCTTCTGAGCCTGTTTGTTCATTCAAAGTAATCCACAGTGTGGCCCCTTCCTGCTTGCCTGCCTGACATCCGCACCCTGGACAGCCCAAAGTAACCTGCAACCAAACCAAACACTCACTGATGGAAAACAAATACAATGCAGTCAGCCTCACTCCGTCACAGGCTACAGATGACTTTGAGCTTCTTATACAAGTACTTCCCAAGCTCCATCTCAAACAATTGCAGAGGTCACCATAAGATATGTGTCATATATGCATATAAATTGTGTGTTGAATACAGGTTGTGAGCCTCCACTACACTAGGGGGCGATACAGCTCCTTTCATCTTGTTGACATACTCGGTTTCCTGTTTAGCTTGGGGCTAGTTGTTATCATGTCTAGCACCATTTACAGTTTTTTACTATTGATACTGAACTTATAAAATATCTGATTATTTAATCAAATGCAACATAAAATCAGTATTCTTGTCAGTCCAAAGATGTTCAAGATTGAATTGCACCATGTGTTGTTGTTGCTGACTTATTCTTCTGTGTACAGCACTATCTAGTATTGCTGGGACACATTTAGGGGCGGGAACTGTGGCACACTCTGATATTATTAAAGGTTGGACTTTTTTTTATTCTTATTTTTATTCTTCTACATTTTCTTAATATTTTTTATACTCTG
Source organism: Solea solea (assembly GCF_958295425.1). Taxonomy (NCBI): domain Eukaryota; kingdom Metazoa; phylum Chordata; class Actinopteri; order Pleuronectiformes; family Soleidae; genus Solea; species Solea solea. The sequence continues at coordinate 12,373,565 of NC_081135.1, forward strand.
TATAGATTGTAATTTGAGGTCTACTTTTATACTTTGATATTTATACTTAAGTTTGTGTTTCTGTCTTGTGTTTCTGTCTTTTTTTTTTTTTTTAATGTATGTGAAATGTCTAATGTAATTGTACTGGCTGATCTATTTAGGTTAAAGATAAACATACATGTTAGCTGTATATACCTGACTGGTGGCCTGTGCTTCAATAAAACCAACCATTTCTTGTTGGATATGTTTTCAACTTGTGCGCCATTGTCTTTTATAACAGCCTCATGGAGCTGAGCCTCCATGAGCCGTCTTATGGCAACTTCACAGAAATGGGAATCAATATGAGAGCCACTGGAGGGTGCATTAGAGGATCCACACCAACTGGGTCCCTCTCTCTGTTCATACTGAATCAAAGGCATCTAATTAGGCTTGTGGGAAGAGACTGAACACTGGTGCACAAGCTGAAGAAGTCGCTTCTGGATGAGAGTCTGAGAGAAATAAGAAGTGCTTTTCGGGTAGAAGGGATGATAGTGCATCCTCCAGTTTCAGGTGCACTATATTCCACCAGTAAGATGATTTTATCGAAGCAATAATAATTAGAATCTTTTTTTTTTTAAACAAGTCTTTTCAAATGTTACTTTAACATTCAAATATTTATTGTTACACGGAACACAAATATATGACACGGGAAGTTTTGATGGCATTGGTTGGCATTCAGATGGTGGTAGCAAGACCACAGTTGCCAAGCAACAATAATGTCAGTTAGTGTGCTGGTAACGTTAACATAAGGCAAATAATGAAGATGAAGGGAAAAAAAATAGATACATTGGGAAATTTTGTAAATTCTGTCATTTATTTGACTGAAATAACAATATCCCAAATTCCTTGGCATTTTAGCCTGAAGGCAAAACTTCAACAAATGAGCTCAGCTGTCAAGAGAACTTTATCAGTCAAAGGTCTGTATTTCTGGCACGTAATTAAACCTGGGCAACTTAAGAATACATCATCACAGATGTAATCAAGAAACTCCTAATAAACTAAACACAAATCAACACTGACATTCTCATGTGCTCACAGAAAACATCCAAAAAGCACATTTTATAGCAGTGCCAATGTTTTTGAAAGCTTAAACGCTTAACCTCAGACCAAAAAAAGTAAAACACAAATCAATAAGAATGTCACAAATAAATACTTGCACAGAAGAATACCATTTACAGTTCAAGTACCCTTTGGAGAAAAATGACAGAATAATCTATTTGCCTCTGAGCCACTAATTTCTTGCATTTCAGAGACATCTTGAGGACACATTACAGAGTTGAGACAAAAGCAATCAACCAAGAGAGTTTAGTGAAAGAAAACAATAATTACGCTGTCAATTGTTCAGGGAACTCTTAAGCTACTCTAAATCACAACGAAGGGGTGTAGGAGTTCATTCATTTAATATTCAGTGAAAAATGAAATTAAAAAACAACTGCAATTACCTCAAAAAGACTGAAAGGTCAGCGTCATTTGTTTTCCACCCTCCTTCCCCTGTCCTGTGACCACTGTGCCACATTCTTTCATGATATTGTCAGGAAAAAAACAAATCCTATGTTCTTTGATCTACACCCTGAGGCAAGACATACATTACCAATGAACCAAAGAGACTAGCAGATTGATGTAGCAGTCACAAAGCATCCTGTCGAAAAGTATAAAAGGTGAAAAAAATAAAAAAAACACAGTCCATTTTAACATAAACATTTGATAATCCAAAGTCACACAAAATCAAACAATGAAAATACTGCCTGTGTTTTACTAAGGAGACTAATGTCTGTACAGTCCCTGAAGCAACAGTCGGCTAAACAAGGCTTACTATCAAAGTTCAGATCTATATCGAGGGGATTTATATTCTTGCGGTCGTTGTTGTTTGAATGGCTCCAAGAGAGCCCCCTGGAGATCTACGCAGTCTGAAGACGCTGCTGAGATCCAATGCCGAGCTTGAACAAACCCAGGGGGGGGAACGGCGGGGCTTGTCAGTGCTGTGTTTGAGCAAGGACTGAAATAGGTCCATCTGTCACCACAGAGCAAATGTTTTAATCTGAGAGAAAACACCTCTGAGATTCACCCACTATTGAGTCCGTGTAAACCCAACATGAAGTGCTCACCAAGTGCTGCTTGAGTCTGTCACGTAAGATAAATACTGGTTGAGAAAAAGTGCTAACGTGATACGACCTCCAGTCCATATGTGGCTAATTCAGGAACACATGTTGCCATTGTACATTTCTGCAAAATCCATACGCATCTGAGCCCAAATGCCTATAAAATTATGTACAGATATGTTCTAAATTAAAGTAACTTTTCCTATTTACATGTCTATTGATGTGCATATCAATTTGATAGTAAGTCCATTGCGACCTTATAGATTTTGCTCATAGCCTCAGTATCCTATACAGTATATCCAATATAGAGATAAAAGACAAAGGGTATGTAAAACACATGGGTGCAACATTTGAGGTCAATCTTGTCTTGAACTGACTATATGCTCGGTCTCTTCCTGGTTTCCAAAAAGCCAGCATGCACATCTCCAGTAAGCTGAGACGTTCTACAGTCAGTGTCAGCAGAAGGTACGAGGTAAGAGTATTTTTAGCGACAAATTATAGAATTTAATGGAGGCTGTGTACAGAGTGATGCAGCAGTGCTCTGTTGTCTTTTTTTTTTTTTAATTTTAGGCCATGTTGGATTCCTCAGGGCTTACTATTATAAGACCGGTTCAACCTATAAGCAGAAAAGTCCAAGTCCACTTTATTTCTTCTATACTTAAATACAAATTAAATTGTACTTGTATAGCGCCAAAATCAAAACATACATTATGTTAATCTTTTTATCATGTAAAACCGAGCGTATTGCTGATGACACGTTTGCACAAGGGGACTTTGCATTACCATAGTTACACGACGGGTTGTGCTTTTTCACTCAGGAAGCCAGAGAATCAGCATCTTTGTCGACATAGAGGAGAGAGTTGGAAACACACCTGTACGTAATTACCATTTATTGGCTTGTTTTTCAACATTGAGAGACAAAGTAACATTGAGAGACTCAAAAAAATAATTGTAAATATGCTGTTCAAATTTAAAATTTAGAATGCAAAATCTGTTGTTCACGTACAGTATTTTTCTAAATAAACCTTTTTGGTTTTATTCATTTTAAATTGTTTAAACAGTATGTTAACGTGCAGCAAATTGTAAATAACTGCCAGATATTGGAAGTTATTCTGGAAAATGGGCAAAAGCACTTACTCACAGGACATTTTCTGGCCCTTCCATGGTTAGAATAAACAAGACAGTCCAGGCTGACATTTTCAAGGTTAGGTATTAAAGGGTTAAGACACCTTAAATAGTAAGGCAGATACATTTTAGTATTATATGCCCCTTGTATAATTTTTTTTTTGTGTGTACTAATTGTTCTAAATTAGTTTTCCCCAGTAGAACGAATAAAGTTGTTTGACTGGAATTGAGCATCTTTGTTTCTAAGTTCTACTATAGGTTTCACTTCCAGGCTCAGGTAGTGTAAAGCAGCTTTGAGCGGTTCACACATTTCATTCATACACCCATTCTCCCTTAACTGAGGATCAGCAGATTGAGCTCAGCCACTGGTTACAAAGTTCACCAGGATGGTGTATTAGACAAGACAATGAAATCTTTTAATATTCCAATGATTGGTGTGAAGGTCTGTGTGGTGTCAGGATGTCGTGTCAGCTTTTAATAGCAACAGATTGTATGACTAATTGAAATTCCTGTGACACAGTTACCAGACTGAGAGGACAAAGGTAAAATATTCTGCCACTGAGCCTTTTTTTTTATTGCAGTACATCACTGTTATTGCAGTAAGAGTTGGAGTCATAACACTTTATAGAGTTAAAAGCCTCCTCTTGAAAGATAACTGAATATCGTCCTGCATCTGAAAGCAGGGTAGGAAATATTTTACTCAGAGTAACAGAGTTTAGTAGCCTGAAACCAACACTGTGTGGGTCTTCTCTCTTCATTTAGTGGGATTTAGTTTTGAGAGCATGAGTCGTCTTTTAAATTTTCTCCTTGAATTCTTCCCGTGTTTTGACAGTTTACAGGCGGATGTCACTGTCAATTATATTTTTAAGAGTAGAAGGTAAGTCACTGCGCTGATGACCAGGAGTTTTTGTGTTATCTTGTGATGCTGTACATTGAGAAGCTCTCCACTGTTGCCACCTCATTTTTGCAGCCTGGGACCTTTTATTCCTCCTTGGCATGGTTGTTGGATTTAAACAAGCCAGATACAATACCTGATCATAATAAAGAAGTGTTGACTTGGCTCTGGCACTCCTGCATGTGTCACAGTAGCAAACCAGATTTATGTTTTTAACCTTGTGTGGGCTGGATGGTGGCGGAAGATCCCGGACTTCTGTCCTTTGTACACCTTGATAGTATTGCCTTTTATCTCTTGATTTGATACAATGCGATGTCATCTATGATTAATAATTTAGTCCGTCTTAGATATGTGCTATCTCTTAATTTTCAAAGGCAAATATGGTAGAAAATGTCACCTTTTTTATTACAAAAATATAAACAGCCGAATAAAAACATTTTTAGCAGGAATGTTCTGAAATATGCATGACTGGTTGAAATGGTTGAAAAATATGAGGAGATAATGTGCAATATTCTGGTAAAAAGTATGAATGGAATGTGGAGTCTTGATGATTGGATAAAATCTGTATTTGGATAGGATAACAAGTATTGACTGACTTGACATGTATTGTATGAGCAGCCTTTCTATATGCATTTACATTTGTCTGTATTTTATATCTAATCTAATATTTATTATGATGTGTGCTGCTGACCTCTTGGCCAGGTCACCCTTGGAAAAGAGATTTCGATCTAAATGTAAAGGTAAAACTAAAAAAAATACAAATAAATTAATAAATTTTTCAAAAGTGTAATATAGAAAATGTTGTCCGTTAAATGCGTAAAACAAAATAGAATATACAGTAGAGACATTCAGTAACCAAAGTGTACGCCGTATGGGCTTGATATTTACAAAGTAAACAAGGATTACACATGATATCTTTTTTGGTCAAATATAACAGGGATACCTTCAGACATTTAGGATGTAGGTAGAGGCAGGCAAGGTAGACACATTGAAAGCATGGGCCCTCCAGTGGCTGAGCATTCCCAATGCAATGTCTAAGGAAATGCATATCTCAGCAAGAACAGGGAGTTCTTTGATCATATATGACTACAAAGGCATCAGAGAGCATCTGGACTGGGGAGCATCTGCTCAGTGTCCTGTTAGCATTCATATAACTACCAGACTAAGAGCCACGTTAAAGCCGTGATTTACTAGTGCAGCCCTAATAACAGTACCCAGCACGTGTAAAAAAAAAAGAGATGTCCTAGAGATGTTGCATGAATTTCAATATTCCAAAAATGACATCCTTCCCAAACCTAATTTATTTGACTTGAATAGAACATTTCATGAATTAAAGGACATGTGAATGAGAACAAACAAGGACTTAAGGAAAGCATATTACTACAACTACACTTTACTGTCATTTATTTGACAGCAGATGTTCATAATAATAATGATGATATCATTACATCGTTCGTTACAACTAACAGTGCATCACCTCTTGCATGATGAATAAATGTGGACAATAAAAAAAAAAGATAAAAATTATATAGTGGCTTCACTGGTAAAAAAAAAAAAAAAGTGTCACTACTAAATTCACAATTCTATTTATTTATTGGTTTATTTAAAACATTTCTGTGGTGTTTTCGTCTGCCACTTCATCCACCGCCAGCCACACAATAACAAAGCTGATAGCACGTCAATACAAAGGACGCCAGCAGAGCGTATAGAGAGCAGCTAACTGCTCAGTGTTGGACCCCTTTCAAAGATGTCACCACCAGATGAGAGGAAGGTTCTGCAGTGGAAACACATTTAAAGCTGAATTTTCCAGGTCTGGTCCCTTTTTCACATGTTCCCTCCAGAGCACCGCCTACAGTTTGGAGTACATATTTTTTTCACAATTTCACCATAAACATCTATCCATCCATTCTCTACTGCTTTATACTCATTGTTGTAAAGACTCATTGCTGACATTTCTCGTGAGACCCGAGACTTCACAAGACCCCTTGGGATTCTGAGGGGTGGGTCAGAGGTTGAGAAAGTGGGTGCTTTTAAATACCTTGAGTCGTCGACCATCCAAAGCAATGAACATCGCACAGTAGCACCGTCTAAAAGACAAGAGGTGGAGCTGGAGATGCTGAGATTTTCATTTCACATGGCCACATGTGGCCAGGATTAGAAATTAGCATATTTGAAGGACATCTCAGGTTGAACGGTTTGGAAATAAAGTACTGTTGGATACAAGGGGGCAAGGTTGAGATGGTTTGGTCATGTGCAATGGAGGGATAGTGATTATATTGAACAAACGATGTTGAAGATGGAGCTGCTGGGGAAGAGGAAAAGAGGAAGTCTGTGGTCTTCCTCTCCTTCACAACATCCATGAACCTTCATGGATGTTGTGAAGGAGGACATGAGGACAGTTGGTGTAACAGTAAATGACACAAGGGATAGGGCAAGATGGAGGCAGACGATCCACTGTGACGAACCCCTAAAGGGAACATGCCACCAAATGTGTTCACTCATATTAATAACGTGTCCCTCATGATAATTGCATCCGCCTTTAATCCCTAATTGGAGCAGGTCTTACAATGGCTGCATCTGAAACATGTCCAGGTAACATCACTTAGTTAGGAACTTTCCCACGCTGATTTGACTATTCAAATGGACCCGCTGTCTCACATTCCCTTACATTCTTTCTCACCCACAATGTAAATCTACCATTGACATTTCAGTCAAAGATGTGGGTGTGTAACACATGTAGCTGCTAAAGCAGCCTTTGAGCATCTTGTCTCAATCAGACATGAAGACCACAGAGCTCTTTTAAGGTCACGTCTTTCAAGCTGACGTCATTTAAGGACATTTATCAGATTTCATACAGCTCCCTGTGGAACCACAAACTGATCTCTTGCAGCATACATGCAGTAGTACTTCCCAACATCTGCAAATGAACTTGGAGTTTTACTTTGAAGGCCCCGTTCACTGAAAACAAACAACATCTTCTAGGTTTAAAATGTATTAATTATTTGTGTATATTATATACAACTATTCTGAAATAAAAATCTAATTTTTTTTTTCTAACCAGATCTGTAAAATAGCTTCAGCTGTTTGATTTATCTTAATCTGCAAATTATGTCCAAGGTTTTAACAAGCTTTAAATGTGATCATTTGCACTAATAATATGGTATTTTTTCAATCAGTTCAATTGACCTCCTGCAACTGGTGTTAACAATCAGTCAGTCTTCAAAAAAAAGAAAGGCTGATGTATTTACTTCAAATGTGAAGACTATTTTGTATTTCTTTTAACATGGCTAAAATGTGACTAATTGCTTTAAATTTGTATGGAAATCATCTCATTGCGTTTGTTTAACCTGAAGCAACAAACAACAACAACTATATAAACTGTATATGTCACTTTGATGGGTCGGTATAGTCTAATACGTTTGATGACATTCTCTCTTCTGTTGTGGTTTCTGATCACATCTGCTCTCCAGTTTAATCAGATGAGTACTTCTCTGTCCACTTTCCCTCTTTCCTCTTCGTCTTCCTCCTCTTTTTTCATCCCTTCACAAGGAGAGGGTCAGAAAGACACAGAGGGTGCTGAGCTGTTTTTATTTCAAGTCATGTTGGTTCATCAGGATGCGAGTCGACAAGACTGCACAGTTCATCATTGATTCATAGCACATACAGCTGGCCAATGCATTTTTGCACAACTTCCTGGTGGCATTGTGTTGTTCACTGAGTGCAACAAGAGCTCTTATAATTATTACACACACACACTATCAGGGGCATTTTATGCCAGCACACTATACTAAAACGCCTTAACTGCGTCGCCTAAACTGCATAAGGACTGAAAAACACGCGTGCGATACACGTGCGTACAGGCGCGCGTATTGCGAGTACACCAAATAATGAAGGGTGACGGGTGATAAGTGTCATGCCACGTGCGAACGTAGCGGACGCCTGTGCACACACTCATCTCAATGTACAAATAATTATTTAGTATTTAATTTAATTTAATATTATTAATTATTTATTTTTATTAAAATAAAAGTATTTATATAAGAGCCAGGTCAAGTATATTACAAAACACTGCCACTGGTCATCTGCATGTGTTTTGTCCTGGTAGACGGTGAGTGATGCGTCACCTTTCAGCACCTGGGTGGTGAACAGCGGCATCTGCGTCTTTATACACGGGGGAAGCTCTCTTCTGACAACCAGGCACATATTTGTAAAGCTTTAATGACGAATTATGCAACATTAGTATTTGTAAATAAAGTAAATAATTATTTGTACATTGAGACGAGCGTGCGCACAGGCGTACGCTGCGTTCGCACATGGCATGGCGCGAATGACCCCTCGCTATTTGATTTCCACAAACACAAATTGTGTGTCTGTACGCTCACGTAGAATTGTACTTAACAGTCACGCGTGGTCTTCATGTCGCGTATTTGAGGCGTAGTTCACCTGTCACGCACCCGTCACGCCTACGTGTCCATTGAAAGTGAATGGAATTTACACGCGCACGTTAGAGGTTTGATGTCATCGCATAGGCGCTGTACACGCGTTTTTAGTATAGTGTGCTGGCATAAAATGCCCCTGATACACACACACACACACACACTACTTATCCTTCAAATAAAATCCCCTCGGTGTACAGTTTCCTATGGCAACTGCTGCTACTAAAAGGGAAAACAGCCAAACAGTTCAAAGTAAATGTGCACTGTAAGCAGGCTGTGTTATTAAATGGAGTCTGAAGTGACAGCAGTTTGATGGGAAAGGCCAACTATTATGTACATATGTACGTATCATGGTGCATGAAATCTCCACGTTGTCGTCACCTCAGTAGGTAGATGAACACTGAGTGGCTGACACAGAGAAGGAAGAGAGGGACTGTATCTCATGTGTTTCTGGTAAACTGATGATAAAACAGTGGTGTGGATGTGATGCTGTCTCACAACATGTTTACCTGAGGGGCAAATTACAATTAAGCACAATTTGTGTCTTGTTTTTGTAGCTTTGACTATAAAAGTCACCATGTTCAACCAAACCATTCTCACCCCGAGAGTGTCATAAACCGTCGTCCTGTCACATCCCTCAAAATGCACAAGGTAGACTTCCGCGTCTGAAAGAGACGCACCAGGCTTTGAATTTACTCCAATGTAAACTCTGGCGGCACATTTAGAAGCTCAGCCCCTGTCCACACTGAAACTAACGGAAACATAAATCATCTTTTTCAGGAAATGTTTTCATCCATATGAAATCACCCAAAACAACTCCAAAGCTGTAGTATATGTCAGACCTGTATGTGGTGCTGTAGCACTGCTACATTCGGAAAACGGAGAAGGCATTGAGCATACACACATGCCATGTGCGCTGTGTAAATTTCTCTATGAGGTTATGAATATCGAGGTTAGGACCAATAATACATTATAAATAATATAGAATATATTGCCCTTTTCCCTGTGTGAGCCGCCAGTGGGTTTACATTAGTCAATTGGCCTGGTGCGTCTCATACGGATGCGAAAGGATACCTCTCTAAGGCGACACGAGAGACATGACTGAGTGGCGTATAAGACGCTCTCTGGATGAGAATATTTCACAGAATCAGCAGCTTTTTATTATAAATTCATTTTAAAATACGTCTCCTACGATTGAGTCTGCCTTGTTTGTGCAGTAGCCCAGAAGAGACAAATCAAATCCAACCTGTTTCAGATTTTTTTGGAGAGGGAGCAAAAAGCTATTCACATGGTAGCAATACTTCGCCCTCGATGCCACCAAATCCAACACACTGGTCCTTTAACTGCCATCTTTAATGACAGCAGTGGGATACCCTGGCCCTAAGTCATCCATAAGCAATACAATCTAATTTATTTGATTCTTACTTTCATGAATTTTCACACATAATGATCCTGATCATGGCAGCAGCATACAATCACTGCCTCTTTGGTAATTGTGTCCCTAGCAGTTTATATTCTATTTATGTGTTGCTTAAAACATTTGTAATCTTAATTTTATGTAACCTTATATACCAGTCGCTTCAATGAATTAAACATAATCACTGTATCTTTGTATGTGTTGCTTTAACAGAATTTAATATATATTTGAATTGTTGAAAAACGAAATACAGTCAATGGAAGTAAAGGAGAAAGGCTGTTTTAGAGCTTTTTCTTCTGTTTCTGTGGAGTGTGAGTAACCTGGGGGCATGTTTACTTCCTGTGTGACTGGCTGCCAAGTTTCTTGCACTGTCTGGCTTTTCTTTTTCAGATGTTTGTGTTGCCATTCCTCAGTAATCAATCACTGTAACCCTGAAACACAGGCTGTGGCCTTACAATTGGTATATGGTGGGAACTAACCCCTGTCTTGGTCAAAGCTCTTTGATTGTAAATGTAATGAAAATAACTAGTACCGCGCGCGGTTCTGAACGGGTTCGAGCCGACCCACGCGGGTCGCCGTGTGCCACGGCTCCCCGCGTGCCTCGCGCTCTCACCCGTTCATTCACCGCGCGCGGTACTAGTTATTTTCAGTACTAGTTATTTTCAGTAATAGTTATTTTCAGTACTAGTTATTTTCAGCGGCGTCCCCGCGCATGTCGATCCAAATTTCAGGGGGGGATCGGGCAACGTATGGCAAAGTTATAGGGCACTACCTATTTAAAATGGCCGACTTCCTGTTCGGTCAAATGCGCGTCTGTAAACGTGTTCAGGGAAGTTCCCTTGTCTTACATATCAAGTTTTGTTCAGATCGGACAATCTTAGAGTTAACTTCCTGTTTCCGGCATTCCACTTCCTGTTGGGAGGTCATCTTTTGCAGACATGCTCAGGACAGGTCCCTGGTGTCACATATAAGGTTTCGTACAAATCGGACAACGTACGGCAAAGTTAGAGGGCACTTCCTGTTTAAAATGGCCAACTTCCTGTTCGTCTCTGGAAACATGTTCAGGGAAGGTCCCGTAACTCACATATCAAGTTTTGTGTCAATCGGACAATGTAAGACTTTACTTCCTGTTTCGGGCGTTCCACTTCCTGTAGGGAGGTGACCTTTTACGGACATGCTCAGGACAGGTCCCTGGTGTCACATATAAGGTTTTGTGCAAATCGGACAATGTACGGCAAAGTTAGAGGGCACTTCCTGTTTAAAATGGCCGACTTCCTGTTCGTCTCCGTAAACATGTTCAGGGAAGGTCCCGTAACTCACATATCTAGTTTCGTGTCAATCGGACAATGTAAGACTTTACTTCCTGTTTCGGGCGTTCCACTTCCTGTAGGGAGGTGACCTTTTACGGACATGTTGAGGAAGGGTCTGGGGTCCCATATACTAAGTTTCAAGCGGATACAACAATCCCTGTTGGAGCAGCATCAAAAACTATAAATGTAATTCTGTCTGCTGTCACCAGGGGGCGCTGTATTTGAAAATGAATATTTTCATATAGACTTGTTCAGGACAGGACTGTCATCAATCCTTGCAAGTTTGGTTCAGATCGGACCAGGATTGGCAAAGTTGTAACAGTTTCTTTTTTTTGGATTTTCTACCACCACCAGGAGGCGCTGTTTTCAAAATGTACCGTTTCAGCAACATAGTCGTCTTCAGCAACTAACCATCATCAACTATAGCAAGTTTGGTTGGGATCAGATCTTCCATCGCAAAGTTATAAGAGTTTCATTGTCTGTTATGAAAAATTATTATTATCTCCAATTTTGGCGCCCCCTATCTCGTACGCCATACAATATTTTAAAAAGCTTTTGATAACTTTTGATGCTCAACTTGTCCACATTGATCTCACCAAGTTTGAAGGTGATCGCACAAAAGCTCTAGGAGGAGATAATTGAAATACAAGCTGTCATATTGTCTGCTGTCCCCAGGGGGCGCTGTTTTCGAAATTGAATATTTTCATATAGACGTCTTTAGGGCCGGACTATCATCAATCCTAGCCAGTTTGGTTCAGATCGGACCAGGATTCGCGAAGTTGTAGCAGTTTGATTTTTTGTCCCAAAAATCCGACTTTGCGTCGTTGCCATGGCAACACCGTTAAACGATTTGTCGTCATATTGATCACGCATCATATACCATGTGTTTTGACTGTTGTCACCAATTTTGAGTGCGGTACGATTATCTGTGTAAAAGTTATTCCCGAAATCGTAAAAAAACTTTTTTTTTGTGTATTTTCTTTCACCACAAGGAGGCGCTGTTTTCAAACTTCACCGTTTTTTCATAGACGTCTTCAGCCATGGCCCATCATCAATCACAGCAAGTTTGGTTCGGATCAGACCTTCCATCGCAAAGTTATAAGAGTTTTGTTTTTCTGATGCGAAACATCAGAATCATCATGAACTTTGCCGCCCCCTATCTCGTGCGCCATGCGACATTTGAAAAAACTTTTGATACCGTGAGCTCCTCAACTGGTCCAGAGGGACCTCGCCAAGTTTGAAGGTGATCGCACGAAAACTCTAGGAGGAGTTAGTTCAAATACCATTGCTGCGAATTCGCCAAAATCGCCAAAAAATGGCCAATCAACCCAAGATGGCGGATTTCCTGTTGGGTTTGGATCATGGTCATAATGTAATTTTTTCTTCATCCTGACCCACTACACATGTGTACCGAATTTCGTGCATGTGCGATATTTGTGTTGGTCATGGTGAATTTGGACAGGTGGCGCCGCACTTATTGGCCCCTCCCACATTCAATTTTCGACGCACATTCCCCGAACCTTTTTCAGACGTAAATTTACACCAGGATTGATGCGGTCACAAAAATTGGTGAGTTTTGGGGTATGGGAAAGGCCTCAAAAAGGCAATTCATTTGGGGGAATAATAAGAATAATAATAATCCTTTCAGTTTCAATAGGTTTCTTGCAACCTTGTTGCTCGAACCCTAATTAAAAAGAAAAAAAAAACAAACTGTACATTTAGGTCACTAATAAACCATTATGTTCAAGATACAGCTTGTTGTTTTCAAGTTGTTTCAGCCTCACTTCTTCTTCTCTTGTGATATTGATGGTATTATTGTCACTTTTTTTATTTTCAAACAAACTATACACTGATTAATCTGCTGTATTGGTTTATATGAGTTTGATTAATATGTACAATTCTACCCATTTTTAGGCCACTGGGTAGAATTCTTACCAAAAGAATGCAGGTGTCACACGGTAACTCGTGGCTAGCACTGTTGCCTCACAGCAATTAGGTCACCAGTTCAGATCCAAAGGGCTTTTCAGTTTGCATGTTCTCCCTGTGTGTTCTCTCTAAGTACTTCGGCTTCCTCCCTATGTCCAAAAACATGCAGTTTGGTGATTGGGTTAATTGGACATTCTATTTGAGGTGTGAATGATTGTTCGTCTCTCTGCAAGTTGGCCCTCATGGACAGGTGACTTGTCCAGGGTGTACCCTGCCTTTTCATCCTTTATCAGCTGCCCTCATGTGGTAGAACATTGGATGGATGGATGGATGCATAATGCTAAAACTGCCCTGCCTACTGTAACTTTAAAACATGTAGATATGCATATTCAACAGTATTTTGCATCTGACATTGCACCATTCCACATGACCATGTATTAGGGCTGTTGGAACACATTTCGGGAGTTGAATATAATTTGAATATTAAAAAAAATCAATAATATTCGAATGCTGTAATTACTGCTGGAATGTGTTTTTTTAATACATGTTAAAACGTGGCGACAGAGGCCCGGTCCTCTTTTCTCTGCCTATCTATATGTGGAAAAACCCTTGCAGAACAATAATCGTTCTGAATCACATCAACCTCACGTTCAGTCAGAAATGGCTGATGGCGATAACACACCTACGGAGATCACCACTTTTCAAGCCCAAGCAGGCAAGAATTTGTGTCTCTCTCCACAACGCGGGTTCTCGCAGGGGTCCGGTTTCAAATTGAAATTACTAAATTAAACAAAGAGCTTATGTCAAAACCAAATCTACCTGGCAACAGACACATGAACAAAATAAAAACAAAAATAATTGTGTCATATTAAACTCATAACAATACACTTTCACAACAAACAGACTTGTAAACACATCTCAAACTTTAACTGCACTTAATCACTTACAGTGCAACTGCGGCTGCGCGCGGCACAAAATGGCGTCTTCGCGGGGAAACTTTCTTATTTGTTCTCTGTCAATTAGTAACAAAAACATTAACAAAACATGCTATAAACACTCACGCTATTAATATTTGTTAATATAAAACAAAATCATGGAGCAAAATCGCGGTGTACAAACACACTGACCTGTGTTAGCAGGTAAAGGAGAGAGACATGAAGACCAGATTGTTGTTTTCTCCATAACAGGTTGTCTCTGAGAGCGGCAGGGGTTGCACACGCCTAACCATTCCCCGGGCAACTCTTGGGAAACAAAGGTTCCGCCCTCCCCATCTCAATATTCGTGTTGCACCACCAAAATAATAAATCATTAAAAAACTATACTTTGCATAAAATAATTGCAATCATAAAAATAAAACAAAATTGTGGTTACCCTATTTTAGTGTGCCACAGAAGCATATGTGACATTTTATAGACATAGATATAATTCTCAAAACGATTGAACCTCACACTGCCGAAAACGAGTAGAACAAATGTCTGTGTCCCTTGCAAGGCCCAGTGGACAGAACGTATAACAACCACATGATATTAAGTTAAAGCGTATGATTTGAATATTAAAAATAATAATGAATGGAATTTGAATGGGATTATAGAGGAAGATTGACAGCCCTAGTATGTATCTTGCTATTTGAACAATAAAGCAGGCTCCTCTGTCAAGCTTCAATATGTCTTGACTCCTTTTTGATCCTCTCATTTAATGAAGCTTATCTGCGAGACACTTCCTGCAGAGAACTAATAATACGGTGCCATGAGTGTTGCATCGCTCTACCTCCACTGAGCGCATCAACAGATGTGCAGGAAGTTATCACCAGAGTAATTAATTTGTTTTGTGTATTCAGCATGTCCATATGCTACTTGTGTAGAGGGATGAATCTGCCCTGCTTCACCCCTTTAGGCATATCCCAGTCAAGCTCCTGCAAAAGCCAGTGAAGAGGAGAATAGATGAAGAAATGCATGACAACGTGGTCAGCCACAGCTCTTTGTGTGGTGGCGATAATTAGTGTGATTTCTTTGTCCATTAATTGGCTACACATACATCAACTCAGGCATTTCAATCAAACTTCAAAACAATCACCTGAATTAGGAAGTCTGTATTTCTCTAATTTGATTTGTTTTCATGATTTCAGAAATATTAAACAGCTTTTGACCATTTTTCCTTGCTTGAAATTAATTAAAAGCTTCTTGCTCCACATACTGAAACGCAGAAACTTCAAAATGTTTAGCCCAATTAGGACATGATTCAGTCCATTGCAAATTTTGGAATATTTCATACTTCCCGAAATATTCAACATTTTGCAAAGACCGCTTCTCATTCAAATAAATTGAAAATCACTTTAGACACACTGATGTTCCTCTGCTTCCTGCTCCAATGCTCAACTGCTCCAATATGGCTGGCTGTACTCATGAGGGTAAAGTGGGTCGCCTCTGAATCAGAAGGTCAGCAGCTCAGTCCTCGGCTCATCTAGTACATGTTCCAAAGTGTCCTTAGGCAAACACTTGAACCCCTGGTGCAATTGTGTGTGAATGATGGATGACGTATACGCTGCATGTACTGTAGATGTGCTGTATGAATGTGTGTGAGCGGCCGTGTGCTCACCAAGAATAAAGAAGGGCTATATAAATGTAAACAATTTATAATCAATAATTAATCAAACATTAGTTATTATTGATTATTATCGATAACATTCTCATTTTAAAGGTTAAGTAAGCGGTGATCAACATTTTTCAACATTTTCTTACTTGTAACCGATTATTAGAGAAAAATAATCTACAAATTAATCGATTATGAAAATAACCATTAGTTGCAGCCTTATAGACAATTTATCAGTTCTACTACATGATCAATATGTAGTCATCTGGTGGTAAAATAGTATTCTAAGGACATTTTCTGCTTAAAACTGGTGGATTTAAATCAGAAGTTTTGCATCTAAACTACAAAAGTTAGATAAAGAAATGTTAAATGCCAGTTGTGTAGTAAATAATAACATAAATGCAAACAACACATTTCAGGAAATGGTTTCGAATAAAGATAAAAGTATGTAGCACAAGTTTTATTGATGTGTTTAAATGAGAGGAGAAACTTTTTTTGCTGGGTAGAATATTAAAGCTACAGTGACGTTTAAATTTACACACATTTTTAGGATTCAAACAATTGTCAAATAAACTCACAAATTAATTATTATGTCTCTCAGCTCAAATTAATATGTTGATCAGATGAATATGTAATCAATGGTGCTTGAATTGTATTTTCAGGACTTCAATTAGCTTGAAACTGGTGGATTTAAATGATGAAGCACAAGTTAAATGTTTTAATCAGAGGATCAACTCATTGTTTGCTATATTATTAAAGCTACAGTAACTTTTAAATATAAAGTACTGTTGGTTAGACTCTAACAATAGTCAAACTACAATACAATACAATAATGATTAGATCTCAGGTGAATTTCTGCTGCTGAACACAGGAAGTGATTTCTTTATGTCAAGACAGATGGAGGCAAAAGAAACATTGCACTAGTAAAGTGTAAAACATAAAGAAGCATCCATGAAGTTTTTCAGAAGTGACAGGAGTTTGACGTAATAAATTCCTCTTGTTCCCACCCGCCTCCACACCGCCAGTGCATAAACAAAAACAGTCAGGTATGATAGTTTTGCTTGACAGAGCCCATTTTCAGATACAGCATGCACCATACAAATTATTTGACACCTGTTCTCTTTACAAAGACAAAACGGAAGCAAACAACAACAAAAATCATGAAAAGTTACGCTCTACAGCTTCATTAGGCAGCATAAGAAAGGCAGAAAAAAGACAGAAATATGGATGTTGAACTTGCCAGTCAGCAATGTTTACACCCCTTACATCTGCTCTAGACTAGTCTCCCTGTAGTAGATGGAAAGTTTTGTCGAAACCACTGAAATTGCCTTGTTTTGACACTACATTTTTCCAGGTGACATCTCCTCAGAACCCTGGAGGCGAGAGATTGATGCCTACAGTGGCGTTGGAGAGGACAAGGATGGCTTCCTCTGAGTTGTTTTATGACTCCATGGACCTGAACATCCCACGTCTCTTTATGTTCAATATGTCACTCCCCCAAATTCTGACAACATCTCCATTCCTCAGAGTGTCACTGTGCTCATTATCACGTCCCGAGACCAAGAAGGTGAGATCTGCAGGAATATGTCAGCACATGTCTGCATGTATAGACAGGGGCATGCACTTCCTGTATGTGAGGAGTGCATGGATTCCAAAGTACATGACACATTGACAAGCTGACGCAAACACAGTGAGCAGACAATGGGGCATGTGACAAACACACACACACACACACACCGACACACACACTCTTTCATCTTCGCTCTTTCTGAAATTCCTTTAGTTGATTTGTACACACTGGTGTAGTTTCCTCATTAGGTTTGATTTAGTCACTTCAGATGCAGGAAGATGAATTGGTCCATCTGTTGTGTGGAGAGTTTTCATTTCTTTTTGATTTCCTCACACGCGCTTTCACACTTAAAGCAACCAAATTCACAACTCCTCGATCTGTTTTTTGTCGGCCGTTCATTGCCACATGATACATGCTGATGTTGATGAAAACAGGACCAAATTGGAAAGAAAAAGAGGTAGAATTATCTGAGGGACTGTAACATACTCATGCCTAGTCCACAAGTAGCAGGGTGTTTCTAAATACGGACATTTGCTGCTGTTCTTGTAAAAAGAAAATCTACACAATGCATGGATTACCTGTCAAGTGTTGTACTGTTGAAATGAGTTTATCACGTATTCACCGGTACAGAAATACTACTTTGGCGGCATTCATTGTTGCGGGCATGAACACAAGTTGCAGACGTGATGTAAAACAGTGCCAGTTCTTGCCTTGTGGTGTATGACTGCAATCATACACCACCGTCATACACCACAATGCAAGAACGGCATTTTCCCCATGCATCCACACATAAACGGTGAACCCCTGAGTCTTTAAAAAAAATCCACTTTGGCCGGAGTTTTCAAAAATCAAACTCAATTTACAAGTAGACAGAAGAACAAAATGCATAACAAAGCTAAGTTTTTTCTTGATACCCAGCTATGTGTGTCCAAGGCATCAGCAGGCATAAGCAAACAAGGGCATAGCGCTGTCTTTCATCAGCCGCTCGGTGACATCCTTGCACCACTGTTAGTTCTTCACGTGTTCCCAGCAGCTAATGGGCAGCAGTGGCAGGAAAGTGTGACGTGCATGCTCGAGATGTTGGGGACAACAATCTGTCTCTGCGTAGACACACCGAGCAATAAATCCTGGGATGGTTAGAGAAGGTGCGCATGGAAAGGCAGGGAGGTGAGAAGTGATATCACCCTCTCAGCGTTTTTACAGATGACATGCTATTTCATTTCACCTGACAATAAGCCTTCCCTTTTTCCCTTTGTTTTTTTTCCCCTTTCATTTGGACTCCATGTTACTGTTTTCAGGAGACTTTTTCTCTATTTCTCGTGTGATAATGCATCCTCCATTAAGTCTTTACAGGTTGATGGAAATGTCATAAGGGCACTGAGACTGCCATACATCACCCTTTTCACTCCCTCCTTCTGCTGAGTGGACATTTTCCTTTGCTCTCTCCCCCCTTCTCTGTCACGATGCAGAGTGAGACTACAGACCGACTGTCTTTTTCTTCATGAGTGATTTAGAAACTCACTTACCAGGCAGAAAAAGCTATTTTACTGTATCTTTCCACACCAGATGTGTGTGGAATTTGTGTGCAAGGTGTCAAAATGTGTCAGTGACGTCCCAACATCATGATATCTGAGAAATGACAAAACTAAGACCAATTTTTCTAACATTCCTTTTGATGTGTAATTTGCATTTGTCTTGGATATTTTGCACCACTTTGTGTCTTGTTGATTTTGTATTTTGGAGATGTTTTGTGTCTTATTGTGTATCCTATATTGTAGATATGTTTTGCTATTTCAGTATACTATTGCGCTACTGTAATATTTGAACTGGAATTACCAAGAGAACTTCCCAAAAGGATTGATAAAGTTTATCTCTAATCTAATCTAATCTACTGTATTTAATATATATCTGATCACCAGGAGCTATGACACTTCTGTGTCTCCACAGTGACAGTGAGATGAAGTGGCAAACATATCAGGAGAAGATATTATTGTGTTGATTTAAGTGGTTTTCGTGCAACCAATCCATGAAATATCCCTTTAATTCGTATATCTTCATAAAACTACTATAATCTAGACCCATGACAAATGCATAGTCACTGTGGGTCTGCATGCAACTGAAGGATTTCCACTCTGGCACACTGAAGCTGTGCTCCCCCTTTAGATATGAGTGCCTTGAGGGAGATCCAGGCGGCTGTAGGTGTATCAGTCCGACTGCAGCGCCACAGGGATTTACAGCAGATCTGCTTATTTCCAAGCGATTTTGATAAGTGAGGAAGAAGAATAAGATATTTTTCCTCCATTTCTTGTATCTGCACTGCAGTCACCTTGGAGGCTTTGAAGTGTGGGTGTAATGAGAAAAAAAGGGAGCAGTGTCAGGTGATGAAATGAGCTGAGCACCTGCTGGTTCCCTGTTCTCCACCCTGTCCCTTATCACATTACAGCTCAGATAGATGGTACCTGAACCACAGAGGTAAGGGATTATTTTTTTTTCTTTAAGCTCTGCAGACTGTTTGACTGACCTTGGATGGAAGATGATTTTGTGTAATAAGGAATGTAATAAGGATGTAAATTACACACAAAATTCTCTTACCCTCATCCTAATACCTCATGACAATTTCTTATTGTTCTCATCAGTCACCTGTAAATATGTGCCATGTCTCTACTCTCTTCTTGTTGTAAGTTACATGTTTTTTTCCTGCCCTTTGACAGCACTTCCACATTCTCAAACAGTTATATATTATATATATATATATATATATATATATACAGTACTGTGCAAAAGTTTCAGGCACCACCAGCTCTGTTGTTTTTTTCTGTCTGTCAAATTCTGTGATCATTGGAATTTGGAATGAAGTGATGCGACTTAAAGCTGGTCTTATATATTAGCTGTCAATGAGTTTAACTCATGCAACATGTGTATGTAATGATCAGGCATGTCTTGAATAAACCTGGCGTAATAGACATTTTCTACAGCAGATATTTATTTAAATGAAATAGTAGGACAAACACAGGATTTACAGGTACGTAACATTAATTAAGGTACCACTCCAGTATTGTCGTTGCTAAAACAATAAATCTAATTTTTTTTTATATAATCACTTTAAAAGACTGATGTTGAAGAATTTATGATAACAAAGAAGGCATGTCAGGTAACTATCATGGACTTTGTATTCCTGAAAAGATGGCTGCTTTGTCCATTTGGGCTGCTGTAGAAACATACAAACATGAAACAGGCAACACAAGATGCAGTATATATAAAAGGCTTGCGAGGCTATAAAAAAAGCAATTTTTATTTCAAAGCAATTATACACTTATACAAACCGCCAACCAACCCTCCCACACGTTACACTGTTGACCTTTATGATGTAATTGTTTGATTTTCTTACCCTCAGGCCATGTTTTAATGAAGTCCGCCATCTTGCCACATCTGCCATGTTTCTACAGCATATTGACACGTAATCTTACACAAACACAAAAGTAATGGCTCTGCCCACATAATGCTGATGTGAAAAAGGATGTTGAAGATGGAAGAAAATAAGAATACCATAGAGAAGGTTCATGGGTGTTGTGAAGGAGGACATGAGGACAGAAGAGGACACAACAGAAAGGACAAGATGGAGGCAGACGATCTGCTGTGCAACCCCAAAAGGGAGTAGCCGAAAGGAGAAAAAGAGACTCTAACATCAACTGCAAAGCACAACATGAGTCTTTATGTAGATGATTTCTTCTAAACCCTCATTCATCCCAACAGGAATGTTTTCTGGTCAAATCTTTCGCAGAATTCTTCAGCTACTTGGCCCAACTCCACCAGTTTATTACACGCTAAAATGAACTTTATCACCTCCACATAGGCAATACTGTATATACTCTGAACTTATATCCTGCTAACAGACTGTTCAAATCTGAACTTTACGCCACAATTCCGTTTAATATAAATAGACAGATGTTAAGCTCTGTGATAGACATTGGAACAAATTAGTCCTTAGACAAATTAGATTAGATAAGCTCTGAAGTTATCTGTATCATCTGCCTGGTTATAACAGCTCATATTGACAGTGGGAAACATGGGAGGAGTCACACAGGATCCTCTGGGCGTGTCTAAAGGCGCACTAGTAAAAGATAGACTGAAGACTGCAGTGATCCTCCTTATTTTCACATGATCTTATGACTGACTCCATGCAGACGCAGTCTTCGTGAAATACCAGTGTGATTGTCAAAGTAACTCATGTGAAATAATAGAATAATTCTAACATTAAAAAAGACAATGAAATAATTATTTTGTGTCCTCTTCCTGAACTCCAATAGTGCATATTTGCCTGGGGGAGAGAGAGAGACAGAGAGAGAGAGGAGAGTGAGAGAGAGGCTCTATCCTCCCTTTGAGAAACTAAAGTCACAAATAGAGAAAGCCATTGAGCTTTGCATAATTAGTATCTCGACCTCGTGATTTCACCATCAGCAAGCCTCTGCCACAGATTCATTCTTTTATTCTTGCCTGATTTGTTTCCCAAAGATACCATTATATCACGTAGTGGGGATTACATTTGGAGTTTAGAGATGTAGCCATGCCCACTGGCAAGGAGATGTGAAGACACCACTGAATGTGAGTGTGTGATTGTCCTTTTATGTGTGAATAAAAGAAAAAAAGAAATGACCACAAGGCTCCAGAACAGTATAGATTGTCTCATAGCAAGTTTGTCGTCTCACCCACTTTCCTTGTTTTTGTTAAACATTTTCGAGTGAAAGAAATCTAATGCAAACAGAGTCATGAAAATAATTAATAAATGACTGGTTGAACAGTGAGTAGGCTGAGGACGACTGCTGGTCAAGTGTAAATAACAAGGGTCAGTGTAAATTTGCACAACTAAATAATCATGAGAAAGTGTGAAAAATGAATAAGAATGAAGTTATAGGGTAACTAAACCTCCTCTTCTGAAGGTAACTCTGCTCGGTGGCTAAAAATGTAGGTCAGGTCCTTTCGTGAGAGGTTTCCAGAGATCCGGAGATTCTTCCCCAGAGTGAGCCGGGTGGCGAGCTACATTGAATCTACTGATACTGAAAGAGTTGTTGATTTTCCCTTCCTCACGGACTGTGTGGTAGGACAGAACAAATACACCCCGATACACCGACACTGATCAGCCAAACAGACAAAAGGGCCCCAACAATAACTTTGGGACAGAGGGTTTTGTTTTTGCCGGCTTTATTATTTTACTTTGTTATTTTTCATCAAATGTTTTTGTATAACCGTGGAATTTACTGGTGTAAATTCAATGTGCATGTTGTTGATGTAGTGACATTAAAAATAGCAACAACGCAGTGGGGTGGTAAAGTTTAAGCTCCTGGACCAAATAAGCTCTCATCTCTTCTACGGTGTTTTCTGTACTTAGGTATTTATTTGTTTGTTTTTTTTTCATTTCGTACAATTACAGCACATTGGTGACTTTATTGTGTTTGTGCAAAGGCCTTTAACTGCAAAAAAGTTTTGAAGTCAAAGTATTTCAAATGATCAGAATACATTTAATTTTAGAATTCATGCTACAATTATAACTGTCAAGAAAATCAAAGTTTCAGACCTTTTTACATATGCAAACACACACACACACACACACACACACCAATATGAAATTCCCATCACTCTTCTATTCATTAGTCACATTACGGGCCCGTGAGATGAGCACACTATTCAGAAGGTGTGGCTGTCAACATCAATAAGGGCTTTCCAGTGTGAGGAGCCATTAATACCAAAGTAGCCACTCGACATGTTGTCACATATGAATAATGGTTTGCATAACAAATCATTTTGCTGTCTGACAGATATTCCAGCATTGGCGCGGGCGAAGGCTCCGGTTGCAGCACTTTGCTCCCATCAGCAGCCCGGCTGCTTGATCAAAGCTGAAGTTGAAGGACCGGAGGACAGCGAATGGGCAAAACAGATTTTTCCACATGGATGACACCTTATTCTACGGCTACAGAGAAGATGATACAGGAAAAGGTTATGCACCACAGCAATGGAATGAATCACCACCAGTCATGATTAGTTAGTGTCCCACAGCTGGGATGTAATGATGTTTTCTAATCATCCCTGGGGGTCGCTGCACCTCATCTCTCACTGTTGACATCTGCATGGTCAATGCGATTTGACCAGGAAACAGTAGCCACAACCTATGTCTCCTGTCAGTGAGCAACCAAACATGGACACTTAATCTAATATCCCAGTCTCAATCCAGGTAAATAAAAAAAAAATAAAAAACGTTCTACAGCAATTGTATAGTCTCATCAGCATGTAGACATGCATTACTTGGGATTAAACCACGGCTTTCCAGTTAGAAAACTAATGTATGCTTCTGCAAACTACAGTATATGTTTCTGAAGGTGTACATTTACATGTATACATATTTGTGCCCAGCCATGGAAAAACCAGGAACAAGTGGGCCAAGGGGCATTTTGAGTTATTTACAGATTCTGAAAGTGTGATTTCTAGCTTTGCAGTATGGTCTAACACAGGGGAGGGCAATTATTTTCCTCCAAGGGGCCACATGAGAAACAAAAAATATTGTTGAGGGCCAAATTTGAATTCATTTTAATTGGATTTGATCTCTTATATCTAAAAAAAGCAGTAAATTGTATAATAATATAATAATAGATTTATTTGTATAGTGCTTTCCATCAAAGTGCTTTACATTACAAAATAAAAACATACACCATAAAATGTACACAATAACAAAATTAAAAATTATATAAAAATTAAAGAGAAACATTAAGTAAAATCTCATGCACAGTAAAAACAGTGATTCTCAAACAGCAGAACAATTTGAAAACAGGAAATGGACAGATACAAACTACTAATTAAGAGACTGATACACAGTAGTGAACAAATGAGCTTTGATTGTAAAACCTCAACAGTGCTGCCTCCTTTGCGCGCTCTTCATCAGATAAGTTCTTGTATTTCTCTTCCTTTTTGGTCACGTAGTAGCGCTTCAGATTGTGATCCTTAAACACAGCGACTTGTGTACCACAAACTAAGCACACGGCGTTACCTTTGACGCATGTAAATAAATATTTAGCATTCCATGTATTGTTGAAAACGCACCATTCGGAATTAACTTTTCTTTTTTTAACGTGAGCCGACATTTTTAGGGGGCTAGGGGTAACTGGCTAGCGCCACCTGTCGCTGTGCAGACAGGAGGTCTTTAAGAGCTCCTTTCCCAGCAAAACCAGCAGCAAGTGGGCCAAGGAAGGAGGATCAAAGATAGATACACATATCAAATACAATAAAATACATTTAAGTGGCTCTGTGTTGGTGTTGATGGTTCAGTCTGTTACTGAATGAGCCGAATGATGATGATGTGCTCAGAGAGTTAGCTAAATCATTAGCATCACAGTCAATACTTACTCAAAGCATTGTCATGCACACATTATTCAACCCCATCAGCATAGCCACCGCTCCCTATACCACCAATTATGCTTAGGGCCCCCAAAAGCTTAGCAGCGGCCCTGCACATCAGGTTGGTTTGTTATTCATAATAATAGCTGATGCTCATATGCTCCCGTTACAACTTATAATACGATCATCTGATCGAACACAAGTTCCGATGTGTACTGAGCTATAGCTAATAACAATGTAGCCACATAATGTTCGGAAACACACAGTTGATTTTTTTATTAAAAGACAGTGTCCAGCATCAAAACTCGACCAACTTGTTGCTGGATCCTCACAATCTGAAACCTCTTCCTCTTGATCACCATCAAAGGTTTATCTCTCTTCCTAAATCAAGTGCAAGGACCTCTGACTATAGACTATTTTGGCCATCTTGATCAGTTGTGATAACTGATCAAACTGGCAAAGCTATATTCATTGTGTCATGCCTCCCAGTTGCAGCAAAATACAGAGGGTAAAATGTGAGGGTAAACCTTGTGCATGAATGGCAGGGACGGAAACACAAAAATCAAACTTGCGTTCACTCACTCACACACACTCTCTCTCTCTCTCTCTCAAAGACACACTAAGGCCCAGACAGGAGGAGGACAGAGTGAAGGTGGACAGAACCTATAATTCCCACCGTTTATTAGAACTGAGTCCAGTGGACCCAAATACCCTGTAATGTAAATGTGTAGGGGGGGTGTACAGTGTGTGGTCAATACAAATGTGTTCAGATATATGTTCTTCACAGAAAATGAGCCAAGGCCAATGAGTCTGAGTTTGACAAAATAATTAATCATGTTTTTCTTTTGATAAGAACATGTAAACATTTTATTCTGTACAGAACATGCAAATGTAACTTTTCCTGTGCTTTTACTTTAGTGAAAAGAGAAAGATATCGATACTATTTTTACCTATAGGGGCCTCGATAACTGAAATAAAATGCTGTCTTAAAGCTGATGTTGTTTTGCTGAGAATCTACTCCAACTCAACAGAAAGTCAACAATTTTCTTCAAATTTTCTTCTTGCAGATTCATTTCCCACTTCTCCTCTGAATACACTCACATCTATTGTGCTTCTGTCCATGTGGTAAGTTAGAGGGATGGAGCTAAGCATGCAGTGAACAGCTTTGGGGCACAGCAGTGTGCCATGCAAGGACGGAGCAGCTGACACCTGCTGAATGGAGAGAACTGGCAGAAAAATGGAGGAGCGTACAGATAAACCAGGTTACACGCTGCATTGCGTGGCCTGTGCTGTAACACCGCAGGACGCCTATGAAATAGGTCACTGGTGGCTTGAGCGTGTGTGAGGAATTTCAAATCTATTTGAAGTCGTGGTGCAGAGAGGAAATGCACAGTTTGAGCCTGAGACTGTGCTTATTCCATTTTACAAGTCAAGGTGGTTTCCGTGTCCATGCACTGCATTATCAGGCACGCAGACATAATGACTCTCCAAACAGGACCTGGCACTGGCAAGTCTTTAATGCAAAAAGTGGTTGAGATGTGTGTGAGTCAGGCTGAAGTATCAAAGCAAGGCAGAACTCACAGGTCAAAAACAGGTAAGGATCAGAATTGCTAGAACGTAAAGACAATCTGGCACTGAAGGTAAGGAAAGCACATGTATGTATACATAGAAAGGGAAACATCCAGTGACACACAAGTGAATTGACAGGATGTGGGGAATGAAAGCAGGTTACCAAAATAAAACAGGAAATAGCAAAAAAAAAAAAATCAACAAGCTATCTTGGTGTGGAACAGTGGCTGGCGTTGTTGCCTCACAGGAAGAGGGTTACTGATTTCGAACCTGGTTCCTTGGCTTCTCCAGCTTCCACCCACAGTCCAAACAAAGTTTAGAAACATGCCAATTGGCGATTAGGTGGACTGTAGGGGTGACAGTGAATTGTTGTTCATCTCAGTGTGTTTGCCTTGCATTGGACTGACGCCTGTCCATGTACACCGCCCTTTGCCCTATGTCAGCTAGGATTGGGGGATAAAGATGTAGAAAATGGATGGATGGATGGCTGTTTAATCAGACGGTTGAGAACTACTGTTGGTCAAGCAGGGAATATCAAGGGTCAGCACTGGAAGATTGTAGATTTGCACAACTGATAAGAAAGTATGATAAATGAATTAGAATCAAGTTAAAACCATTGCATTTTACACAGGCACACCACCTTATTGGGATACAGAGAAGTACAAAGGAGTACAGAGACAACTTAATTTTATTTTATTAAGTATATCCAGTCAATGCAGCTTTCACATCAGTGAAGGAATACCACAAAGCCATACGGCAGCTTTTAATTTTTTATTTTATTGTGGCCCTCCGTGACCCTCATGTCGGGGAAAAGTGGTAGAAAATGGATGGATGCAGTGAGTGAGCTGTCATTTTGAGTGAGTGTCTCCAAAAATACACAACCAGGTGAAATGTACATTTTTAATAGAATGGATTTATCAAAATCCTCAGAGGCTGGTGGATTCTTCATCATTCTTCTGTTAATCACAGATTAACTGCCTTGAGTCAGTAACACATTTAATGAGCTTACTCATTTTTCCTCTAAAGCTAAACAGAATTTGGTAAGGACGACCAATTTAAATCTTCTAAATCCACAACAAACAGCCATTATTCAGTAAACCCTTACAGAATAAATGGTTTGATGTTCTCAGGCAAGACATATTAAACTTGAATACAACTTCAACTTCTTATGGTTAAGGTTGCTTGGCAACCGAAGAGTAATGGCCTGAAAAAAATGCTACGGACACATCTCCAGAATTATATTAACACATACAACCTTTAATCTGTGTCACATTCTGATAAGGTATCTTTTAATTAACGGATCTTTTAAAGCTGGAGTAAGCTGAATATATTTGGTGATATTGGTCAATAACTCCATAATATCCTTTAATTTTCCTGTCTGTAAATGCTATTCAGTGGTAAGATAAATTGGCATGCATATTGTTAAGATATCATTCACCCAAGCATGCATATATTTTATTTGGTGCACGCTTTGGTTAAGTGGCTAAAATTTGTTTTTCCTTGTTTTCCCTGCTGTTAGCCATAATTTGACTGAAAACAAGCCTCTATGCCTCAGGCTGTTTCTGCGTCTCACATGGAGCACTCAGCACTATGTTAGCAGAGATGGGGACTGGAGTCTGTTAGTGTTGGGAAGTTTGACTCTTTTTACTGACTCGGATCTTTTACTCTCGGACAGTAAATTGAACAAATCTTTTTTAATTAATGTTGTTCATTTTTACAGCAGGTGGCGCTGTAGCCCTCTTGTGGGCGTTGTAAAAAAAAGACTGCGGTTCTCAAACACTTAACACTGAAGGCAAGATGGTTCGCTTCAGCTGACAAAGCATAATAAACAAAATGCCACAAGCAATTCAAACCACGTATAACGAATATAACGAACAAACAAGTAAAGACTTAAATATAGATACATTTAAAGAAAACAACATTCAACAATGAGCAGGCACGCCGCGATCACGTGACCATGCACTTTAACAAGCCTGTTAACATCAATTAATAATAAAACACATTGACCTCATTGGCCTTCACTTTGTCCACGTCTTAACAGCAACACAAAACTTATCCTGTTTCTCTGTCTCCTGCGAGGCAATCTCTCATGCTACAGCAGTGTACGCAGCGCCACAAAGCCCCGCCCCCCTTGGTTCCGCTACACAATGTAAAGAAATAAACTTCTAAACAGCCTTCTAAACCTTCTTTGTGGTCTTCTTTATTTATGTACACAAAATAAACCCTTTTAATAAACGTAAATGATTCTTATATTTAAATGAGGTTACTAAATGAAAAACGTATTAATTACATGAAAACCTGATGAACTGTATGGCTGACTGTGATGTCAGCTACACCATATGAAAACCTAGGAAAGCAAATACACACCACAATAAAGTGACTTGTGTCCTGTGTCCTCCCATTGCCATTGTTTAACAGCACGACAGTGACTAGGTAGCTGTCACGTGACAGATGAACGAGGACCTGAGGACGGACGCACAGTTGAGTGAGTCGCGAACTAATCATTTCTGTTTCCATGTGGTGAAGGAAGGTACTGAATCCGTGTATCATTTGTTCATTCATTTTTCAAAATAAAACCAGAAATAAAAAAAAAAGAAAAAACAACTGACTCGTTTTTCCAATTTCCGATTTTGTGCTAAAATGAAAAATGGAAACTAACTAACTAAAAATGCAAACTAGCGCTGACATTCTCAGTCGACTTACAGCATTCACCATAAGTTCGACTACACGGGCGCACTTAAAACTTGGTGCGGATGGCTTGACCACGCGACGACGAATGGCGGTTCACTTGACCGCAGTTTCTGGCTACAGAGAGTGGCTTCTTCAAGGTTAAACTATTGCAACAAACGTTTCAAAAGTGGAATTGACTCTGGCACTTCACACTCCTGTACGTGGAGAGGAGGTCAACACTTCCCTTGAATGGTGCCGACACTTTCTATCAATCAAGGGCAAATGTTCTCATGTCGGTCCTCCACTTTTTGGCCCGAAACGATTGAGTGGGAAGATTTTCTTTCCTCATGGTTGCATCACCTTGACTTTAATGAGACAGTGAGGGGGTCGCCAGTGCAGGAAACAGCCGATGAAGTGATAGTGAAGTCCTCATCAGACCTGGGAGCCAAGAATCGCTGACTTCGAAGCTTTTTGTTAGTTTTTACTGCTGAAGTATGGTTATTGCATTTCCCTCTCTTAGTCACATGGATGGTCAGCAATCCTCCTCCTTGCTCCTCCCCACACTCCCACTCCCACTGCACACAGCTGAGATGTCTCTCCCTTCATCAGCAGGTTGATGAGATCACTGATGGCTGTAGCTGAGTCAGCAACTAAACGGAGATTATGAAAAACTGTATGGTAACATTTGGCTATAATAAAGGAAGTTGTAAAATCTTTTCTACTTTTGGTTATTTATGTGACTTGGCAGAAAAAAGTAAATAAACAAAGAGATTTGAAAAATAAAACTCAATCTAATCAAGTTTCCTCAATCCTGGTCCTGGGGACCCACTTGCCAAGCTCTGCAAAAGCTTGATAGCAACCCGTTCATTTGAATCAGGAGTGTTAGAGCAGATAAACATCTATTACAGAGGTCTCAACCTCACAATTTCATATGGTCCACCACTTCATTTCAAGTTACTCTCCATGTTTTTTATTTGCAGAATCCACACACAAGTGGAGAATATGTGTGGCTGTGTTGTCCTCATTGTGCTGTGGAAAGATTTAAGATGCAACTGTAGTGGAATTTGTAGGTTTCCCTGCTCAGGAGCAGATATTCTCAACTCGAACATGCCCCATGTGTCCAACTGCCAACATCTCTTTGAAAACATTATTTTCTTCAATGTGTAATACAATAGTTTTCATTCACTGGTCTTTCCTGATGAGCTATTTTTTCAACTGATCCAGCTTTCACAGCTGACTGTAGGGCTGCAGAAGTACAGGGGGCGTGTCCTTTTGAAAGACAATTTTGTACCCATTACTGAAAGTCAATTTTTGTACAGTATCAAACTATACCAGTTTAGTTCAATTCAATTCCCTAAAAGACATGTTGGCCTACCCTGACAATAAAATGGCTCAGAAATGTACCATGTTATTGTAAACATAAAATTGCAAGCACAAAATATTCAGTGGCCATCCCACTTGCAATTACAGTCAGTGAAGCTTTTTCCTAAAGTATTGGTGCTTTTCATTAGCACACAGTTGGAGATGTTACCTATTTGCAAGAATTAAGAATTGAAAGACAAACAGTACAAAGTTCAAATCATTCAGACACTTTTGGTTAAATATGAACCTCAATGTCAGATCAAATTATATTATAAATATAACACAGTATAGGTATGCAGTACACACACAGCTGTGTTCAATCTTTTATCGACACTTTCTCTGTGTAATCTGAGGAAAGGCAAAGAAAAATAATCGGAAAAGTGGAAAGGAAAGGAAGGAAGGACAAGATGGATAACCATAAGTAGGAATTAACAGCAGCCAGTGAAATAAATGGGAGTGGGAGTGTCAGGGCTGGTGTCAGGAAATAGTCAGAGGGAGAAAAGGAGTAATCTGATTGCAATGGGACATTACTCTCTGCCCGTGTCCTAGAGGAAGAGCGGAAAGTGGCTGTGTCCTCTCTTAAGTCCTCTACCCATTAGGCCTTGCATCGTTTGGGAGATTAATAGACGCTCACGCGTGAACACTGCCACATTTGTCAGCTGCCTCGTCCGATAATATGGGGCTGCAGGCGTGCCTCCCCCCAACCTCCACTTTAAAAGGACCTTAAAAGGTCACAGTGAAAGATGTTGCTAAATGGATGGTGAAGAAAAAAGAAAACACATATGACCTGTGAAAAACATGAAAAATCAAGGTAAAAATATGTGTATGAGAGTGAAACAAACAGAACTACATGTTAACCAGACAAATTAAGCCGACAAGGATAATGTGTTTGTTTACCACTGCATTGTAGAGTCAACCCCATCTATCTCACGTGCCTATATCTGCATTCATTAGGAACTAAGCTTTTTTTTTTTTTTTTTTTTTATCATGCAACTGTCCTTCTGCAGAACAACAAAAAGGGACCCTTAATGCCAAACAATGTAATCAGGCAGACGGGCTCTGTGGTTGGCATAGAGTTGAACTCGCTGGCTAAAAGGAGAGCACTGAACTGAAGTGGAAGATGCCAGCCATCATTTGTACAAGGTCGTCATCAAACAGAGAAGATAGTTCAATGACACAAGAATCGTGACACTTGAAGAGGCTGATTAGTGAAAGTGCAGCTGAAACTTGGAGTCTGCAACACGAGTTGCCATGGTGATCTAGCCAGGTGAAGAGCGCCACCTTTGTGACAAGGAAAACTCTGAGTTTGGACTCAACGTTCCTTGCTAACCCAATAATCTACACTCTAGCCCCTCTGATGAACGTCTTAAAAACCTCACTGCCTAACTCATTCATTATCAGCGTCACAGATAACTTTCGCGAGTATTTATTTCTCTATGTGTGGTGGATATCAGGCAATATAGTAGATGTGGTGTTTGGTTCTACCTCAGGAGAGGGATACTCATGTTTGTCTCATCATGCGTGCAAATGGACTCTTGGCGGACCGCCTCGGCCTTTGAGCTCTCTCTCTCTCTCTCTCTCCTGCTCAACATGTGTCCATGCCAATTTGTGTTCCTTCCTCCACCAACACCACATCTGTTTGCTGAGATATTTAGGGACACCTCAAAGGTGGCACGAGGTCAGGACCGTTGCCGTTGTTTCCCACTGCTGCAGCCATGGCCACAAAGACCCCAGTGCTATCCATGATGCGGTTGGCATCAAAACATGACAAGGCAGGAAAGAGAAATTTCCCATTAACTCAGAAAATTGGTACAAGCTGTCACCATTCTTCTTTGACTGACAGTCCCGCCTGACACATGCTTGCAAGTCAGGGAGTTTAGATTGACCATTACACATCCTCAGAAGAGGTTCTAGCCATTTCCTCATATTTTTGTTCCATACATGGTATATGTACAGGAAATATACAGACATTTGTCTTGTTGTTATTTATATAGCATTTATTTAGTCTCGATAACCACTCCAAGGACTTTACCCCACCATTTTGCAATTCACCCATTCTCACATGTTTTTTTTTTTTTTACAGTGCATCTACAGTATGCAATGCTGTTTCTATCCCACAACTATCTATTCATAGACATGAGCTCAGTGTCTTGCCCCAAGGATCAAAGGGAACTGAAAATCAAATGACTGATATTCAGGTCAGAAGATGACCCATAATACGTATCAACTCAAAGCTGCCCTTCGAGTATACATAGTGGTGTTTTAAAGTGTAAGTATTAAACATATAACTTATAAACAAATGCCTGTGATACTCAAACCATTGTCTGACAAGTCTATCAGCGCCACACAACTCTCTGTGTTTCTCAGCAGAGCAGTGTTTAGATATTGTGTTGCCTGGTGACATTCTTGAGCTAATATTTTTTTTATGTTAAGACAGACAGAGGTAACAGTAGCTTAGGTTAAAGTATGACTGAAAATACAAAAAAAGCGCCCACGAAACGTTTCAAAAGTAAATTTCACTGCTCAAAAACCCTGCGATCCTGCCAGACGTGTCTGCAGAGCGAGATCAAATGGCAGATAGCTGAGTTCACCCAGGCGAGCAAGTTCTATGAGCAATCATCAACAGATATCCAATTTACTGTGCAATAGCAGTATGGACATTTGTCAGCCTCATGCATAATGACAGTTAGTGTGAATGTTTTTCATGAGGTCAGTTTCAGTAGCATTGTGTGTTAGTTGTGTTACCAAACGGACAGACAAAGCAGCTTTGAGCCAGATGTGTTCAATTCATTTGAAAGTTACGGATAGTATTTTGCGAATGACAATTCTTTTATTCCAATGGGGAATAAAGGGAAGGCACACTTTGATCTGCATGGATGGATGGATTGGAATTGAACAAATGCATTAGAAGTGACAAATCACCACACAGCGGAAACACATAATTGCTACAAAGCAGTAAACCTGTTGCACTAATGATAAACATAAAAGCTATCTTTGCTGCTTATCCCTCTGCAACATATAAACCTCATTACACTTGGAAAAATAATTAAGCATCTTACAGGGCAGACAGCTTTGCACTAATTAAGCCAAACACAGTGACGCCTCTACTCAGCCTTAGAAATAGAGCCTTTAATCTGAATTACTGGAGTACAATGGCCCTGTGAAGAGTGACACCAGTGTGGGTGCGTGTGCGTGAGGCTCAAAAATGTCGAGCCAGGCTCTCAAAGCACAAAGATGTGTGTCTGCTGCAACTGTCCAAATTGAATGAAGTGAGATCAAACGTCCTTTCCCTTTCCCTCCCGCCTTCCCCTCTGCAGCAAACGTCATGTTTAATCTGGGTCTCAGTGCAGCAGACGAGTACCATCCATCTGCTTTCAGCATGCAACAGAATCCAATACTGCCCTGGCTCATTTTCCATCTCTATTTCTCCACTGCAATGGCAATAGTTTGCTTTTTCCACTTTTTTTTATTTTCTATTTAAAATCTTGTGCAGGTGCTGGTTAACTCCGCCTCTACACAGACACAGTGTCAAGGGCAACAGCTCATCAAGATAACTCCTCAGACAGGATGTATGACAGACAGGAGTGTCACAAGAAGATTGTCCCTCATGCCTGAAAGCGAGAGATGCATGTATGATACATTTGCCCTCCAGTAAAACTGATATAGCACATACTTACTTCAGCTGCAGAGACTTTATTGGAACAGATGTATAAGATTGCATTGAGAGTCCCTTTTTGTTGATTTCTGGTCATGTTTTTATCATGTTTTAGAACAGTTTTTTTTCCCAAACTTTCATGTGAGGACCCACTTTAACTCTATAACTATCTATGGAGCAAACTACCTAAGGAACAAGTCACTTTTCTTCATTTTTGAGCAAGTTTTGAACTGGTAAACCAGCTGTTTCTTATGTGCGATAGGGTTAGGTAACTTCATTTTAGGCATCTTATTTGAAAAAGTAAATAAATATTATGTGAGGCCAAAAAAAAAGATTTGCTTTGCTATGAAAAAGCCCTTTCTTTGTTTGTTCCCCTTCAAATACGTTAAACATTTTTTATTTAAAAGTTGATTTATAAGTGAACATCTAATAATCATTTTTAAGAGGTTAAAAAAAAACAATTAAAGGTATTTTTATTGTATATATAACATTTACTTTATAGTGTGTGTAGAATATGACCTTGTTTCGCTGACTTCCATATAGCTGGACAATAGCTGCTAACATACCTCCAGTTTTAACCTCCATCCAGATTTATGGTCTTGTAATTAACTAACCTACTACATTCTCTCACAGTAGGACATGACTGAGACAAGAAAGGGGTCAAAAGGTCAGTTTTGCCTGACATAAAGAAGCAGTCCATTTGTATTTCCCTTTTAAATTACACTCTCAATTAAAACCCTTTCCTCTTGCCCTTGTGTAAAGCCACAGTGTGTATGTGTGTGTGTGTGTATGCACATGTGAGTTTGTGAAAGTTCACATTCAATTCATGTGTACGTGTCTATATCTATGTAACTGTCTGGGCTGCTTTAATTAAAAACCCATGAGAGCAAAGCTGGAGTCATTAATCAGCAGTTTGTCCCTGCACTGCAGAGGTGAAGGGGAGCGACACTATGAGCCAGTTGCAATACAGGGTGACAAGGGTGAGAGTGTCCATCTGTAGAACAGGCAGGCTAATGTAGGTGAAGGGTAAAAAGAGTAAAGGAAAGAAAGGAAATGGCAGCTGAGATGAAAAAGGACATCCAATTTGAGGATAGTCAAAAAAAACATTACTCGGGCTGTCAGTGTTAATGTGTTAATCATGATTAAGTAAGGGCTGACCTTAACGTTTTTTGTTTGCAACTTTGGGAGGTGGAAAAATACCTTGTTATGCAGCCTGGATGAAACAGAGAAGGCTACTAAACTGGAACTCCTGCAAAGTGAACATGCTATTGAAGTAGACATTATGGTACCTCAGGCTGAGTGCTATTGTTTTGATTCAAACAAGTCACATCATTCTAAATGTCAAGTTCATAAAGTTATAAGTGGCAAATCTGTGTGACTTTTCAAACCATAACCATGAAAAATTATGCTGATAATTTCTGGTATTATCACAGTAACGATAAAAGTGACGATAAACAAACACCAATTCAGCCTCATCTTTTTGACTATAAATCTATCACCAAAATGATAATAAAGCAGTGATGTTGCTAGGTTTTCAATGTAATGTGTCCCGGGACCCAAGGGTGGTCTTTTCGATGGGTCCCAGGGAAAAATGATTCCATTTTGGATGACCTTTTGGTTTGTCATTTTGGCTGACCACACATAATTAATATGTATCTTTCACATGTTTACTTATCACTTCCCCACTCACTTCTGTGTTAGGTATTCAACATACAAATAGACAATGAGGAACAAGAAGAAAAGGAGATTATTTTTTAAATCAGACCCATCTTAAATGTAGGTCTTAATATATATGACATAAGACCCATAGACTATAGCCTGTAGATGCACGTAAACAGTTGAACAGAAAGCCGCTATTCCCATTTCTTGTAGTTTGGGATAACAACATCACTGATAAAGGCTACTAAGGCTTAGGGTTAGCGACATATCTTTCGCCAGTCAAAACCCCACCGCCTCCGTGATCTGTATTGTTCACCCAAGTTGTGCCCGTGAAGATGGAGTTTTGTTTGCTCCTCCCATTATTTTTACAATTCAGTTTCACTGATAATCTACTGAAATATCTAAACATAAAACATATTTTAAGCAGCGATCAAGTTCAAGACAAGTTTGCTTTTTGGAGTATTCAACTGTGACACACTTATACACAAAACAAAAACACACTTTCTGATCAGTGTACATGTTAATACAAACAAATATAATCAAAAGGCACCATCAATAAGGGAAATATACAAATGAGAGATGATGGTGTCACAAATATGAAAATCAGAGTATAGCGTTTGCTTCAGCTACCACTTTTCACACCATATTAATATTAATTAATTAAAAGTCACACAATGACCAGCGCTCTATCCAAGCTACTGAATTAATGAACAGGATGTTATACTTTTTCTTTCTATATATTAGGTTGTGCTAACATTTCTACACGAACATAGGTTCGTTCACTCTAAATAAATGAAAATCTATATGGATAAAACAACGTAACCTAATCCCTTTCTGATTCCACGTTAATTACGAACAAGAGGTTGATGGTGGGAAACAGACTTGATTGTGCGCTCATGAATGTTAGTATCAAGCTAACGTGTGACACTGCTTGGCCTCTGTGTGTCATGTTGGTTTTCCATTGATCTGTCCAGGCAAAGAGTAATTACCACTAATCCCAGTCAGGAGACATGGCAATTTGTGTCATGTCTCCCTCAGGTCCTCATAGGCCATTATCTGCTGCTTCATTAAAGAGGAAGACAGTCGTAGCCCGACCCCATGGTTTGCTTAGAGTGACTTGACACGACACGGGGAGTCGAGCTAAGCATGAAACGTGCCTGAAAAGCTGTGACATGCAACGCAAATGTAGCCACTGAGGAAGTCCAAATCTTTATGTTATTCCGTCCACTCAGGGAAAACCATGTGTTAAAGGTCAGTGATGTTTTACCATATTATTATAGGATATGAGCAGTAAGTGTTTGTGTTAAATTATAAACATCGCAAGGGACTATACACAACTGAAACTGAAAGTGGAGGCATTTTTCAAATGCTTAAAAAAAAAAGTAAAATAAATTGAATTGAAGTAAGAATCTAATTCAAAGCCAGTCACAATTTCAACAATAAGTCATACATAAATGAACTGAATCATCAAGGATTGGCTCCCAGTGATATCAAAAATAGATTTTGAAGTCATTCTCCTTACATACAAAAATGGAGGCTGACTTGTGGTTCCCAGATTATGTAAGAGAAGAAGGGAAGAAAGAGCCTTCACTTTCCACGCTCCTCCAGTGTGGATCTAGCGCCCAGTGTGGGTTCAGGAAGAAGACACCCCTTGCTATAGTATTTAAAGCCAGAGCTTATGTGACTTTTAGCTATCCCTTTGTTATGCTGCTGTAGGCCTAATAATAATAATAATAATAATAACAATAACAATAACAATAACAATAACAACAACACGAATAATAATAATAATCATAATAATAATAAAACATACACACGTTCAAACCGACCTGCTTTTTGAGGTGTTTAAAAAACATTTTGAAACACATTTGTGACAGACTTTAAAGTGATAGTTCAGGCTTTTTAAAATGTGGTTGTATGAGGTACTGACACCAAATACAGTATGCTGTGTGCCACTTTTGCTGAAAACATGTCTGGCAGAAAGAACACAAGACAGCTAAATAAGGCTTACCAAATAAAATGTACATCTGCCAAAGGTTAAAATATATTAAAGAATATGTTAGCTGCTTTATCTCAGTATTAAACTGTATTTTCTGTCAAATATAATAATGTACACCAGTCACTCTCTTCAGCATTTTAGCTTACAGGGACACAGGAGCTGCTGGTCAACTACTGCCTCGTTTGGTAAGTTTGTGCCACTGTAAATCTGATTGTAATATTTTAAAGACAGAAGTCACATACCACATTTGCGCTTACTGATGGAGGCAGCAGTGGAACGACTCCTGCAAGCTCCTCTGTAAAATTGCTGATTTTTCTTCTATGGAATTTGGTGCAGGAAGTGAGCCATTTATAAATCCACACAATCCACACTGAAAACCTTAGCAATCTCTTAAATAAGGGAACACTGATTCCGAATGTACTTGATGAGGCACAAGAGATGATCATGTTACATTAATCCAGTAAAATAACTTCTAACTGCAAAGGTGCTGCACCTCTGAGAGTCAGCAGCAGCAGCTAAGTTCACAGTTTATAGTCAAACATTTGATAGCTGGGCCTTTTGGTCACTTCCTGAATCTGCGTCCCCTCGTGGCATATCACTGTCCTGGACTGTTTTACAGCAGCTGAGGGACCTCTGATGTAGACATTAACTACCATAATCCAGACAAGGAAGCCTCCACTAAACTCTTTCCACACACAGCTGGTAAAACACAAAAAAAGTGGTAAAAGTCACTAAATCAAAGAAAATGTAATCACAAACCTTTTTTTTTTTTTAAAATAAAAGAATAATAAAAAAAAATAGTAAACCTTTAGTTATTTAGTTCCAAAAGGTCAATTAATCCATGTCACATTTTCTATATTAATCCCACAATTACATTTTAATTTGGCTGTAGCCTAAAAATCAAGGATATGCAGTTTTTTTTTTTTTTTATTACATTAATGGATGAAAACCTGAGTAGGTTAGTAAAACTAATCAATATTTTTTCCATCTTAAAATGACTATTATCTCATCAATGAAGTCTCTGATTAATATCCCATGTCAAAACTTATTACGTCAAAATGCAAACAAATGAAAGACACTTGTATCATTTGAAATGTAATGAAATAAGCTATTTACAGCTTAGAAGTATGTTTTTAAAGAATGTACCGACATACAAATGATTTACTTACCTTTCATAAAAATGCATCATTATCAAAAGATAAATTCCACTGTCTCTAACATTAATTTATACTGAGTTTGTTAAAATTGGACTCCAACTAAATTCGACCTAATAATTTATTCAGATGTGGAAAATCGTAAAAAAGTATTTCACTCAGGCTAAACGTTTGCAGACATTACCTTAATAAAAATTGCTTGTTAAGAGGAGACTTCTTTGATGTAATGTGTTGTTGAGAATAGTAGAGCAGAATATTCCGCGTTTATATATTCTCACATTTTTACTATCGCCCTCTTGCTATTTTTGAGGTTTGTGTGCTGGACTAGATGAATGTTTATGTGGCCTTAATCCTTTATATCTGACTGATGTTTGTACACTGAGTGTCATTATGAAGCAGGCGTACATAAAACTCTATGGCGTGGCTTTGCTTTCTCTACACATGTGTGTGCGTTTGTATTCTGAGGTAGCCAGGAGTTTATTCCACTGGTAAAGGTTCTACTGTATTAAGTTGTCGATTGAAAGAAAAATAAAATTGAATGTGTAAACTCAATTATGTCTGAGAGCAGTTTTATAGAGATGTATTTAATAATCAATTAATTATAAGAAATGTCCAAAACCTAATTTAACCAGCAGGCGACTGTAATCAATACCTAAATGTCAGTGAGGTCTGATGATTTTTAATAGTCTTACACAAAGCTGATAATAATGATTACAATTATGTATATATATATATATATGTAAACAACCATACTTCTAACAAACAAAAACAGGTTCAAGTTGGTGTTAACATCTCAATTTTACCAGCTCTCACTGATCTACAGCAGTGGTTCCCAAAGACTGGGTCGGGACACAAAAATGGGTCATGGGGGATTGGTTTTGGGTCCCTGAACAAACATTTGCAGAATTTTTATGTTAAAATGTTATAATAAGTGTTATTATTAGTATGTAGCAACTGAAAACCTAATATAATTTTGAACTCAAAAACTAATAATTTCCTAGAGATAGTTAAATGAATTACGACGTAATATACACAGAAATCTAAACTACAAATGTAGGGGAAAATTCTGCCAATTGTCCTGAACCAGTCTTTGGGAAACACTGCAATACAATCACCATTGACATTATGGTGATGATATTGACAACAGCTTCCTGGTTATGAATGTGTAGAATATATGGACTAGACCTGGTCTAACACTTTCCTCTGCTGCTGGCAGACGTCCGGAAAAAAATAAAGCATCAAACTTCAAATTACAACATTTAAATCTAAAAGGTATTAGCAATAATCTGTTGATATCAAGATAATCCGTCCCACTTCCTCTACACTGCACACATTAATTCTGAAAAATACATGTACCGACATGAAGACCAAAGTAATATATCCAAATACAACAACGTTATTATATACAGGACTGACAGTAAAATACTTCCTGTCGTTTTTGCTTTCTAAAAATGTTGGCCCGTAATAGTTAAAGTTATAATATTTACATTATTGATTACTTTTGATTGGATTGCTAAC
This sequence comes from Solea solea, assembly GCF_958295425.1. Lineage (NCBI taxonomy): Eukaryota > Metazoa > Chordata > Actinopteri > Pleuronectiformes > Soleidae > Solea > Solea solea. The sequence continues at coordinate 12,413,919 of NC_081135.1, forward strand.
AGATGTTTTCAACAATCAAACACTCAGTATTTCGCTGGCACGACATAATTCGGGTGAATAACGTGCATTTAAACTGAAACGTAAGACTCTAACCTTCAAACTCAGAGGACTGCTTTATTGCCTTTGCAGCAAAGCCTCTAAATGCCCACTGATTCCCAGTGAATTGGGTGGAAGTGTGATGATTTTGGACGTCTGCTGCAAGCCTTACTGTAAAATTATATAGCCAAGCTATAAGCGGAGGAGTGGAAGGAGTGTGAATGTCCCAGAAACGTTGCCACTTGTCAGATGAACCTCTACATTTCTGTCTCGAAAATAGCCAGTTTCAGATTTCCCCTGCAAAACCAGGATTTCCAAATATGTTCCGCGTGCCACAAAGTAATTCCTTTCTGTGGACACTGTACTCAACGGAAGGGAAAATAATCACAGCTTTGATTTATTTTCATGAAAAGATGCCAATGTTTCTGCATGTACTGTGTATAAGGAGAGTCAAAGCAAGTATGCAAGAGGGTGGAGATGATCCAAAGAGGCAGGTACATGACGCTTCCACTGATCCAATCATGAAAGGATCTAGTCTGAACACTTCTTCAAACCACAATAACGAGCTGGGAATATTGCAGTAGAGAATCTGGCAATATAAGCCATGAGTCTCCTATTCGGCCATTTCCTGTCCTGCCCCCTGACAGAGCCCCCTGCCCCCGTACTGCCACAGAGGAGAAAATAGATTCCAGTTTGTAGTGGGTTCTGTCCAAAACCACCGTGCCACTCAAAGCTGGGCCCGCTTGTGTCATTTTTCCACTGGGTTTCCGTGGTATATTTTGACAGGCCGTTCCAGCTAAGCATCGATAAACAGGTTATTTTTTTTCCTTTTTCCTCTTCTGTTTCTTTCATTTCCATTTAGAATGTGTAACATCTAAAGGGGGAACTACATCAATTTATGTGGCTTCGCTAAGATTTGTGCAATAATTTTTGGTTGAACCACAACATTCCAGACCTTTTAAAGCTACACTGCATACATTTTGTAAATTGTTTTCATTGTTGTTGATGTTGTTATTACTCCTTTCTATGGTCTGCATTAGCTGAACTGCAACACATTGCCCCTCATCCTTCCACAGTGTTATTATCTGCTGTTGTGTCTCGTGTGTGGGTGTGCATGTGAATGTATAGTTCTCACTCAATGAGTGACAACGAATTCCTTTGTATGTCACATGCAGTCACAATAAAAGCAATCTATTCTATGAACAGCAACAATGGGACATGACTTACTTGCTCCGTCCTTTATCTGAAAACAAGCTACTATCACACCTAACTCAGGGAGCATTTGTGTGTACACAACAGCAGCACAGGTGCAAGGGACAACGACCCAATTGAGCAGTATAATTCCCGTTTTAAACGTTTCTTGGTCTCTTATTTGTGTTTTATGTCAGATTCCAACCTGTTTGCAGTCATGAAGTAAAGTAAATACATAAAGTAAAATACACATGTATTTATTTTCCGAAGGTAGGAGAATAAGAAATGACTTGAACTGAAATAAAACCACTTAAAGCACATTGCACAAAAATAAAGCATTGAAGGTGAAATAAAAAAGCATACAAAACATTGCGAGTAACTTTAATATTGAAAAAAGTCCATTATATTCAAATTATTGTCAAATGAGTTCCCACAAACTGGACTAAGCCTTTCAGCTCCACACACGCTCCCCACTGATTATAACTGAAAACACAAAGAAATGCCCAAGACAACCCTCAGACATTAATCCTACAGCTCTAAAAACCTGGTCATTAGCTGCTGGAATGATAGTTTTGCTTGACAGATCCTGATTTCAAATGACAGATGCAACATCAAAACAATGTAGCATTATGTCTGCAGAATAATGCCATCCGCAAATGCTGCATTCCATTTGTAGTCGGAGCTTGGAAATTCCAAGGTCGTGAACTTGAATCCCCGATTCCAACTTCCGAAGTTTCAATGTAAATGGAACATAGAAAAAATATATACATATGTCCTTCAACAGACATTAAAAAGTCCACAGCAATATATACAGGTGGCTGCTTTAAGTCTTGTAAAACAGATTAATTTGAATCACTAATATCCCCAAAAAAAAATATCTGCCCCATTACTTATTTTTTTGTCCTCTTGTATTTGTGATTTATCCCTCTTTACATTCAGAATGGATGGTCAGTGTCTGTTTAGCACTGGTGGCTATAGAATAATGAGCAAATAAGTAGAGATCAAGATGTCCATGGCTCTTCCCTCTGGGAATCTAAATACGAGTCTTACTCGTGACGACTGGCTAAAGAACTTGTAAAACTAACCACCACTATGTTTCAAGGGTAAACAATCCTTCACTGAGTCTCTCTGCCTGCCACATACTAAACACTCAAGCACATTTTCTGCTTGATAAAACCTTGTTCAATTTCCTGTGCTTCGTATCACTTAGATAGGCCCGACACGTGAATCACAAAGAGGAGCGGTCGATCCGGCGTCCACGCTCCCTCCTGAATGGATTTACTTCAATTAGAGGTAGCACTCAAGCACAAGAGGACGAAGCGTGTCGTCTTTTATGAACATTTATTGTTACACAGTGAAATAGCCACGCATGCTGTGACCTGGGCTAATGACACCGTAGATTAACTCCAGTGGGTTAGCCCGTGGGAAAGTCCAAAACTATTCCAAAGGTATTGATTCCGAGGCTTGTTGCGAAATTGAACTGTCAGGTGTTCCACTGGGCCCTGATATGATATTGATCCTTCCCTGCTTAGTGACTAACAAAGAGTCTGGTTACCTGGAACAGCCGTGTCTAGGGCACCGACAGGGGATCCCTCTCCCCGTATATAACTGCTTATTAGAATTTTAAATAGAAATTTGATAAACTCCGCGTCTCGGGGGAACATCAGTGTTGCAGTTCTGCCTCAAGACACTTTTTTTTTTCTTTTTTTTTTACTGCATTTACACAGAACATAAACCTTAACGTCGAGATGTGGGTATGACATTGTTTCCAAAGAGACAAGGGGGGGGATATCATTTGAGAGGGAAAGTAAATTTAAAAAATGCAGTGTGCCAGGACAACTTTAAAAAGTATGTGTGTTTCAATATTGGGGATTTAATTATGGAACAGTCTAACAAAAAGTACAGCAAAAACATAAATCAGTTTAAAAGAATATACAAAATACAAATTTTAAATAAATTTAAGGATGAAGACCAGCAGTATCTATCTATCTATCTATCTATCTATCTATCTATCTATCTATCTATCTAACATGGCAGCCAGCTTTAGTCTACAGTATCTTACATATTGGTTTGTCATGCTCCAGAACAATTTCTCCAAGTTCCAAATTTGAATTTTTGAGTCTAGACAAAATCAATGTGTTTAGCTTGTGGGGACACATTAATTGCCAGTCTACTGCTACAAAGGATTTTGACTTTGTGCTGTAATCTAAAAATCACTTCAAATGATTACTATGGACTTTGGACACAAACTTCAGTCTTCCGTTTAAAACGCATGTCAACGGTTCTTGATAAAATGATAAACATACATTCTTACGATTTCATAAATTTAACATAAACAATAGATTTATTAAGTAAAGTGGCTAAACTGAGGCTGTATGCTGTATTATCATTTGCAGCTTTGACTATTTCTTCACTGAACAACCGTAGAACCTTAGTGTGACAGTCATTCCGTAATTGAGAAAGAAGGGGGGGGGGTGCTGTTAATCACATAGTGATGCTTTACTTCTCTCACTTCCCATACTTTCTGTTTTAATTAGAGTGTCTTCAGCCAAGCTGGGTGGTGTCAGTGAGTGCAGGGAAGCAATCAACACCCTGTGTGGCAGAAGTCAAATCACTTTGATCAGCTTATGGAGAATGATCCACGGGGACTGTGAGAGGTTTGGGTGATCCCTCCTTCGTCTGCATGCCAGTAGCTTCTGCCGCCACTGCAGTGGCAACCTGCGCCCCTCTGTGAGAGGCTCACACTGGGAAAATGTTAATGGCAGAAGACTGTCCTAATGTGCTGCTGTCACCTCGCAGCTTTATCTCTCTCTGAGTGTTATTTGAGGTGATGCACTTCATTTGACTCCATGTGGAGGCCTAATCAGTCACGCTGAGGATGTTGTGATCGGTGTTCGTGCTTGCATGAGGCTGAGGAATGAGAAAAAGTGAAGGGAAGAGGGCGTTAATGTGTCATTAATGACATCTCTCACTTGATTTTCTTTTCCAGGATTAATGAATTAAAGAGCAAGAAGTAGTTACACCTCTATTTAATGTCACCGCTTGACTCATTCACTAAAAATATTCCCGGTTTAATGGCAAAAACAACAGAGCTGGTAATAGATCATTTTCCTGTTTAATGCTGAATTAGAATACGGCACCATGTTCAGTTTATTTTACTCGGCTGTTGGGACAAGCAAAGGACCCTGGATTAAATCTTAATCCATGTTTTGGTTTGGTAAAATACGGTATGTATTTTTTGCTTTTCCATTAAGAATAGTACCAAAATAACCGTTCCAAACTGTACCAAACTGAACCACGCAAATTAGTTAGTGGGTTTCCAACCATGATTCTGTCACTGTGTCCTGTACATAGCCAAGGGATGTGCTCACATAATTATTAATGCAGTCTAACATTCTGGTTTGTGTGTGTGTGTAAGTGTGCGTGTGTTTGTCTTTTTCATGTACATCTGCATATATGCTACTCAGTAATCCAAAATGTTAACAATACTCAACAATATTTTTTTGTTTTAAACTTGTCGTAATTATGTTAAAGGTGAGCGCATAATGTAAAATAACATAAATCCCCTATAAGTCTTGCTTTTACTATTAAAGCCTTTTGGTTGCAGTAATTCCATATCTAAAACAGGGAATATAGTGTCTTCTTTCTGTTTATTATGACACAACACTAGCTTTGAGGAAAGGTATGTGTCCTCAGGGGTGTCCTTGCCCCTACTGCGTGCATCTTTGTGACATTGACCACGCACAAACCACAAGAGACACCAAACTTCTGGTTTTGCCTCTTTAAGCAAGAAACTTGCTGTCCATTGACATTCCTCCACTGAGTTCTGTCCTCTTTCCCTTTTTAACCTCACTAAAATATATGCAAAGTCTCCACTGATATTTATTTCTTTTTGACATCACCTGAGGCTATACAGACCTTAATCCTTAATGGAATACCGTCTAGGTGATGCTGTTTGTGTGTGATACGCTGTCACACATACCATATCTCAACAAAAAAAAGGTTGCAAATGGTGCAGAACATGGTAAATTCAGTGGGGGGGGGGGGGAAGGGTGGGAAAGCATTGCCTTCGAGCTGGAATGATTAAAACTAAAGACATTTAACTTTCTTCGTTTTATGAGAAAAAGTCATACTGAGTTGTTTTACTGTGTGTGTACGTGTGTGAGAGAAACATTTCCCGAAATAGGTATTTACCTGCCAAATGGCTTTCCTTAATGGATGTGTAATTGTAAGGCTGGTTCCAAAAATGACCTCTGACCACTGCCACATGGTCCACACAGTAGTTTTACAATCCAGCTGCAAATAATAAGATAATAAGTTATCATAGTCACATGCTCACTCATTTGATTCGACTTTAGCTCCGTGTTGCACCAAATTAGCATAAAGCTATTTCCTTTGTCTCCTTTCAACCGTGTTGTTTCCTCCAAATTCTTCATTTTCTTTGATGCTGTTCCTCGGGTGGCACGCTGTGGTCCCTCGCCTCCCACCCACCACTCACCTCACTATGACCTCATGTCACCAAAAATTCAAACCAACAATTAATTAGACATCTGTGTCAACATGTAGTTAAACAGGTGCACCAATAAAGGACCTCCCTCTCATACTGCAAGGAACCTGGGTGTGACACTTGATGACCATCTCTCCCTCACTGCCAACAGCTCGATCTTACATGTTTTTTGTTTTGCTTTTTTTATTTTAGATACTTCATTAATCCCCTTAGGGAAATTATTCTCTGCATTTTGACCCATCCTAGAATTAGGAGCAATGGGCTGCCACACTGAGTAGCTCCCAGGGAGCAATGGGAGTTGGGTACCTTGCTCAGGGGTACCCCAGCCCTTCTTAACCTGGTGGGGACTTGAACTGGCGACCTTCCGGTTACAAGCCAAGTTCCCTTTCCACTTGTCCACAGGCTGCCCGACATCACGACATCAGAAGGATACATCCTCTTCTAACCCAGAAGGCGGCACAGGTTCTGGTCCAGGCTCTTGTCATCTCACGCTTGGACTACTGCAACTGCCAGTCCAACAGTAGTCCACCTTACAAAACGTCTTCAACTTACCAAAGTTCTCTTACACTACACCGCTCCTCCGCTCCCTTCACTGGGTTCTTGTAGCTGCTCGCATCCGCTTGAAGACTCTAGTGCTTGCATTCCATGCTACAAACGGATCCGGCCCAGCCTACATGCAGGACATGATCAAACCCAAGCCGCCCACTCCGCTCTGCATCGGCAAACCGGCTTGTTGCCCCCTCACTGAGAGGATCGCAGAGGCATTTGTCAAACTCACGGCTGATCGCTGTCCTGGCTCCCAAATGGTGTTGACATCCGGACAGCAGAAAGTCTCCACATTAAAAATAATAACTTATTGTGTAACAGTGGTTAGAATCTTTCACAAAAAAAACATTTCTTCAGCATGATCACCTTGGTGAAGATGATCATTCCAAGCTGCTATGTTTGTAAAATAAGGCATACTTATCCTAATACGACACTGGCTTCAGGCTGTGCTGCCTAATGTAGAAATAAATTAAAAATAAACCTCTTAAAGCCAGTAATTGTATACAATTCATTACATTTTATATTGTTGTGCCAGCATTTGTTAACTTTTGTTTTATTTCTTTATATATTTTTTTCCCAGCAAAACCAGTAAGCTAATACAGAAAGTATATATAGTAGAGTAAGATTTTTATTTTACAAATATTTATTTATTGGTTTTGGGGCATTGTAAAATAAAACTTCCCATTGTTGTGGATGTGAACTTCTTTTCAAATCAACATTTACCTTATTACTATGAGTTAAGCATTGAACAGTAAGTGGCAAAGAAAAATTAGTATTAGTAAAGAAAAAAAGTATGCAAAATGAATGTAATATTAATGTACACCAAGTCTTTCACGTAATGCAAAAAGTCAGCGATCACTAAACACACTGAAACAAATTTGGCTGTGTACCTTGTGTATGACGGCCTAAATAGTTATATATTATCATTGTGGGTGGAATTAAAGTTAAAAACAATATCACACTGTAACCCCTCAAAAACACGTGGGGGTCCATAGACTACATAGGACATTTATTTGGTACACAGTGATATACAGTCTGAAATATATAAGTTGCAGGCACGAATGTATTGTTACTACAGGGTTATAGGATAATTTATTACCAGACAGTAGTTATAGTATGACATTCAAGAAATAGAACATCCAACCCTAAAGCAGATTAAGTCATAAGAATAAATATAAACACTTTTCTACAAAATGGAACATGAAATGAAATGTTCTCAATGAGCTTTAGCTGAGTTGAGTTCTGTTATGGAGCCTAAAATGTAGCATTTGGCCTCAGGATCAAGTGTCCGGGTCGTCAGTCCTGGAAGTCTTTTTCCACTCTGCAGCCTCACGGCAACAATAGACCTATATAGCGCTGCATGTAGCTGTACGTTTTCTTCCCTTTCACCTCTGTGACACAATAGCCATCAGATCTCTTGTTGAAGTAACTTACCTTTGATAGAAATAATTATGTCATATTGTTAGTGCACTATTCAATGACATTTGAACAATTTTTTTGTGCAGAAATACAGCAGACTGTCCACTATTAATCTGATGATGGATAATGTTAGCAGAGATCACCGTTTCTTGCTTTGGCCTGCTTTGGTTTCATTGGCTTTGCCATAGCATTGTCCTTGTTTTCATGCTGTGTGCCATAAAGCGTTGTATAGTGGTCAATGATCAGAGGCTGAAGAAACAGTCAAAGTAAGAAAAATGTGGAAATGATAGAACAATCATTCATCATATTAACAGTATAATATATAACAGTAAAATAATTATGATGTATTTTGTCCAGGTTAAAATGTTGCCCTGTATTACTTTACTTCCTTATTTACTTTTCATGACCTCTCTCTACCCACTTGAAGACCATGGAATCACAGTTTTATGGTATGTGTTGTTCCTCCAGTTTTAGAATAATTATTACAGTCTAAGAGTCTTTTTTTTTTTTGCTGTTTTCCAATATTGTCTTTGTTCTGAATCAAGTGTTTGATGGTCACAGTTAATCTCATGATCAGCCTGGTTCCTGCAGGCGTAAAACTCTTTTTAATAGGATTTTCTTAAACATCAGTGGGGAAATTTATTTCCTCAACCAGAATGTATCACACTCTGTTCACATTTCAATAAACAGTAGCCCCAAACAAGTCTTGTGTTTTCCTTTTTAGGGCTGTAAAATCTTATTTCGACCTGTGTTTACGAGCCGAAATAAGGCTTGCATTCATTTATTTTCTACTGCTTTATCCTCCATACGAGGGTTACGGGAGGCTGGAGCTGACATAGGGTGAAAGGCAGGGTCACACCCTGGACAGGTGATCAGTCCATCGCAGGATTAATTTAGAGGGTCCCGTTAACCTAATCTGCATGTTTATGGACTGTGGGAGGAAGCCATGCAAACTCCACACAGAAAGGCCATGAGTCGAACAGGGATCCAAACCATCAACTGTGTTGCTGCGAGGCAACAATGCCAACCACTGCATCACAGTGTGTCCAGGGCTTCCATAAATTAGGAATTAAAGAAGTGAAATCCAAGCTATTGACTCCAGACAATCAGCTGAAAGTCAACTGGATCCTTTGTTTAGGACATTCAGGTCACAGACGGTGGAGGTCACACTCGTATAATTGAACACTACGACATACATATCCAACCAATTTCAGAGAAGGAAGCACATACTCTATGTGGTCATAAATCAGTGCCTGAACCACAGACAGGTGAATGGAGAGAAATAAAAATAAGAAAAAAAGTGCGCTTGAGAATGGAGGGGTCGGAACAAAAGAGATGGGAAGTGATATCAAGGAGAGATATAAAGAATTCAATGAGAGTGCAGGAAGGTTTTAGCCTGCAAGCTACATTTGTCTCCTGCCAAAACTCCATTACTTTGCCCTCTTGCTGAAATCTAACTATTTTGGGATTATTTATCTCCACTTATAACATTAGAACTCTTCACTTGTAGCATAATGGATGGAAAAGTAATCACACAGAGACAGAACTATAGGCACACAATGTTTTTATTTATATACATATATATATATATATATATATATATATATATATATTACTCATATACTCGGCTGTCCTGAGGCACAAAGCATTTGACAATGCTAAATCCCAACTGAAGAAAATGAACATGTTATGAGATGTTATTGACAAGTCGCAAACCGGACAGGACTCAGTCATTAGATTAGATTAGATTCATATGGTAGATACCAGGATAGTAGTTCTTGTTCGCATTACTACTTTATTTATTTATTTTTCTCTCTTGGCTCGATGACTGCACATATGGTGCGATATGTTTTTGTGTTTCATGTTTTCAGCATGCTCTCTCTGTAGAAAGGATTTAGCGAAAGCAAGATGACATGTGATAAGAGATATCTTCACACATAGAATATTAAAGGGGTTCATAATCCGGTTAAAAGAAGGAAAGTACTGACTTTTTTTTTAAAGGAGGACATATAGACATTGCTGTGTCACAGGAGATGCACCTGGATGACCAAGACCATCTTAAATTCCAATGGGAAGGTTTTGTTAAGGATGTTTTACATATATGTTTTATAACTAAAGTGCTCTTAGACCAGGGGTGTCAAACTAATTTTTGTTCAGGGGCCACGTACAGCACAATTTGATCTCAAGTGGGCTGGACCAGTAAAAATAGTAAAATAATAGCATAATAACCTATGAACAACAAGAACTCCTTGCTTTTTTTCTCCTTTGTTTTACATTTAATGGAGGATATTTTTACAAAACATGAAATTTCTTGAGAAATATATGTGCAATTTCAACAATGTCGTGCATAAATGTACTATTTACACATCACACTGGATCTAAAAAGGCACAAACATTTAGTCACAGGTATCTGGAAGAGAAAAATATTGTATTTGACATTACGTTTAGATTGTAATCGTAGTGTGAAATTTTAACAAATTCATCCTGTGGGCCTCATTGGACCCTCTGGCGGGCCGGTTCTGGCCCCCGGGCCATATGTTTGACACCCCTGTCTTAGACTTTTCTCAGATTGAGTTGGATATTACCATTTTGGCTAGAGATTTAACACTGAAATTAAAGCGATCTACTGTGTGTATATATGTATATATGCACACACACACACACACACACATATATATATAGAGAGAGAGCGAGTGAGAGGGAGAGAGAGAGAGAGAGCTTTTGTCAAATCCTCCCTTTGCATTCAGTATGAGCAGCTGTGCCATAGACTCCGCAGTCCCTTCAACATAAAAACAGTAAGAAAAAAAGGAAAACAAAAAAAAAACAAAGAGAAAGGGTGAGCAGAGCTGTAAGAGAAGAAAAGTCTGTTGTTATTACTCAGCCTTGACTGAGCTTTTTTCACCCACAGCCGTGTCGAGCGCAAATTGTGCATGGCCTGAGCTGGAGAAAGCACAAAAAAAGCCCTCTGTACTGTGAAAGATGAATCAGGTCTGGGAGCCAGCATTTATTTGTGTTGCTGAACGGAAACTAGAAACACACTTTGCATCTGTGGCAGAACGAAGGCGAGGTGGCTGAGTTCACCTCAGCAGCACAGCTTCTCTCTCAGTGATTTTTACAGAGGTGATAGAACCCTACACTACACTGGAGCATTCCATGATGGGTCACATCACAGAACTACTGAAGTAGCAATTTGTGAATTTAAAAAAAAAAAAGTACGGCAAGAAGGTTACCTTTTAGTGCCGTCTGAGTTTGTGGCTGCTTTGTGCATCGTATATGAGGTCATTAAACAGACATCTCTTGCATTTCTTATCCAAACAAAGTCAAAGTTGACACTGCACACGCTTGTTCTTTTAACGAAGAACTCTGAAGTGTTGCCACAGTAACTTGCATACAGATCAAATGGATCTGTGTGCATTCATTTGCTCATTTTAGACATGGTAGAAGTTTAGCGATATATCTCGGATTTATTGTCAAAACGCCACCAGTCAGCACTGCACACACACTCATTGGTGATCAATAAAAGTACACCTTAGCATAGGTCATCTCATCACACATACAGTATTGTTGGGTTGCATTTAAGGGCTAATGTCAGCATTCTGCCAGCAGGGCCTACTCTGCTGGCCCTGACAATATCAAAAAAAAATTTTTTTTATTATTATTATTTTATTTTTGTTTAATAATCAAATTAATGTGTGTCTGAACGTGTCTGAATTCAATTACTTTTTCAGTATGTTATGATTATATTTCCAGAAAGAATATGGTTATTTTTTGTGAAGCTGCGCTGGATGTCATTAAACGCATCATAGCTCCGTGGACCTGCTCTAGTAGTATTGCTGCTAGAGCTGGGCCTTTCGTTGAAGCTGCCATTTCCTATTTGGTTATAACTTTGACTGACGTGTGTCGTCAGCCAATCAAAATTTGATGCATAGTGACAGAACACCCCAGGCCCAGCGAGGTGTCTGGCGCTAGCCCCCGCTGTTGTCATCAACGACGTTTGAACCTTTGGCGGGTTTTGAAGTAAGCTATGGTCACTGCAGTAACACCACCGATCCATCATGTTTCTGATCTCCTTCGTGTGCACTTTTCACGGCGATCGTTTGGAGAAAAGAAGGAAATTATTTCAAGAGGAAGACCTACACTGAAGAGGTACATCATTTCCGGTAGTTCGAGTGTTAATGATAAATTTATAATATTTTTTAGAAGTGGTGAGGACAAAACTGTTGATCATAAATAGTGCCGGGGGACGTGTTCCCCGCGTAGCTGACGCCTATGCTTATGTGGAAGCTTGTTTTTGTGTCATATAGTGGCTTGTGAAATTGCGGTTGCTGAGTGACATAAGGGAAGATGTGGTGGTAATGATGCAGTAGCCTATAGATGCGAAGTGGTGTGCGTGAGCGCTATGGTTGTTGCAGATCAACTGTCTCGTGAATATAGTGCATAATAGTGTGTTTTGTATGTGGTTGTGTTTGTGCGTGTTTTTTTTTTTTTTTTTTTACTGAAGGCCCTGACTGAAACCCCACGGTACGCTACTGCTTATGAGTATAATACCATTTCAGACTTGTCATTTAATGACAGTCAGTTCCTGTTTTACTCTTATTGAACTGTTAATACTGATAACTTTTTACATAATCAATCATGGTGGTTCATTTTGAGTTGTGGAGGGAAAGGTGAACATCCACTGTGGATGGCTGTCGTGTAGCTCCAGTCGCTGACATCCCACAACCAAATGAAGGGCAGGAAAGGAATGCTACTCACCTCTACAGATATTAGTCAATGTCAGACAACGTGTATATTATACTTTATATTAATAATGTGTTGTCAATAAAGCAAAAATGAAACTAAATAACACAACAATTCACCCTATTTTACTTCATGCTTCATGTAAAGAACTTGAATTTACTGTGACGTGAGCAAATGTGACCTTACAGTAATTTCTGAATTGCATTGAATGTATTCATGCTCCATTCTGGACTACAATGGTTGGAGCAACCTTCAAACAGACTGACATTTCTATCCATAAGGCGGTGAGTGGAGAAAAAAAAAAATCCTAATCCCTGCTAGGACCTTTTTATTATAAAGAGGGACAAACAATATATGAAAATTGATGGATGCAAGATGCTGCCATTTTTTTTTTAAAATAAAACACCATTTCAAACTCAAACTGTGTACTTCTCTACTGTAGGATTATGAAGGAAAGATTACATACTCCTCTGAGTTAAAGCTGTTTTTGTTGGCAAGCGCTCGTCCTACAAGTAGAACATTCTCCAAAAGGAGTAAACGATACTGTAAAGACACCTGAACATTGGGCCCATATGTGAATGTTGTATGAATGTGATTCCAAAACTATTCACCTACTTCTTTAAGAGCTTTCATCCCTCTAGGGAGGATTTCTAACCAGATGTTTGGATGCTGGCAGCAGGGATTTGATCTAATTCAGGGGCAATAAGGCCTGGCTCACAGTCAGCGTTCCACTTCATCCCAAAGGTGTTGGATAGGGTTGGGGTCATGGCTCTATGGAGGCGAGTCGAGTTCCTCACCACACCAGACTGGGAAAAAACATATTTTTTTTATAGAGCTGGCTTTGTGCCACAGGGGAACTGTCCTGTGGAAAGTAGAAAGTGTCTTCCATTCACCGTTTCCACAAAAGTGTTAACAAAAACACTACTGTATAGTATATCAGGAAAGAAGTGCACAAAATTATATGGACATAGTTTGGGCCATACAGTCTTATGTTTTAATGTGGTTGGTTTTATTGGACTCTTGAAATCCCACACACTCATTAACTTGGCAGGTACCGAACACTGCAGCCTTCCTCACACATGGCTGAGGTAATTTGAACCCATGACCTCCAAGTAACACATTTGTTTCTCCAGCCAAACAGCCATGGTGTTGCTTACCGCGATCAACACGCCGCTGGACAAGTAAGAAAAAAAACAATCTTTGATTTATGGCTTGATACTTTTGATCCTCCTGGCCACAGCCCACTAATGGCTAACAGACACGTTTACTGACAGTGTAGTTGGATGTGAGATGATTGCTCTAGGTCAGGGGCCAGCTAATAAACCATCACTGTGTGTGTGTGTGTATGTGTGTGTTGTCTTGTCTCATTGCCATCTTGTGATTTTTACCAGGACCTCTTCTCTCAATGACAGACCATTGTGGTCACAGCAATTGTTCCTTGAAAACATAAAAGGCAGCGACATATAAAGCAGGGGTCAGCAAGTAAATTTGGCCTTGGGCCAATTTCTTTCTAACCAATTGAATATCGGGCCAGAACATCATATCTTCATCAGGCAAAATCAGATTTTCTTTTTTTTTCTAATCTCTTTTCAATCTTTTATAAAAAAAAATAATGATTTAGTTTTCTTTTTTTAAAGGAATATTTCACAGTTGGAAAGATGAATGTCTATTAAAACTGGGTCATCTATGTAGTAGAAATAAAAGTGAAATAATATTTGATGCAAGTGCCTTCTTGGCCGAGAAAGGCAGAAAAATACAATTTTGGCTCATGTAGATGAATGACAACAACTCCCAGAATGCACTGTGCTCGCTGCCCCGTGAGAGTCTCAAGCTTCGAGGGAGACAGCGCTAGCTGTGTAAACACACAAATCCCCATGAGGAATTAAATATACCGTAAATATAAAAATACAAAATAAAATACTCACTTTGCACTCAGACGTCCGTATGTCCAGTTCCTTCAACCAGTAAACATTCTAAATTGATACTTTTGGGGATTAAAGAAGGAGCAAGTGGATGGATGCGTAAGCAGGTAAACAGTGTGTGGAGAGCAATAGAGAAGGAACACACTGACCATAATGCATCAGGTATCAGCTTTTTTTAATTTATCTGCATTATCATGCAAGTAGCTGTCACAGCCAAAAACTTGAGATTTAAAAAAAAAAAAATACATAAAAATGCCAAACCCACTCTGGTAAGACGATATATGATTGCAAACATGCACTTGCCCAAAGCCTACATCCAAACAACATTTTTCTTTTAATAACAGCATTTTCAGACAAAAACTAGCATTTCAGCTCCATTTCACAAGTAATCTGCATTCATATTAAGACCCATTCCCATTTCTCATTATTTCCCCAAAATAGTTTTATATGAAATGGCCTAATAATCATTGTAGATTATTATTCTCTGTCTTTTGTGTCTCAATTTGCAGCCTTTGGTGCTCATTTGTGCAAGTTATGAGTGATAATCATGAGTGATACATTGATATGTGATGCATTAATAGCACTGAATTACGATTACTTAGTGTAGTAGTTATATGTAGTTTAAGTTTATGAGTATAAATACCATTACAGGAAAAAAAACTATTTGCCTCACTTTGACTGTGAACAAAGTACAACATTAGATACTATTGCTGCTGTAAAGTCTCCAGAAGTGTTGGATGAGTGGGGAATATTCCCTTCTTTTCGCTGTAAAACATGTGGGTTTGACATCAAAAGATGAATATAAGAGATCAGCATTCGAGATTCAGTTCCAGCTATTTACAACCAGATATGTTAAACAATGTAGAATAACCTTGTTTGTAAATTTTTAGGTGAGCAAAATAGCGGAACTGACAGACTTGAAATAGATTTTAAATTGATACTACTTGGCAAATCCCTCCCCCTCGTGATAGTATGACATTTTAGCTGAGAAGAAGATTTTATTTCAGAATTATCTGAATAAAATAATTAATTTCAATTTTTTTGGCCAACTTATCATATGAAATTTCCCATGCCTGCTGTTCATAAATATCTTCTACCAACACTATTATCACGTATCACTTGGTTCATTGGTTGGACCAAATCAAACAGAAGTCCTGGCTAAACGTAGACGTCTAATACATGAGGGCAATTGCACGCAGACTAACTATCATTTTACTCAAGAGAATATACCCACGTGTGTTTAAATTAAAAAGACTTAATCATTTGTAAATATACTCTTTGTTTTCTTCTTAATAACTCAGGGGGTTTGTCTGTCTCTTTGCTCCTCTCAACACTTACGTCTGGTTTCCTTGGAGACAAGAAACCTAGGTGGTCTGTTAGACGCAGTGCGGTTACTGCACTGTCCACATTTGCCAACATCTCACCACTGTACAATGCCAAGGCCATGCACATTCAAACGTGATAAGGTCCAAAAGACCCCACAAGGCCCCTTTTGTTCAAAACTATAAATTTATGAATGAGACGCTCATAAACTTTTATTAATGTCCTCCAGAGCCTGGGTGATTTACGAGCATGAATATTAAACTTCCTCCTGTAGTTTCTTTTTCACGAGACAACATTTTTCAAGAGTCAGGTCTTGATGGCATCCAGGAATTAAAGCTGAAGCAGTCCCCTCAGTGCTTCAACCTCTCAATCAATAGCAATTAGCAGAGCTTACTTTTTCCTTGGGTACAGTAGTGTTAGAACATATGGATTCTAACTGTAGGCATGTGTAGGAGTGGAGCTTGTGTTTGTGTATTTGCCTCCACATCCAGATGAGGTATATATCAAATGAAGTCATGTAGAACCAAGAAAATAAGGGAGGGAAAATACATTCCTCATCTGCAATGAGGTGAGCTGTGCCAAGCCTGGCCCGAAACACTACATACAATTTTCAGGCTTTGCGTTTGATTAAAAGTTGTTTACTCTATGAAAAGGCCATGTTCAGTGATTCTACTAAGTACTCAGTGTTTATCAGCTTCAAGCTGCTCCCTAATTCTCCTTTGGTGGTTCTAAAATATAGACAAGCTCCACTTGGGTTTTCTTTCTTTTGTTCTGTTGTGTTTTCAATTCTTTCTGCTGGGAAATCACAGATTCGTCATCTGTATCAGCTTATTTTCCCTTGGTGTTTAGCTTAAGGGGTCGTTGGTAGAAAACACACTTGAGGAGTTGATTGACAGATGTGGACCTGCAGTGGGAAGGGAACATGTACTGCACACTAAAACATATACACTGTTGTCATGTTATGATGATATGAAACATCTATAAGATTAGAAATAACAGTGTGCCGTGCAATGGTTTGAATGGAAAAAAAAAAAAACAAGCAATTGAATATGCAAACCAGTAACCAACCTCTCTAAGACACATTATAATAGAATTAAAAAGTGAATATTACTTCTCTCAGACCAACGCTGTGCTGAAAATTCAAAAGGTGAAAAGTCCAGTAGGGCTGCCAAATTATTTTTCATCTTTAAGTGATGGAAATTTGCATAATTGGGCACTGTGCACTGGACCTTTACTGCTCACCAGAGATAGGAAATGCAGTTTAAACAAAAATCTGAATCTTTTGTACACACACATTATTATTAAAGGAGCACAAACAAGGGTGATGCAGATGTAATGTGCATTTGTTATGAAGGTCTTATTTTTCCTGGGTGTGTCCGTGTCACACTAAGATGAAAATATATCAAGTGGTTTTGAATGAGCACTTTCAAATGGTCCATGTTTACTCTGAAATAATCTTGGAAGCTCCATCATCAAGATGGAACTTCAACTACAACAACTTCAGTTATGTCAGCAGCTCTTTTGTGATGTTGACTATAATGTCTACATTCTACCAGCATCATTACATAACTGTCATAGTAATTATATATATACTATTTTAGCATCTCGGCAGATTATCTCTCTCTCCTGCTCTCTCTCAGAGATAATCAGAAAATGAAGTCATAATCAAATTTGTGATGTGCGGAGACTAGCAAGAGGCAGAGTGAAAGGACGCAAATGCATATGGTAAATGGTCTGTATTTTTATACCGTTTTTCTAGTTTTGATGACGACTCAAAGCTGCTTTACACTACAGTTTTGCCATTCACACCTTTCCCATTCCCACACAGGTGTGTGTGAGAACCAGAAGGAGAAACTTTTGGTTAAGTTTCTTGCCCAAGGACGCTTTGGCATGTAGAGGAGCCAGGAATTTAACTCATAACCCTCCAGTTGAAAGATAACTCGCTCTACTACTGAGCTACCGAAACCAGAAATTAAAGGATTTGCTTTATAGAGCACATTTCCAGATAAAGGACACTGTTACAGCAACAAACAAAAAAAAAACTTAATGATATAAATAACTGATAACCTGTTTTCACCATCCTCACACCTGCACTTCTTCATACACCCGACTGCCAGCCATGCCCACTTCCACAGACTACATTCCAAATGACGGAATACAAATGTTAGACCTTTCTGTTCATGACTAAACAGAGACAGACTGCAGCTTAAAACGAAGTATTTAAGTCATAAAGTGATCAAATATCAAACATCAAATATTTATGAAACAATATGGAGACTGTTAACTTGTTCTCGTTTCCATCTTGATTTTTCACATGGTTTTAAAAATGTCTTGATGTTTAGGTTTGCTTATAGCAGCAGTGGATATAAATACACTTTAATATGTGTTTTCTTTTGGGAGGTTTGTTTAACGTTTCTTATTGTGTGAGTGTCCTGCCTGGGGTTGGGTTAAATGCAGTATAATGACTCCCATTAACATCTTATATGGACGGCCACATTCAATACTCCACACATTCTCATATGCTAAACATCTGAGAGCTTAGTATACTGTTATAGCACCAGTCTTTTGTACAGTGGAGCATAACATCGCTCTTTCTTGTGGCTCGGGGATTTCAGGAGGCGGGGCAGGAGTAAAAACAAAATGCCATGGCGTGGACTGTCTTTGCTCTCTGGGGCAAATGATGAGCCCCAGATGGATGACCAGCTGCTTTGGGTTTCAGAGCCTAGGGAGGTGAGTTTTGCCGGGGGGGGGGGGGGAGGGTAAGGGGGGTTTGAGAAGTTGGTATGCAGGTCAAGGGGGTGCTGCTGTGTGAAGGTGCAGAATCAAGGCTATAAACCTCGGCATGCTAATCTCAGTTTTGAATTACATATCACAAAAGGTTGTCTGGACATGTTTTGTTATCCATATCGTGCAAATAGAATCCATCTTAAATCCCAGAGATACAGAAACCATTATACTACTATAGGCTTATAACTCATTCTATTAAGCATTATTTCATAACCTCCTTACACGGGTTAGGGCTCAAAATGTGTTTTAGAATTGATGTTATGATGGTATTCATTGAGGCCCTTCACGGCCTGATTGTAGATTATAATTTAGACCTTTTAATTCCCAAGAGAGTGTGGGCCAATGCCAGGCCAGAACTCTATGACCTGCCTGGAGGAAATCTTCTTTGAAAAGCTTATTCAGAATTTTTTATTTTTTATTTTTTATTTTTTAAATCAAATTTTCACTAGTGTCTGGTTTCTTGAAACAATTCTACTTTGAGGTGAAGTATGTCATTTCTGCTTATTTGGGTCTCTCAGTCACAACAGTAACAAAAGACAAGAGTGTGGTCATGTGACTGTGACCCGGTTGTATATGCTGTTGCTATAAGCAGGTGAGCAGGTGTATGTTTGGTTAAAGAAGAAGAAGAGTCTGAAATGACAGAGAGGTGAGTATTTCTTACAACAGAAATCAATGTAAGCAGTTAAATATGTGTTTTTGATGTCATTTACATGGAAGGTTACACATACGCATATATGTATACATACGTATACAGCTATTACTTTTTTATTACTTTACATTTATTTTCCATGAGACTTTTAAACACATATATGTATATACACACACACACACACACACACATATATGTATATATATATATATATATATATACATATATTATTCAAGCCTAATCTAACATATTTTTTATTTGGTTTTCTGTACTTGATTTCAAATTGGTTATTTTATTTAATCATTTGCATGGTTATTCATTTTGTGTGCATTGTGTTAAGCTCTCTTCTGCTCTCTTGCCCACGCTAATGGGGCTATGCATGGGCAAGCATCTGGTGATACTGTACACATCCCAATTATGGGGTGACCATACAATGTACTACCAAATACCATAAGCAATATTTTGTCATTTCCCCTCCCATTTTTCCTTGCCAGAAAGGTGCTAATGCTAAAAACAACAATATATGGGAGTAATCAATGCAGTATCACACCATGACGTGTTGCAATATTTTGGTGTAATGTTTTCCTTTTTTTTTTTACTACTTCTTCCAAGAAGGTTATATTGTTATCTACCCACTGATGAAGCCATTATCTCTGTCAAATCTCATTCAATTTTAAAATTTAGTACGCGTATGCAGGATCAGAGACTCTACCATCAGATTAAGTTTCACTCTGATCTGAGCCAGATTACTGATTTGGTGGCAATATAAATTTATAACTGGTACTCGGATGTGTATATCTCGATATCTTAACAGGGTGAATTTTGTCATGCTATGTAAGACGCTAAGCTATAAGCAAGTTATTTTGTTGTTATTATTATTATTATTATTATTTTTATGACACATTCATACTCCCTTCATCCCTGTCGAAACACGTTTCTCTACACTTTTGAAGCAGAGAGGCTCTCAAGGTGCTCTGGATCACAACACCCTGATAAGCAAAGTCACAGTATCCATCTGTCATTCTCATCCACTGGTTACCTTCCCTACCAGAGGAGTAATTAAAAGGCCACCTGATATCCCACCTGGGCCTGGCTCTCAATTTAATAATACACCGTGGCACTCTTCCTGATACCCACCCATGCGAGTAAACATCATAAAAAGAAGTATATAGAGAGAAAGCCTCTGCTACATCAAACGAGTGATATCCATATTGCTCCTGCTGGTCTTTGAAGGTGTGCTCTTTTTTCCAGGCCACTGATTTGGATGACATTACCACATCCAGGATCAACCCATTCCTCATTAATTTGGATTGTTCCCCAACTGGCTGGGAGTTTAGTTTATGAGACATCCTGTGTGTTCCTTTCCCCCCCACCGCCCTCCCTCATCATTTCCATCAAGAAGATCACTTTGCAACAATCCCTGCGTGTACAGTTTTGGTGGGTCATTATTCGTCATCTGTACAACCACAGTCCACAGCTGCGTACACTGTGGATTTTCTAGCCCAACCAGAGAGAGACAACCAAAACAAACGGGCCTAAGCGAAAGCAAATGTGGCTATGAAAGCATGAGACATGGCAGACACAGATTCAACAACAACATCCTCCCTGTGCCCATATCCCTGTTTTGCATCGACCACCACCACATTCTAACCAAGAATGAGTGCCCCACAGAAGAAAGTGAATTTTAAAGGGATAGTGCATTTTTTTGTCTGCCACCTGGGATGCAAGGAAAAACGGATTTTATCTTTTTTAAAGGGATAGTTCTGATTTTTGAAAATTAAGTTGGAGCCGAGTAAATGGGAGTGAGTTTGGCACACATAACTTACAGTATTTAAACCACAAACACGGATGTATATGTTATGTTAACACGTTTGAACAATAAATCTGCTGTACATGAGTGTGTCAGATTAGAGCAGTTTGGCACTATTTTCTGGCCCGTATCACTACGCCACAGAGCCGTGCAAGTCACAAGTTGCACAGCTGACTATGAAGCTGATGAAGATGAACCGTGTGGAGAAAATCCAACGGGTTACCTATATGAACCAGAGTACACAGACTAGGAACTTTAACATAAAAAAGAGAGAATGGGCAAGTAAATAACCCTGCATAAAGGACAGCCATACTCCACTTGATTGACAGGCGATGAGGAGTGCCTGAGACAGACGCCCTTCAAAAAACCTGAACTGTCACTATCAAGTCATTGGGATGCATCATATTACTTTAAATATAGTTAAAAAGAAACTGCTTGTCACAAAAAAAAACCTATACTTATGAACTCATTTTGTTGTTTTATTTAAAACAAGTCAACTTGCCTTACCAAGTCTCCTCCTCTCATCCGGTGTTTTTCTTTCTTCAGTATATCAAGATTCAGATTTTAGGCATTGTGAATATCAATAACATCTGCAAAGGCAGCTAAGGTATTGATTGGAGGTCTACGACTCACAGCTAAACTCCAGTGAACAAAGACGACTCACAGGAAGAAACACTTTCCTCATATCACTACTACTAGGAAACAGGGACCTTGAGGAGAATAGCTGAAAAAAAAAAAATAAAATTCAATGTGGAAGTGTGGGTGTCATTTTTGGACTCAAGTACTAACAGTGACAGAGGGCAACCATGGTTCAGAGCTTGAAAGTGAAGTCATTATTCACTGACATGCTGCTGTTAAAAAAAACAAAACAAAGATCTGATCCTGCTAAATGTCAGTGAACATATGCAAAACCATGAAATTAACCTTTAGTTATTGTATAATTAAATGCACACAAAGAGCTGAATAATGAATGTCTTGAACTAGAACTTTAAACGACTTATAACCAAAGGTAGATGTCAGATTTATTAGCTTATTTAATCAAATAAATTCTTCATCCGTTCACTTCGACAAATGCATCATCCCATCTGTCAGAGCGTCACAGCCACACAATCAGCTGTGGCTACAACTCTCAGCTGTGGCTACAATCTGTCTCAAGTTAGATCTTAAGTCAACTGGTGCAGCCATAATAACCGTCTCCAGATATCGTGCCACCCGCCCTCAAACATACGACAAATGTTTGCTGACAATAGAGAATGATAAAAGCAAAGGTCATCCATCTGGAAACAATCTACATGCTCATAGGCGGCTATCCCGACTCCATGCATTGTTTGCCAATCCTCAATTACAGCTGCTCTGTTTCAAAAGAATACATTCCAAGATTACACTTTATCCCACTGGTCGAGAACGAATGTCTATGATCCAATGACAACACTGGAGTAGAGTTTATTTGTGTTCTTTTTTTTGGCAGAGGTGGGATTTTTCTTGTAAACTTGGCAATCCAGTTTGTGAAATTAAGCACAATTAATTTATGTTTTGACAATAGAGAAAAAATAAAGATCCCCTTCATAAGGCACATGTGAGATCACCCCAATACACTTTAAATAAATACCTTTTACTTATATCACCAAGTAATCAAATTAGTGATTTAAACAAACTTTAAAAGTGTAACTAAACCCCTAGGTCACTTATTTCAGGTGTAAACCAGTGTGTATTTATATCTATCTAGTAATGTTATTTGCTGATCCAGCTGAAGAATCTTCACAGTTTAGAGTGATAATTAAATTATACACATAAAAACATGTCTATATCCTGCCCCTCTGGTCAAACAGCTACTTAAACTTTGCCAATAGCTTTCCTTAATCCATTATTTCATCTAAAAGGGCTTGATTTCCCAGTCTCGTCCCTCACTGTATACATGCTGGAATTGTGGCTTCATCATCTTTCTCTCTCCACCACTTGAAGTGTGGTGTGAGCGACTGAGAGGTACTGAGGCAGAGCAGGGCCAGAAGTTTTCATTCCTACTAAAACGTACATTTTATTTGAAAAAAAATATACTTCAACTGAAAGTTTAAGTTTTTCCACTGAAACAATGTATTCAAATTTTAAAAAGTTCTGTTTGTAAAATGGAGCAGTTGACCAATTAATTTAATACCAATATCAACTTAAGGGAGGGGATAATCAATCAGTACTACTCAATTGATTACTTAATCAAAAATATTTAAAACATAAACTGTATCTTATGAAAAAAATGCTTTGTCTGGCTTGAATCAGGTCTAAATTAACATATGCAAATGATTTGTAATCATGAATTATCTGTCTGTAACCCTGTTAAGAATCCTTACTCGTAATGAATAATTAATGGTTTAAAAAGTTCATATTTGGTAAAAAAAAAATGTTATTAAAAGTGTATTACAAACGTAAAAGGAATAGTTCAAAAAGGTTAAAATAGTTTGATAAAAGTTTGATAAAACACAAATGTACATGGTTAAATATTAAATTTTATTTTGAAGAAACTCATTTTGAAGAAACCCAAGTGTGATCCTGGTCATTGATCTGATTAAGGTGTGATTGACAGGTTCAGACCAGAGGTGAGCGAGTGGAGAGTGTTTGGTTTTTTGGGGAAACTTGACGGAGAAAGAGAGAGAACGACGAGCAGCATTTTATAGAGATAATAAGTTAAGTGTGTAGTTTTCCGTGTCTAAGAGAATGTCTGCTCGACACTCGGAACCTGGACATTGGAGCTACTGCTGTTTGGTGTACAGTTCGAGAAGTTTCAGCCTGAAACTTCTGCTGAATCTGCACAGTTTTTAGCTTAGCCTAGCTACTGAGCTAACTCGGAGTGGGTTGTTAGCATTCGCTATCAAAGCGAACGGACTTAGCCGCGAGGAGCTAAATCGGCTGTGCCTTGTGGTCTCAACGGGGGAGCATAAGGATTTGGCTCGGCCGCTGCCAGTGTGTGTGACATCGTCTGCTCACTGGTCTGTCTCCAGTCTACCTGCAGTGTCGCCTTCCAGACTCGGATTGGGTAAACGGCTGTTGTTTGGATTGTTTGGATTTTCCTTTATTGTTCTTGGATCATTCGGAGTAAAGTTGGATTTCTTCGTTTAGGGTATCTGAGTCAATTCAAAGTCACTATAGTTCATGTTTTAGGAGAGAGACACTTAAGTAAAAAACATTTTATTCAAAGTCCTATGGTTAAAAGGTAAATTCATCTAGGTTGAGTGTGTAATTAAAAACTAAATCCAAATAACTCTTGGAAAATTACTTAAAAATTAGGGTTAAAATACAATACATGAACCCAGAAGCCTGCCCTTAGTATGAGGTCTATTGTGGGGAGTGCTACATGTCAAATATGTAATGAATCAGATTTGAATCTGATTTAAACATTGTAATCTACATCTAGTAATTATTGGATCACACACTCCTCTTAAAGGTTATATTTGCCCACTCATGGAAAAACCAGGAACAGGTGGACCTAGGGCCATTTTGAGTTATTTACAGATTCCGAAAGTGTGATTTCTAAGCTTCCCAAACAATGTCTAACACATGCAAATATTTGAAGATGACAAAACCAAAACATAATCACAGTTTCTGGCCTGCAAATGAAAAAAGTATTATGGCAGCAACCTCATTATCAGTGAAGCCAATATTTCAATTTAACATGTTTCCTTAAACTCCGATGACACATCATAGTCATTTTGTGTCTTAATATAATACTTTACTTACATATTTTACCTTTAAATCACAACTAAAAAAAAAAACTGTTACATCTGCATCTGCTCCCTCTAATGGCTAACTGTTTCCTTTTCTCCAGAGTGCCTCTCTACCACTACCCCAGAGACAGATTAGCACAATATCCATCAGCTGCATCCAATCCTGCAATCACCTGCTAGCCTTCTTAAGCTCAGCCCTGCTACATCCACAAAGCCACTGATGAGTCAGTAATCTGTGCTTCAGCCTACATTTGACTAGTTTGTATTTCATACCTCTAATTCTAATCTATTTTATTCAGACCTGCCTGCTCTGTCCTCTGGACCCTCTCTTCCTGGACTCAGTAACCTGCCCTGTATTTTTGGATCTCCTGCCCTCTCTGGTCCCCTCTGTCCCTTGGGTAGTCCCCTCTGGATCAAATCTGCCCAGCCCTTCACCTGCAGCTTTTGTTACTGTAAATCAACATTACTTTGACTCTAAATACTTTCTTCTCTGTGTCCACATCAGAGTTCACAACTCTGCTGCTTCGTAACAGTAGAATCTGGCCACAATGGACCCAGCAGACACAACCCCAACAACAACAATTTAGATTTCACAAACTTTGTCCACTTTTAAAATGTAGCTCCCAATGCTGAGTCCACTTCAGTCACGCTGTAGCCACTCACTGTGGCCCCATGAACCATGTGTCACCTCCTGAACCTCATGATGACCTTGGCACTTGTAGAAACTTTTACCTGACCCAAAGAGGTCATTAGTTCATTAAACTCAGGGGCTGGTGAGGGTTTTTTGGACAGTAATGTAGTACCCCAAAGGACTTTAGATACAGTAGCACTTGATTCATCACTTGATTTTCCTTGTGTGGACTGACCACAAGAACCTACATCCACGCAGCTGAACTCACAGCAAGCCAATTTACAGCCGATGCCACTTCAGAGCCAGAGTACAATTGCATCTGTTTCTTGGGTTTTGAGTCCCGAGTTTGTCAGGACCAGCGGGGTCAGCCGGATCCAGGCAGCGGTCCACCTAACTCTCTGTTCCCAAATCTGTCTGCTCAGACGTCTTCCAGTTTGTGCTAGAAACAAGACTAAGACCCTCTTTGGTCTGCTCTGCCCGCTACCCATACCTTGGCCATCCATGGTCCCACATTGCTCTGGATTTTGCCACTTGCCTGCCTCCTTCAAATGGTAACAGTCATTCTCACCATCATTGACAGGTTTACTAAGTTTGCAAATTTCATTCCTCTGCCTAAACTGCCATCTTCCAGATAAACTGGTGACCTCCTGGTTACCCACGTGTTTTGTTTACATGGTAACCCCATAGATATTGTCTACCAGAGGTCCCCAGTTTATATCTCAGGTATGGAAATCCTTCTCTTCTGCTTTTGGCGCAACTGTAACCCTCTCCTCTGGATTTCATCCCCAGATAAACAGCCAGACTGAGCGGGCCAACCATTACTTGGAATCTAGGAAGCTTTCTCCTCATTTTATTGGGCCTTTTTGTAATCGATCATGTTATTAACCCCTCGGCTGTCTAAGCTTCCCACCTCCCTCCATATCCATACAACTTTTAATGCGTCCCAGATCAAACCTGTCTGCTCTCGTCCCTTGTCGCCCCTACCTGTGCTACAAAGTGACACAGGGTTATTTGCAGTTGTTTTGTTGTGTGTTCTTGTGCAAGGTACAATATGCTTGTTTTGCAAGTTCCGGATTTAATGTGACACATGAAAGCCTCTACAAATTATGTGAGGAGGTGAGCGATATTTTACAAGCAACAAATCAGCCGAACAAGTGGTGTGAAACCAGAAGAGTTATTAAAATCTGCGATATAGATTCAGCCCTATCAGGTGGAACACATTGTTGAGAACAACGGGAGAGTGAGATGGAAAAAAGAAAATCTCTGAACCAGCATTTCACCTGACATTTAGCCAGGAATTAACTCAACATATTATAGAGCAGCTCATAAAATGAATTTGCTTTCGATCAAGTGCTGTGTCGCTCATATTTCAGGGTGCTAAGATAAGGTCAACTGTCAGAGAGGAATGTTTGCCAAATAAAAATTGATGCATAACAAGCTGGAGAGCAGGTTGAAGGTGGGATTTTTTTCCTGACTGCTGGATGCTGCAGACCCTGACCTTTACTCAGTTCAATATATAATATGTGTGTTTGTTCTGTGCTGCCAAAAAAAGACAGGCCTCCCTTATTTACCATATGCCACCACTGTGTTTCTTCTGATTTGTATCCATGTTGTATTAAGTTTGTTATTTTTGTTTCAGTGTGCAGACCTGTAAACTGGATGAGTCTGCCTTTTTTTTGAACAATGTTTTTTATTGATTTCCAATAACAACATACAAAACACATCACCACATACCAAACCAGTTGCACAACAACATGCAAGCAGACCTCACTGCATACACACAAAAAATAGAAATAAAAATAAATAAATTGAAATTAAATATTAAATAAAATTGTCACATTCGATAGCCTTAAAAAACAAGTATAATCTATCGTTGCTTGAGAAAGTCCATTAAGGGTATCCACACGTCTTCAAATTCTTGCACTTTATCCCTAATTACATAGGTTAACTTTTGTAATGTAACACTCATTGCCATCTCTCTAATCCAAGACTGTAGAGGATACTTCAGTCTCTCTCCAAGATAGAGCAACCATCCTACTGGCCTGCAAAGTTGATCAGAGTCTTACACTTAGAATTAACAAAAAAGCAATCTGGGTATATCCCTAAAATACAAAATTTAGCTATGCAGGGTCCCTAAATACCTGTGATTTTACATAGAGTGCAGGCAACCATCTTCCAAAAAGCTATCAGCTTAGGACATTCCCATACACAATGAATCAGTACCTTTCTCAGTCAAACATTTCCACACATGTATCTGGAATGCCAGGGGAGTGAACTGTGCATTATTCCAAATACTTAAAAAATTGAGAGATGGGGGGGTGTATCACCAATATGTCTATGAGCTTTAAACCAAATATCAATACAGTTTTTAAGGAAGGGATTTGTTGTTTTTTTCTTTAAAGTTTTAAATCTGCTGAATATAGATATAGGCTTAATGACAGCTTAGATATTGATGGTTGTTTAATATAAACCCAGGAGGAGAGTGTGTGACAAAATAAAACAGTAATGCACAGCTGAGCGGCCCAGTAATACCACTGTAAACTGGGAATCTGTAATCCACCCCTATCATATGGCAAATACAGTAATCTGACAAAATTCACTATTAATGTCTGTAAAAAAATGATTTTGGCAGTGGCATTGGGAGTGACTTTTATTAATTATGAAATTATGGGAGTAAATTATAGGAAATTAATTATGTTGATCCGGCCAATCATTGATATTGGCATTGTTGTCCATTTTTCAAGTCAGTCTTGTACTGTACCTCTCTCATTAACAGGTCATAGTTTGCTCTACAAATTTGGGGTGTAATCTTAATTCCAAGATAGGTATAGCCTTCCCTTGCATTAAAAAAAGGTGTACTTATAATTGGATTAGTTATTTCGTTTTCATTCAAGAAAAGTATAGAAGATTTTGCATTGTTAATACTGTATCCAGAAAACTGACCATACTTATTAATTAAATGTAATAATGTCTGGACACCGTTTGATAAGTTTGACAAAAAAAGGATCACATCGTCTGCATACAACAATATCCTTTGTTTATGATCTCCATTTGTTATACCTGACACATTGGCTTCATCTCTAATAGACCAAAAGTGGCCAAAATGCCAAAATGAACAATAGCAGGTAATAGCAGATATCTCCCCTGATTGAGTAGTTATGCCATTAATGGCTCTTTCAGGATGTCATTTTTAATCCTCCAAGCTCATAATTTGCTGGCCTTTTCTCCCTGATCATAGAAGGCCTGGTTCAACCAGAGTAAAGTTGTTGCTGCTTCATCAGATGTTAATTTATTGTATTCTGATGGGTTAGGATGAGTTCAAAGTGCAATTGAAATCCCCAGTGATAATATTTAGGCCATACAATGAAGACAAGGTTAAGAAGAAATCTTCAAAAAATGTTGGGTAGTCCTCATATACTGACCAAATTCAATGCAAGAGACAGGATTCTACCCTGAGCGATTACAAACCACAAGTAAATAAGCACAACAAGTAAATTGAAAAGGAATTGTTATGTGAACCAGACATATAAAAACACTTGACCCTTGAAGTTCCAGCTTCAATGAACTTTTTCCTCACTGCATTGAATGAGCTCCATGCCTTCATGGTTTCCGCTGATAGATCTGTGCAAAGAAGATTCTGTGACCATCGTGGGTGAGTGATCGTTGTTTGGTTGTGTTGAAAACAAACTTGCGGTCTTGAAATTGCAGGAAACAAATGATTTCAGCTCTGCTCTGATTTGGCCTTGGTGCCAGAGTGCGGTGCGCACTTTCCAAGGTGAATGACTTTGTGGCGTCGAGCCCCAGCCAGACCGTCAGACCTTGTCTTGGGGTTTCAAAAAAAATGTCACCTAGTGGTAACACAAAATGTGCAAATTTGATTGATAACAATAATTCCTGCATAATCTATAAGATAAATCCATCCAGGTTGAAACATGTAAAGCTGCATTGGTGCATTTACTGCACCATGAACTGGCAACTGGAAGTACATGAACCTTCAGTGACAAACTTAACTTAATTTCCATAAAGCTTTTGGTAGTGGTCTACATTTGCTATACTCTCACAAAACTAATTATTTGAGGCCCCTCTCTAGCGTCACAAAATACCATAGTGGTCACTCTACAACCAGAGGTGTGGGGGATGCAAGGGCCCATTGAGTGCTGCTTGCTTGTTTTATTCTAAGCTTTGTCTCGAATTAGACTAAATGGAGGAAAATAGAGCTGCAAGGCAAGTCATAGGCCCTGCTCAGACCTGGTATTAACATCTGTAGGCAATCTTTAGTAGGACTGTTCACGCTATGGCATCAGATGCACATCATTGCATTCAGACTTGCATCAATACATATAACAAACACATTTAATTGACAAAATAGGCTAATACACATCATAAGACATCATCATAAGATATCATCCAACTGCCAATTACTCTCAGGAAATTCAATGACCTGCAGGCAATGAAACCAGTACTACCAAGAGTGGCCCACCAGTATATCAGGTATCATCATAAGATAATACACAAACAAGTAGAAATAAATGCCATTCCACTAGTTTTTGAATGAGGAAACACCAGGAACATAAAAATAAAGGAATAAAAACTAAATACTACTAAAATCCTAGGGGAGAATAGATGAGTAATAGTGTGTCAAAAGAATAGCAAGTGCAGGCATTGACATGAAAACAGTTAAATAAAACCAATAAATATTATTCACTAGAGGGAGACCAACGTGCTGTTCATAGCTTGTTTATTCAGCCATACTGCTTCACTGAACAATGCGCATGCGCGCAGCACCTTGACCTGGTTACACATAGATCTAGCTAACATAGATCATCAACATAGTTACCACACAATAACTAGCCGATAAATCAAATAGGTGGTGAATCAATACACCACAGAATCAAGATAAACAAAAAAAAAATGTGAGTATAACAGGCTGTAACTGGACAACTTAATAAGTATAAATTCAATTAAAAGGTAGACTAAAATAGGACTTGACTTTGTTTTATAATACACATCACAAATATTAACCTTAAGTCCTGGCCTCAGGTCTTCAGAGAGTCTGGTTCACAGAAAGTGATGCCCCATTTTATTCTGACTTTATTTTTAAGGTCCTCAAGGGTTTATAACTTAAAGAGAGCCGATCAGAGAAATTAAATGGTCCAAGACACCAAGACCAATAAAAATCACTTTAAGATGTATTCTGCACCACACAAGGAGGCAATGCAAAAGTCCACAGCCATGTTGTGAACTAAACAATGTCACTAGTGTTGGGGACAACCACAATCATTTGATTGTTAAAAAATAATTAAATAATTATTAATAATTGTTTATTAAACCTTTTGGTTTAAATTAAATATTTATATTTATATAATTTCACCAAATTGTGGCACCACCCTGAAAACAGGGACATGACAATAAATCTATGCCTTTAAAATCAGTCTAAACAATCACCGTAATTGACGATAAGGATCCTTCTTTTCAAATGTCACATGTAAGTGTGAACTGCAAAGGATGCTGGGATCCGAAGTTCCTAAAAATTGTCATTTGCCCGTTTGTCTGATGCTCTCATGTTAGGCTTTTGCCTTTACATGTAGGCCGTGCCCAAATGGAGATTACAAACACACTGCCTAGGGGCCCACAACACTTGCTTTGGTTAGGTCGCTTTTGGGCCACCATAGTTTCCCCAATCACCCCTGCCTAGTTGTTAGATGTATATGTGTATTTGTATTTTTACATAACATCTTGAACAGGTGACACTTTAATATCAGTATACAACAATTAATTAACAGTGACAGCTGTTATGCATTTAGTTACAAAAGTAAGGCGCCACAAAATGAAAGAAAAATAAAGAGTCCATCAAAATCGAACTCAATGAAGTTTAGTTCTGACAAAATCAAAGAAAAGAGGGATCCCCAATGTGTGTGTGTGTATTCTGGATTTATGTCCAATCAATTTCTACGTCTACTACGCGGGTAGGTGAAGAGTGAGTGTATCTTATCTGTCTTCAGAATGAGTGATTCAGATGATCTGGAGTCTTCAAAGTAGGTTCTGCAGCTGGCCACACCGCATGTCCAACTCTCTCTCTCTCAGACTCACCAAGTTGTGTCTCTCTATATTTCTCTGACAGTTGATCAGACTAGCAAAGGGGAACCACAAAACCAACCTATACAGAAAGTGCAAAGTTGTAAGGTTCTTCATCTGATTCTGTCTGTTTCTTTAGGAGATCTCAACATTTTCTCAGTTCTGTGCATGAAATACATTACTAAGCATCAAGGAAACACATATGCACATTCAAAAATAAATATTTTTATAATATAATACAATTAGTTTTAACCATAAATGAGTAGTATTTCAAACTGATACATAACCTTTCTAATATTTAACTCTCTAACGTCAATTATATTACAGTTTTTGTATACACAATAGTGCAATTTCTCAATGAAAAATATAAATATACCACACCTTAATGGCACCATTGCAGTGGCTAATAACACACAATTCAAATGGCATAATAACTAAATTGTAAAACATGTAACTTAGTTTTAACTTTGACGTGAGCAGATCTGAGCAGAGTTTTGCATCTTGGCAGTGTAGACGGAGACACTGCAGCGGAGCGCATTGAAGTTTTCCACTCTGGAGGGTGGTTTCAGATTTTTGCATTTTTAGGCCCCAAAAAACGCCGTCACCGTCTAAACGAAAGGCACTTCCAATAAAATATTTTGTCGTTTTTACTCGCAAGCACCCTCGTGTGAACGGGGCCTAAAAAAGTCATATACAGCTCTAGGACCAATATAGCGAGAAGACTTCATATGTGAGGACAGCGTCTTAAAAGCCAACAAATTGGGGATAGAAATATCAAATAAAATCAGTGAGTGATATAAAATAGGTAAAAAACTATAGGTATTAATGTAGGTGTTATTGGAAATATGCATTATGAAGGAATGGTAAGGGTACATGGGACATGACATTTATTGAATAGGCTAGACTACATGGTGCTGCTGTGCACAACCCATGTTTAATTATTTGGTCTTTTCTTCACTGCTGGTTGAGCAAAGACAGAGATTTAGTTGACAATTCTATAATCTGGTTAACTATCAGAGGCGCTTACCTCCAAACTTGATCTCACAACTAATCTGACTGTGCCAACACAACCAAAGTTTCAACCAAAGTTAAAAGGTCAATTGTTACAATGTAAACTGAGCAATAGTTTGACGTACTGTCCTCTTAAGTATTCATTTTGAGTAAAATACACATTATTATGCTGTTTTTATCAATGAAAATGTAAATGTATGGTTATTCCCACATGATGTAATAACCACCACCATATGTAATAACTTATTACATAATGCGGCAACATTCATTACATATTGCGTTCAAGCAGTTTATTACACAATGTGGCAGATTATAAGTGTTAGTGTTAGTAACCTGATTTTTCATGCTGGTTATAATAGTATTGTTTCATGTAGTTACCACAATGTCTTGTTGTTCTTCATTCATATTTAATCTGTGTTTTTTTTTTAAATAATTTTTAACTTTTTGGCTGGTGATTTTATTTTATTTATTTGACATGAAAAATATAAACAGTTATGGCACTGCATCACAATGTTTGGACATTTAAGATTTATTTCCAGTGTGGTACTCTCTATAGGAAGACAACATGATACAAATGCTCACACTTCCATTAAGTAACTAAATAAGCACAAAATACATCCTCAGTTATTAAAAAAAAAAAAAATAAATAAATGATACATAACATTTAATTTGTCACTAACACCACCATGAAAGCAAGCACAAACTATGACTTCCAGGACAAAAATCATGCTTCCTAACATTTAGCATCCTATACCATCACAATACATAACATATGCTAAATAATACTGTACATACTGTACTACATAAATTCCCAATTCCCACTTACCCTTTTAAACCTTTGATGTGACTTAAAAACGGTACATTCTTCCTGTTTCTCAATGAGCACAGTGTTAAGGAAAAGCTAAGCGAACCACACCCTGACTTATTCATCTAAGAAAGCAAATAAATGCAATTTCCAAATTGCTGAGTCATTACTTTATAGCAAGCTTTTACACCCACAGGTATATAAAAAGGAAAATGCTGTATTTGACTTTTCTGAAAAGAACTTTGAAACAAATGTACCTTCTGGAGAGACTGTTAGATTTATTTTGAGGTTGCTAACAGAATCACAGATGACTGCCACACACACACACACACGACACATACCGAACTGCAACGTTATCATTTTGTGGCACATTTCCTGTACTCTCTCTCTCTTATTCCCTGTGAATATTTGTCAGGCTTGGTAAAATAGAGCAATCCTCGGGAGGTGAATAAAGCCTGACACAGTGTGATTGCCAAACGACAAACTTTTGATGGCTCAGAGAAAAAAAAAAACGAAATTGCCAAACTGACATTTAGAAAGATTACTCCTTTCCCTCTTTCCACCCTACACACACACACACACACACCCAAACACTTGTTCCTCACCCAGCCTCTGTATCTGTCACAGCACACATGGACACACAGAGGAGGACAAATAAATATATAAATGCCAAATTAAAATCAGAATCAAAATGCAGAAGCGCTCTGATTCCACCTCTAAGGTGCTCATGTCTGTGCCAGAGAAATAGATGCCAGGACATTCATTTTAATGATGTCAAGAACCTTGTTGGATGGGTTTTGGGGGGTAAATCATCAGGGGGGGATGTGTGTTTGTGTGCTTCCACCTAATTTTTTACCTATTTGCCGAGATATCATCATTTCTGACTGCCTTGAGAGGTTTTTAACCTGATGACACAAATGGCAATGTACCAGCTTTGACTAGGATGAGAAAAAATAAGAAATAATTTTCTTTTTTCTATTTTTCCACAGCTTTGTTTTTATTTTTTTACAGGGGATGGTTAGGGCCAAAACAAATTAAAAAAAAAAAGACTATAAGACAATACAAATTAAATTAAAAAAGTTCTGCATCAAAATATTAAGAAAAAACATAAAATTCTGATTTGTTTTTTTTCAAAATGTCCAGGAATCCCATAATTAATTTTCCTTGAAATAATGTGACATTTTCAAACCACAAAATAAAAATTTATTTTCTATAGTTCCTTTTTTTTATTATATTGTAAAACAATAATGTTGATGGATAAATATAGAAAAAGACATCCTTATGAGAGTCAATGCCTTTGGGAAACTCCTGATTACTATTAATATATAAACACTTCACTTCATTACACTGGACTAAATAAAGCTGGTGCCGATACAGATTTTTTGAATACCTAGTCATTATAATCCTCCATATGAGGGTCAGCTGGAGCCAATCCCAGCTGACATGGGCAAAATGCTGGGCACAACCTGGACCGGTCCCCAATCCATTACAAAAAAGAACCACCATTCACCCTCACACTCACATCTATGTCAATTTAGAGTACGTCTACGTCAATTTTTTTTTTAACTGTGGGACGAAACCAGAGAACCTGGAGAACAGGCCAACTCTACACAGAAAGGCCTGGGATCCAAACCGGTGACCTTCTTGCTGTGAAGCAACAAGCCACCGCACCACTATGTGACCCTATAAACAGTTAAAAATTAAAAAAAAAAATTGTCAGTGTTCCCTTCAGTTACTACAATAGTTTGTTCATTGACATTGTAGATGAGTGCTCTCTCTCACTGCTACAGACGGATAACCTGCATGTATATCAGGAAGAAAAGAGGAAAAAATAAATCCTCCCGGTTTCAGCAGGTGCTGAAATGATTTCATTTCAGGGTCATGAAATATTTGCATTTCCGCCATGCCCTGACACAGACCTTGGCATTAATGTATTCAGTCTCGGCTGATGTGGGAGAGTAGCTGCTCCGAAACCAGAATATTGAGTGATTTCACACCAAAGACTAGTCAAATAGAAGGAGTCATGGTAGTGCAGAGGTGATTTCCTTCACTCCTCTCTCCCCTCTTTCACTTTGGAGAGCCTGTTGAATGACACTGTGACAATGAAGCCCTGTGTTTGTCTGAGAGGAAGTTGAGGCCACACTGAGTGTCTGCTGAGAGAGACAAGACGACAAACGCAATGATGGTAACACCGGCGGACTGTAAGAGGAAATGTAATATGCAGAGTTTAACAGAGTTTTCATATTCATATTCAGGGACTGGGATTCAAATAAAAAGCAAAATGGATGTGGTGTGGTGTGCCCTTGGTGTACAGATTAAAAAGCTTTTTAACAAGACCATCTGCACTGGCATTAACTGTCACTGATGAGACATTATAGGCAAAGTGAAGTGCCTCCAGGCCATGCAGCTATAATAAGTGTTAGCTTGTCATGGTCACTATAAGTAAAAATAATAATTATGCTGCTTTGCATCATACTTTAGTTGTACGATGGTGAGTCACCACTGGGGGGGCTACTCCAGGGTTTTATCACAATGAGGCTTGTATCTTGTTAAATAAAGGATATATATCCGTTCAGCATGGTCAGTCAGCTGGCTTCAACTGTGCCAATCGACATACCTGACACTGTTCCTGCTGAGCCGGATTTAACCCAACGTCCCTACCAGGCCTTAAACCCTCACCAAATGTAACCCTTAGTGCTTACGCGATACAGATGGTAATTTGCCGTGGGAATAATGCACAACTCCTGGACATCCTGGGGGGTATAGTGATATAAATTAGCAATAATTGTGTCACAAAAGTCACAAATCAGACCAGTTTTCTTTTATTTTTGTTCATAAAACAAGTCAAATGAATTTTGAACTTTGAACTGTTCCAAATTTCACTAATTTAATCTGATTTTAAACAATTTGATTACTTTTTGCTCTGGTGGGTTTATATATATATACAAAAAGTCATCAGATTGCCTAGGTTGTGCTGAAAAAAAAGGATATAATACACTCTATATTGCACATTCGAATCACCTCTGTATACTCTACATTTCAACATAGTAATGGAAAAAAACAACAGTCGAAATGCTGTGTTCTAAGGGTTAATAATGTCACCTGCTAAGTGTCTGAATGGGGGATTTTTTGCCATTATGGAAATAAATAAAATAGTTGATTAACATATGTATTAACAGCTGCATTTCCATGTCCATGGCATACAACTGATCCTGCTTATTGCGCCCGACACAAGCGCTGTAAATGTCAGACAAAGACGGGCACTGAAAAAAGAGGGTTAATTAGGCACAAAATGTGTTGTCTCCATTAACCTGTTTACATGCATACCTTTGGATTTGTGCATTAAAAAAACCTGAATGGAAACAGAAAATGATTGTAATATCACAAATTGTACACTTAAGGGAGGTGGAAAAATTGGCATATTGACAAAAGCAAATAGGTGCAATGGAAACAGATGAAGGGAATTAAAATAAAACAAAAAGGTATTTACAAATCACACAATGGAAATGGTTGATTAATATCACCAGGGTCTTAAAAATATGTTATTATGATTTTTCTTTTCTCATCCATCATCCCTTTAATGAATAATCACACAACTTATTTTAATTGATTTTTTATTGCAATGTACTTGTATTGTTTCTATTTTCACTGGCGATTGCTCTAAGACTTCTCTTAAAACCCGAAGAAGCACAGCTCAAATAACAAAATGAATTACTAGATATCAAACTCCATACGGCACTGCCGTACGCACGGGTCGCCAGTCCATCACAGGGCCACATAAAGATTTTTTGATTTTAGTTTCAGAAGCGAAATGTCTTAACTATAGTTATTTACAGTCCCTGTGGGGAGCTCAGACCTTGATGTTGTGAGTCCAAGACGAAGCCCATGTGAGTTTAAGAGGCTTGTGAATCAGACCACACCCTCTTTGTCTGACCTGCCAATCAATGTTGTCTTTAGTTTGTCCTTAACAAGTCCTCTCGGCTCTTTTCAGAGCAGAATTCACGTATAAACAACCCGGCCGGAAATGAGCTTTCCGTTGTAGAAACCAGCAACTGGCACTGCATCAGTGCTGCTATAGCTGCTCTTTTTCAGAGGAAATCATTGAGTCATCTGCAGTACACTGTGCTGTGTCACTTTGAGCAGGTGTAAGTTGACTAGGAGAAACAGTGCTGAGGCAAGCACAGAGAAAGGCCAAGGGCAGGAACAGAGCAGGCTGCAGCTGGTGGTGGAGACGTAACACATGTTTTTTAATACCTTTTTGATACCTTAGACTGGACATTTGTTTTCTAACCACTGTCAGAGAAGATAGGTCGAGGCCACACAGAGACAGAGCCATCCTGAAGTCAGTTTGCGGCCCTGATATATTTGTGTTTGATGAGTAGTTCACTTATTTTTATAATGCTTCTACACCGGTAACAGCCAGTCCCTTAATTTATACCTTTCTTGTAAATGTGATTCTCAAAACCTCGGAACTGCAGTATTTTTTTATTTATTTGGTTAATGATTATGTGGTGTGGACAACAATATCAATGGTAGTGTATGGGTTAGTAACATTGAACAGTTGAAATTATATAAAATAGACAGAACATACTCGACAAAACAAAACATAAACAACAATTAGACTGACATTAGTTTGTTAGTAACAGGTAAATAACATTAAACAGTGGAAATTATATAGCACACACAGGGTTAGAGGGTGAGCAAAAGCACCCCCCCGTGGACTCAAGGGTGAGCTAATTACACTTTGGCCCTCAAAAGTCATAATCAAGGTCACTGATCTCCAAAAAAAGCCTTTTGCCTTTTGTGAATGTGATATTGCGGGAAAACCACAATGAAATCCTTTTAAATGTGCCACCAAAAATAACTTGTACTCAAGGATAAAATGTTCTAGTTGCCAAATGTCAAGATAGCTGTGATCTGACTGATGAAAATGAACTAGCCATTTACTCATTGTTAAATAATACATTGCTTTATAATGTTCTATACAATTCCCCATCTTTTTTTTTATAATACATTTAGCACAATTATATTTAAACAACCTTTAAGATTCAAATCTATTTTACAATAGAGACCTGGCCAAGAGGACAACATAACAAAAAAAAAAATAGCAAAAGAAATAAACACAATATCCAGTCAAAAACGTTGCATACATTTTTAAATAAACTTTTAAGTAGGCCACAATTTAATTCACAGCTATAGCCACGCATATATTTTTAATCTAAAAATAACCTCTTTGAAATCATACTGAGGGTTTAGAAAGAAAAGTGTGTTGGAACACTGTGAAAAGTGTGTAATCTGATAGCCAGGTTCAGGCGAAGCAAATTCAAGAGAAAAGCTGAATTACGGTCAGTTAAAAAGAATTAAGTCTGCTTTCATTGCTTCAGTGACAGCATGTCCAGCAAAGGTTACATAGTGCTGCTTTAAAACAGAACAGCAAAAGTAAAAAGTAAATCCCTGCCATGGACATTATCTCCAGCTCATCGGCTAACCATTCACGTTTGAAAGTTTGAAGAATCCTGCAAAATATTACAAAAGCTGAAATATGGCTGCATGGTCACACAGGGCCACATGGAACAGAGGATGTAAAGGGCATGGTTGTTACTCAGCTTAAATATGCAAATTTGCTGGTATGGTCCTTTAATTTATAATCACATATGCAGGTGCTGTTCCTTTGTCATGCCTCCCCTTTTTGTTCTTCACTCATTTCATCATGAAAAAAGAACTTGGCAGAGTGAAACCAGCAGGGAATAATTCTATTTTGTAGTCATGGCCATGCCCTCATTTTTTTTTTTTTTATTCCCTCCTGAGTGTTTTTCCTTTTACATTCTGGCAAAGACCATCTCGATATTTCAGCTGTAAAATAAAGAGCTGGAACAGGACCCAGCAGAGCCCAGGCCTGGCCTTTGTTCGCACACAGGTCGGAATTGTCTGAGAAAGTCGGCGCTCGTATCCCTCACCTGCAGCACAAAGCAGCAGCAACTCGCAGAACAAAAAACGCCTGCCCCCCCCAACCCTCATTGACGTGTGGCACTGAAAGTGATACAGTGGCAATAAAATCATCAGGGGGCCTGGGGCTTTTTCACCACTACAATAAAAACACAGTGCTGTTTAATGTTACTGTTTCAGCACTCACAGTGACAAGAGCCTCTACCCTTTTTTTAATCTTATTTTTCAGCCTGCTGGAGTCTTTTTGGGATTGGTTGGAGTTGCAAGGACTGATTTCAGCCCAGTTTCCAAGAAGAAAAACAATAACTTGTTATAAAGTGTGTGCTGTTGCCATGGTTATTATAGTCCTGCAGAAATGAGCCTGTGTTCGCTGGTGCCACATGTCCAAACTTTGCCCATAATGATAGCATTGAAATTTTGACCGTGGTTCTTGATGCCAATGTCAGGTGTAAGATTAGTAGTATTTTTCTGGAAACAACCTTTAAAACTTTAAGCACTCAGACAAAGTAATATTTTGAATATGCCTTTAAAACCAGAGCCCTGACACTGCAGCTGGAAAAAGAGCTTAGAGGCTCTGGACTGTAGGTGTAGAAAGCTGCTTGCAAACACCTTGCCCCCTTTTTTTCTTCATATTTCATTCACATGGTAAGCCTGTGCCACACTGGATGCTTGCGCTAGAAAGACAGATATGCTGATAATCCAATGTGTTTTCCAAGTGTCTCCTGTTTGACAGCTGTTATGCTTGACATTAGGTTTGTCTTTGAAAATAATCAATTTCAGTATGCCTCCATGCTCAACTAAATCTTAGGAATCTACAGTGTGAACCCAATATCCCAATAATCTGCAACAAATCTCTCCATGTTGAACTGTGGTTGGCTGCTTGGTGATGGGCACTGACTTTTTACACAGAAACAGTGTTCTCCTTACATCTTTAAGCCTCCCAGTAGTTGATTCAGGTGCCTCTTAACGTGATGATGACAACAAAAGGATTGGAGTACACTGATAAATAATCTGAATTTCAGAATACATCAACAGTAGTGTACTCCAGGATCCTAGAACTTGTGCTAGGTTACTTGCATATGTGTGCATAATTAAAACCTCTATTACACTACAATTAGCCAGTATACCCAGGATCTGTTACCCTACTAAAAAAAAGTCATTCACAGTTTTCTCGTTTCTCCTGATTTGGCACCATTTGAGTATTTTCTATTCCCC
The DNA here is from genome assembly GCF_958295425.1 of Solea solea. Taxonomy (NCBI): domain Eukaryota; kingdom Metazoa; phylum Chordata; class Actinopteri; order Pleuronectiformes; family Soleidae; genus Solea; species Solea solea. Next base: position 12,454,245 of record NC_081135.1, read on the forward strand.
AAACATGAAAAGCCATTTGGCTGGAAAGCATCGGCCTGATGACAAGGTCATATCTACTGTTGAGGACCTTTTAACCATTAGGATGAGAGCCTCCATACCAAGGGCAATAAAAGGACACACAAGCAGATGAAGACATAACATCCTTGGCAGAGCGTAAAGGAGGAAAGACATAAAGCAAATGACCACAGGTGGAATCAAACCAAGATCACTGGAGAGAGCCTTGGCCCATGGGGTGCCAGGTCTGCCAACTGAGCTCTCCACCAACCCAAAGATGAGTGACATAGCCTTGCCCCTGTAATGACACCATTTGCATCACTGCCAAAAATAAAGGAGACAAAGAGGAAATTGGAGTTTTCAAATGGGTCTTCCTGGGAGTTCCCACCATTGCCAATCGGAGCTGAAGCCAAAATAAATCAACATGCATTTTAGAATATTTTTTATCCAGGAGTGAAAGCCAATTAAATCCCATGGGTAAAATAAACCTAGGTTTTCAAAATGATTTGACCAGTGGGAATGGAATATATGAACACAGTTAAGTTAACCTACAGGTGTGGCAAGGACACCATTTTGGCCAACTGCGTAATCTCCTAAACAAGAGAACCAATCACCAATGTTTTTTCTCCTATGGGCTTAACACAATGACAACAGAGAAGCAATATCTAGCAGCGTTTGTATATAGTGTGGTGGCCACAGACCAGCAGCAATATTTTGATTTGGCTGATGCTCCCATTTTATGCTACTTGCTCCACAGAACTTCCCCGGGTTTGTTGAAGTTGTTAAACGCCATTACTATATAGCTGTCACTCTGCTCCCGTTAACCAGGCTTCAGGTTAATGATGACAGTGATGACAACTGATGCATCCTTTTCTGCTCCACGTAACCTACTCTTTTTGCTGAGTCAAACAAGGAGACGCCGTCTTCACTTTAACATGTCAGTCTACATAAAGAGGTAGTGGTGTAACAAACAAATCTGTCCTGCTTCTGTGGAAAATGACGCAGGACATTTCTCACTCCATTGGCGTCCTGCCTTCCTGCAACTGACTGATGGCTTTTCCCATGAATACTGAATCAAAGGGAACAAACTTGGGGGGTGGTGCATCTGCACTACAGAGAACCTCTCACTAGACTCAAACCTTTTTTTTCCTCTTATCCTCCGTCAGCTTTCCGCTCCATTATCATGTCAATTTGTTGTTATTGTGGTTTATTTCATCCTTAGCTGTTGATTTGTCAGCGCACACACACCAAGATCATAATATTGAATCAGAAGTAGAGAAAACCATCTCCCTTTAATTGATAAAGCGTCGCTTTACGTCACAGATCTGATGCAGATGTGACCGCCATCTTTTCTCATTTGGGTTGAAGACATCCACAGGGGCATGGAGTGATGAGCAGCAGATGTGGGGCTGGGACCTCATTCTCTATGGCAAGTCATGTTCATCTGAAAAATATGCAATTATCCTCTCCACTATATCTGTACCCCATTATCATAACTGCATTTGTCTCTCCTCCCACTGCAATGAGTTGGCACATGTGTGGGAATGATTTACAGGGAACTGGTTTAGACTGTAAAGACAATAGCGCTGAGGGTGGAGTTTCACTAACAAGATTCAGTGGTGATGGAGGTTATATTAACTTCGAAAATTACAAAGAAGGAAGGAAGAAATACATTGTTACATGTAAAGCGAATATGTATTTTTTAAAACTTAAAATAACTGCTACTTTTTAATGTGTCAGTGGCTGAATTAACTCGTCAATTCCCACTTTCTTGCCTGACACTGTATATTTGTTGAGTAGACTGAAACACAGTGAACTTAAAGCTGCTGTAAGTGATATATATATCTTAAACAGCTCTATATTCTATGTACTCTATATTTTCAGAAATTTTTTGAGGAGACCAACTTTTTAAAGATACAGATACAAACCATTGTGACCAAATCCACCACATGCAATACATTGTGCAGACCAAATGTACACTTAATACAACATTTCTGACTATTTTTGCAACCTCCATGTTACATCTAACAGTTTATATAGGTAAACATGCAAGACTGTCCTTCAATGAAACGTACATAGGTAGCGGTTGTATACATAACAGCAACCTGGTAGTACCTTGGAAGTGGTATCTAGTAGCTTCGCCAAAGTTGCCACTGGCAGTCGGCTCAGTGACGAGAGCACTGCACTTGAGTGTGGTCGACAAGGGTTTGACTTGTCGACCCTATACCACCTTTTTACTGCCTAACCCTGTCTTTTTTGCCCTAACCCTAACCTCAGTAACACATGTGCATATTTGAGTTGAAAAATACTGCACCGTATAGGTCGTATGCAGGAACCTATGTCTACGTTTTTCCAAACCAGCGCCCAAAACGACCCATAGTTACGTTTCAGGGGTTGGAAAAAACGACCCATAGTTACATTTCAGTTGGAGGACAGGTTGAACATGCAATTTGCAAGACATATACTTGTGTATGTAAGCAATTTTATTGAGACAGCACAAATGTGATCCCTCAAATGAAACTGTACAAATGAAATGAAATTTAATGTACTCTGGGTTTTTAGACAATTAGACATGAAACAGCTGAAAACTATGCTATGACTTGTTATTAGCCTATAACATTATGGGCCATACCAAAAACATGCAAATGAAATGTGTTGAAAGTGCTGTATAGCTGAGGATACAGCTGTAGTTTCAGGTTCAGGTTCATCACCATTGGACTGACTCCACTGTAGCATACAACTTTTCTCTGTTTAAAAACTACAATTCCAACTACAACTACAAATCCATGTCAGCAACAGGAGTAAACCACTGAGCAGAATTTCAGATTCTGGTCAAATCCTGCAAGGATTTCTTTTGTGCTATGGGGATTTTGGTTTTGGGTACTGAAGTCAGTGGCACTAACAGAATCTCGGTGGCACTGATTCAGTACGGTAGTACTGATTAACATTGATTTTTGATACCTCAAGGTGCAGTTTTTCAAAAAAGTAATATGAATTCAAAGTTTGAGAGAAGGAGAACCTTCGCTGCTTCATGCACACGAGTTAATCATGAACTGCTCTGGCTCAAACTGAGGGCTAGAGCACAGCACAGGTCGGAGAGAGTACAAACCAAGTGTGACTCAAACTTTATTTAAAATAGACCGTTTCTACTGCTTCTTTGATCTGAGTTTTTCACAAGTTGAAGTAAAACCCCCAAACAGGTACAGTTGGGTAAAGGCTAGGAATGAGCCAATACAAAACTCAGTGTAGGTAGCCTAAAATAGCGACCTGAGGGGAGCAAATTAAACTCCCCAAAGAGTGGGTGGTCAGGGCAATTCAAAATTTGGTAAGCCTTACCCCTGACCTGTTTATCATATATATGTTGCAGCTGTACCCCAACCACCTTAGACGCTACATTTACCAGCTTTGTTAGTTTACGCTTGCTGATAATAGGAAGACCACTGAGATGAGAAATGTCAAAATAAAACAGATGACAAAAATGAACTGAAATAAAAATAACTTTGCTGCTTCTCTTTGTCACACAATCATCATTTTAGACCGTTTACATCTGCAGATGCTGCAGCCTGGTTCAATTCAATTAAACTTTATTTGTGTAGTGCCAAATTACAACATATATTATCTCAAGGCACTGCACATAGTAAAGGAAACACCTTTCCAATGTTATAGAGAGAAGAGAAACCCAACAGTTCACACAATGAGCAAGCACTAGGCATCAGTGGAGAGAAGAATTCCCTTTTAACAGGTAGAAATCTCCAACAGAACCAGACTCAAAAATGTGTGGCCATCTGCCTCGGCCATTTGGGGTGAAAGGACAAATGGGGGACAGAAAGGGGAGAGAGAAAGTGAAAGAGGGATGTGAGGTAGAGATAAAAGAGAGAGACCAGGAGCAGATATAACAGTCAGGTTATAGGTTTAGACAGGACATTTCTGAATCAGTTATGGCATTGTTTATAGTACTACAATGTCATACAGGCAGCAGCAGATATTGTTTTAACCCCCAGCAGTCTAGAGCAGCCTACCTAAGAGATGCCCTAACTATAAGCTTTATCAAAAAGGTTTTAAGTCAAACTTTAAATACAGATAGGATGTCCGCCTCCCAAACTGACACTGGGAGCTGGCTCCAAGGGAGAGGAGCCTGGTAACTGAAGGCTCTGCCTCCCATTCCACACTTACAGACTCTGGAACTACAAGCAAGCCTGCATTTTGAAGTGATCTGTTGGGATGATATGGTAAACCTAGGCCCGGTATGATGGGGAATGATTATGAAGTGCTTTGTACGTGAGGAGGATTCTAAACTACACAGGAAGCCAGTGTTGAGAAGCTAACACTTGTCTGTCTGTCTAGTTTCTACCAGAACTCGTGCTGCAGCATTTTGAATGAACTGGAAAGTTTTAACAGACCTATTGTAGCATCCTGAATGATCTAATCTAGATGTAACAAAAGCATGAACTCGTTTTTCAGCATGGTGGATGGAGGCTGTTCTGGAAATTAGTTGTGTGTGTGAGTGACATAATCCTGTTCACAAATAACTCCAAGGTTCCTGACAGTGGAACTGGAATCCATGGTGATCATGGCGATCTAAAGCAACAATGTGCTCAAAAAAAATGTCTCAAGGTGTTTAGGACTGAGTGTATGTTGTGCTTTTCTAATAATGTTCCCTAAAGAAAGCATATACAAGGTAAAAGTATAGACCCAAGCACTTAGCCCTGTGGAGCTCCACAATTAACTTTTGTATGCAATAAGGCATTATCATTAACATGAACAAACTGGAATCTATCAGATAGTTATGATTTAAATCAGCAGAAGGAAGTACCAGTGATCCCAAGAGACTGCTCCAGTGTCCGTAATAGAATATCATGATCAATGTGCAAATAAACAAAACCTAAATATATTTAGAAATATCTCTCTGCGTTGAGCTATGTTCTCCAGTCTCAATTGAACAGGAAGTAATGGTTTAATAGTCTGTTTCAGAGAGTGTTTTACTACCTGATCTCTTGTCTCCATCTGGGGGATGTATTCATTTATGTAGTTTGAGAAGCAGGGCGAAAGAAGACGTGTGTGGAACTTTCAGAAACCCAGCCCTTTTCTTGTGTCTTTATTGAGTATCTTTCTTCATTTCATTAGATTTGACTCATTAATTTTGCTTACATACAGTAGGTACATAGTCGCTGAATCCAGTGTGCTCTATGAGGAAGATGATTCACCAAATGATGGAACACATATCCACTTTCATATCCCCCATGGGGAAAGAAAAGAAAAGTGTATGTTTAACGCTAACATGTATATAATTGGTTTGAGCCATATCAATAAAAGTTGTGTCTAAAGGTACATACATGTGGAGACAGATTTTTCATGCATGAAATTTAATACCTATTGTCACTGTACAAATTCACTTTTATTTCTGTATATTTTTATACTTCAATGTTATTCTTTTTTTTCACCTGTTTATGTGATTTTGCAACTGCAGGATGCATAGCAGGTGCAGTGCGATCCTGAAGCCACACAGCTGTCGTCACTGTGTTTTGTCATTGGAAAGAATTGGCATTCTGCTACGTCCACTTCTGATCTGGTCTTAATCATTTCTCCACTAGCACCTCCAGGTATCAGGTGGATAGATGTACGAACAATATCACTGTTTTTATTATTGGGTTTAAATCTAGGGTTTAAAGCTCTCTCTGCAGTGGCATTCCTGTTGATATTTCCCAGCGTTCCTGTGGGCAGCCTTTATCCAGGCTCAGCACGATGCCGACTCCTCCTCTCTCACAAGCGGTGTTTTCTCATCCTGGGCTCCACTCATCACTGACTGCAGGTGGCACATTCATGCTCCTGGCCTCTGTGCTTCTTAGACTGCAATATATTTGATAGGATTTAGTGAGTGATCTCATAGCCATAGACAGTGACTGCCAGGTTAGCGAGAGATTAGAATCAGCGCCCTGTACCCTTTTTCCCTCACACAGTAGCCAATGTGGGAGGAGTAAATTTACAGGGCTATTTCATTACATGGATGAATTGGGGAGCTGTCACACTCACCTTCTGTTCCATGAAAATCTGCATGTTTGTATTCCAGTATACTATGTGAATAATTGCTGCTGAACTGCACGTGTGAAAGGTATAACAATAAAAAAGCATGCATGCACCAGCATCATCATGTGTGTTTTCATGGTAACATAAAGGTTTGAAGGCCACCGTCATTTAAAAAATGCTGCACTTCAGAGCTCTCTGTGTGAAACTTTGTTAATAAACAGTATCAGTTTCTTTATAAGAGCTGCCTTTGCGGCAGTAACTTGCTGAGAGTGTTGCCCTTGAGTTGATGTATAAGAGAAATGTTCTCATTACAGCAGAAGCCCATCCCATTACAGAAATCTGTGCTTCATTCTGTTTCAATTTGTGCCTGCTGTCCATCACATCTCCACCTCTTTTTTTCCTCACCATTGTCTTTTGTATCTTCTCTGTCTCCTTAGCTAATAAAGAAGACAGGGGCTGAACAGGGACGGATTAGTTGCCCAGTCCTTTAAACATTTACAGTGACATTATTAGTGTGCTGCCAAATCAGGATTACACTCATAAAGGGAAAGGCCAAGCCCAACAGGTTATCTGTGGACACAGAGCTTTCTCAGGGAAGAAGCTGTGACTGTTTGGCCCTGATGTGTGGGAGACGTGAAGTCCTCTCAGCACATGTGGAGCTGGTGCTCCACCGCATTGTCACCAGAGAGGTTATGTTCCGGTCAGCTAATGCTGCATTTATACTTGCCATGGTCAGTGTGACGTGTATAAGGGTTTATAATCGGGTTGACAAAAATGGGTCCCAGGTTTGTCTGTAGTTCTCATGGTTTGCCTACCACAAGCTCATTATGCAGGTCCATGGTTTCAGTAACATGCAAACATGGATGGGGCCACCATGTAAACCATGGACAAAACCACTTGAGACCCATATTGCCAGCCCGAATATAACCCTTTGTGGGGCCCATATGGACATGCTCGCTGGGTTGTCACCTGACCACATTTGTGCGAGTACAGCTCACTTCTAGTCCAGTTAGTGATGTGTGTTTTGGTTAAAGCAGTGGACAGCAAAGAAAACATTAACCAGAGGTTATGAGAGGGGGTAAGCTTTTCTAGTCTTGACGACCACTCAAAACTGCTTTACACTGCATTGTTTGCCATTCACTCATTCATACACCATATATCTACATATATGCAGTGCATTTTTTTTTTTATCACACATCTCTCTTACCCATTCACACACTGCCAGCACAGCCGTCAGGAGCAAGATGGAGTCCCAGCCAGCATGTCCATGTGGGCTCCATAAGGTATATATTCCTTTATAGGACCCATATGGGTTTGTCCGTGATTTCCATGGTAGCCCCACCTGTTTTTACCCAGGTAGCCTGAAAAAGGTACGAAGCGGGTATGGCCTTGAAGTGGGCAAACACTGGTGGGCCACGGACAATCATAGGACCCATATTGTCAGCCCAAATATATTCCTTAAGAGGGCCCCCATGGACATGCTGGCTGGGGTGTGTTTTGCCCAAGGAAACATCGGCATGTAGACAATAGCGGAGTTGGGAATCCAACCCACAACCCTTCAGCTTAAAGATGACTCACTCTACCAATGACCGCACCTGTTCAATGCATGGCTCAACGAATACAAGGACATTATATAAATAGGAGGGGAGCAAAGTCCTGGACAGAAATTGTTGCTGCTGGAAAAGAATCTAAGATTGTTCTAATCATGCTAACATGGAACAATGTGGAAATGCTTAGTGACTCTCTGTTGATATGGTACACAGAGGGTATATGAAGGGGCCCTGAGGAGAAATATTCTCATGCTGTGTTTTCCAAACTTGCTATATGGGGACCCATTTTTTGAAAATGGTAAACTTTTTTCTTTTTTTCTTTATATAGGCACATAAATCTTTTCTAAAACATTAGAAAAATTGTGAAAATTTGTGTCGGGAACCTAACAAATTGTCTATTTTTGTTTGCCTTTGAAAATCACTGTTCCAGCCCACAGGGTATGATGTTCTGTAGATACGACTGTGTTAATATGTAGCAGACAATATTACAAAAAACAGAAGACCATGCTGCTCATATTAGGTGCCCTAATGAAGTGGCCTATGAGTGTATAATGAAAATTATCCTCAATATCAGAGGGCCTCCTTATGCTGCACCCACATGGACCCAAACCACCTGACTTCCTGTTTGTCACAAATACTTGCAAAAGAAGACACATATACAGGAAGGAACAATGTCTATGAGAAGGAAAAACATGCAGGGAGAAACGCAAGGCATGAGGAGAGACTGAATCTCCATTTGTCCCGGAGAACCAGATCAAAAACATCTGGAATGAGGCACAGAGTGGTCCCAGGGTGATGGATGGTCCAGTACAGAGAGCTGGAATGAAAAGAGAGGACAGGCTGGAAAAGAAGTAGAGAGATGCATATGAAGCTTCAAGCATATGAACATAGATGTTCATATGCTTGAGGTGATAAACAAAAAAAATTTGGGAGGATGGGCTGTTTCTTATGTGAAGGTATAACAGCTTTTCCAAAGCTACTTAAATGAGGCCTTTTTGATACCTTAAGATAGAAAGAGAGAGAGAGAGATATCAACTACTAAATGTAGTACAACTTGGCCAGAGTTTCAGTGATTTTACCACATTATGTTACCTAATCCAAAGATTACTTCTCACATTATTTTCACATCACTTACCTCCCCCAATACTGATTTGAAATTCATCATTCTCATTTGTTGTTGTACATTGTGTGTGTACATACATGTACACTAATAATATTATTATTATTATTTTTGGAATAATTATATTCATGGCAAAATGTATGGTGGCCCTGTGACTGCCTTGTGTCAGCTGGGATTGGCTCCAGCAGTCCTGTGACCCTCAAGTGGAGGTTAAAGTGGTAGAAAATAAACAAAAACAGAGAGGAAAGACATAGGTTCTGTGGACCATAATGTCAGTGTGAGCGCACTAAAACAGCACATATCGTAAACCACTTTGACCTTCACAATTTGGTAAGGAACTGCAACTGAATTCAGTAAAATAGATATGTATTGAGATAACGGCTGCGGTTTTAAACAGGGCCTATTGCTGCTGTAAGAGAAGCCTGCGATCATTCACCAGACGCAGTTAAACTTGATGGACCAATGTATCAAGTGGTAAATACAATTGCACCAGTTGAAATTTGATAAGAAATAATGGATGTGATAGAGGAGGCAGTCAGATCAGAAACCACTATACCGCACAATCCAATCAGGTTTCAGTTAGTGGGTTTACCCCGACATTGAGCAGCACCTTGTTAAGGCTGGAGCTTCCAGTAAAAATAAAACCTACAAAGCTGCTAGAATTGGAAGACACAGAGGCAGCTTTGTTTCAATTACATTGTGATTAGCATTGAAAGTAGGTGGGTTTTGGTACGTTTCAGTGAAAAATGCTGTGATGTAAGGAACCTATAGTGAGGGGGTAAGGCCATCTCAATAGTGTGCAGCCGGTTTTATAAACCTAAGACGTTTATAAGCCTTTTGACACCTTCTGCTGTCAAATTTTACAATAATTTGTACCTTTATTCTTAACCCAGTCCATTTTCCCACATGTCCTTGCTTATAAAGGGCAACCCCAATAATAATGAAGTGTAAAAAATGAGTTATTTTCCTCCTGACAGTTTAAACATCTAGTATGAAATCCCCTTATATACTCGTAAAGTAGTCGCCGAACACCACTGGGAAGCCATTACACAGCATGTAAACATTATCTGGAACAAATGTTGTGCTATTACGATGAAGCAGAGCAATGTCACAGCGTTTTAGTTGAGAAATGTTCATGCAGGATTTCCAAATGGTACAAATCTGTGCCAAATCCAGATTGTACCAGCCAAATTGGTTTCCAACTCCAAAACCCATTAAATTTCACTTATCTTACTGAGAAGTAACCATTCCATCTAAATACAGTTGTCGTTTGGCCAGAGAAATTCTTGTTTAAGCCCATTACATCCCCTTTCAAACAAATGAAATAAGGGCACACACACACAATGATCAATAACTAATGAAGCCAAGTACTTATGCCAACAAACATAGGTTTTAATGTATGATTTCAGCTAATTAACAAAACTGTTCCGTGAATGTGGGGGAGGACAGAACAAAGATTGGTGCCAAATCAATGAAAGTAACGAAGCAAAACTGGACCTGAATAAACATTATTTTAAACACCCTTGAAACAATAAAAAAAATAAGTCCAACTTAACTAAAACGTGCATTATAGGGTGGCACCAACCAACTTACCTAGTGTGGTTAACTGAAATAATAGCTACGTGCATTTAAAATGTGAAGGGTATACTGACATTACCTCCATCTTCAGATCAGATCTTCCCACCCCAAACCAAGGTTTAACACAGAGTTTAAACAGGTCATAGGACAGTGTTCAAATTACACTGTGACATTTGGGGGAGCCCTATTTTCACATGCACACACAGATGGAAGTGTGTGGCAGCGTGGAGTACAACAAAAAACTATTTGATTCTATCTCACACATCATGTCATTTTCCTGTCAAGAGAAAATGTAGGGGATGTTTCTGAAATTTGTATGTCATCAGCAAATAAACACTTACTGATATATTTCACTACCATTATTATAAACATCATGTTATTTATTTCAGGAAACTCACTGTACAGAAAATCTATGTATCTATTGGCGACACAAAAATGGACAATGTTTCATAGCTCCATCTCAATGTGTCAAAGTAGGCTTTCAGTTATCCGAACCATGGTGTAGGAGCAAGCCACTATGTAGTGAAGAAGCAAGGGCAGAGTTCTTCAGGCAAGGGCATTTATTGGATCCTCTGGCTGGTGATTGGTCCTCTCCAAACCTGAGAAACAATTATCTTATCAGCTCCAAAATACAAGGGAGAGCAATAAAAAAGCCCTGTAACCTAAAATAATAATAAAAAAATATCTGACATGTAACAAAGCAGAGAAGAGTTTATGTGTAATATCATTACACATGTATCTTTGAATGTATCTCTGACCCAGGGTACAACAGTGATGTTGGTTCTGTATTTAGTTTAGATCAGCTCTCAGTCAGGGCCTGTTTTCTTTGCATCATCACTGAAAAAAATGATTTTAGGAGGTCTTTAAATTTCCAAAAAATAGATGAGTATATGCAACACAATTAATTTATATTCCCTACTTGAACATGAGTCTATCAAGAACACTACACCTGTTTTATGGAGCGTGTTGAATCAGCTGAAATCAGATTGAAATGGATTGAATTAAGTTTGGTCACCACAGGAAGTGACATTGCCCCCAGACGGAAGAGACTGTTGTTGCCCGGGAAAATCAGCTTATCATTCTGCCCAGAGATTTCCCTCAGTCAGCCGTGAGTTGAGCATCTCCAAATTAGCTGCTGAAAAAGGTAAAATTCCCACTTATATGCAGTAATAATTACAACAATTATGTGGTTTGGCTGCCCATGTATCTGTTTTATTGTATTATGTGACTCATGATGCTCTTTCTGTGTTACAGGGTTTGGTGAGGAGATTCCCCTGTGGGAAGTGTATGTAAACTTCTGACTTTGAAGAAAGTAATAAAAAAATTGTCTAAAAAAATCCTTCTCTCATTATTCTGGCATTAAGCAAATAGAAATAATGTTGGTAATCCTAACGGACCTAAAACAGGAAAAGTGATTGTCTGATTTCATGTCAGACAGTGAGAAAAAAAGCATACGTGTCTTTTTATATAGTGTATGTAAACTTCTGGTTTCAACTGTATGTATATATGTTTGTATAGATTTCACACTGGGAATGATAAGCTTTAAGTAGCTAGTGGCATCTCACTAGCTACTTGGAGCAGCTTACACTATGCTTGCTTGAGGCTCTGTGAAACTTTAGCTTTTGTTTCTTTGTAGGGAGCTGGTTGAAGTGGTAATAGTGTTAAACTATAGGGCTGCAAGCAGCACAGAACACGCCCTCACATCTCCAATGCATATTGGGGTGTGGAGTGACCGCAATTCCACCATTGCGTAGCCTGAGAGAGAGGCCAATAATCAGTTCTGATAAAAGTCTGTATAAAACTCTGTACAGAAACTTCCAGTTCCACAGGTCTTGGTGAAGACAGCATGTTTGGTGAGATTTTGTGCATGGTAATGCACTCATAAATGTGAACATGAAGAGTGTGTAAAAATATTATAAATTGCAATTGTATGGATAGCCCATGGGTTTGCAGGTTTTAATCCCTGCCAGGTCAAGGGCTGGGATATTCCTGAGCAAGGTACCCAATGCTCAGTCTAGTGCCAGTCTCAAGCCCCTATAAATTGAAGGGTTGCATCAGGAAGGGCATCCAGTGTAAAAGGACAAGTAGAAAAAAAACTACCTTTCATGTTGCAATTGCACATTTCTGCCAACCTCTTATTTGTGGGACCTTACACACTGTATCTTACTACTTATTTACACATCTAAAGATGTGCATATTAAAGTGAATAAAGCTTTTGCCTGAAATTAGGAATTTAGTGTAAAAAAAAAAAAAAACATTTCCTGGTTATCAATGGTAGGTTTGGGCACAGAAAGCACCATGGGAAAGATTATGTTTTCCCCAATAGCATCATCATAGTCTCTATTAAAATGCACACTTACCTGCAGCAATTTAAGACCAGAGACTGAGATAAACAAGGAGATTAAATAGGGATGAGTAGGGTTGGCCAGTCAGCAGATGAACACATAGAAAATAATGACTACATAGCTCAGACGGTGTAACAAGATTAGCACCTAATTCAATCCAGTTCTCATTGTTATGCAGCATTAGTGTTATTGATGTAAATTAAAACAGATAATAGGGTTGGCACAGCTCAAAGATGAGGTTGATATATAACCTCTAATATATTAACGACTTTATGCCAGATTGGGTTTCTCTGTGAGAATTACATTAATTCCTCCTTTGGTCACCAATGGATTTGATCTTCTCGAGAGAATAATTCTCATCACGCAGGCTTTCATGATGCCTTAGTGTGCAACGATACTGCTGTAGTAGAATGTTGGTATTTATAATATGTGCACTCTCTGAAGGGTATATCCTCCCCAGCACTTTATCTTTTATTAAGATATCGCAGTAGGAAGAAATAGGTAAGAAAAAGTCTGGGAAAGGTCAAGTGCCCGAGAGGGACACATGGGAAAGACAGTTTTTCATCCATGATTGATGACGATCCACCTGCAAAGCGCCATGGATCACTGTGTGGAACAGACATGGAGAGGTCATACACACACACACATACACACACAGTGTGAACATGCAAGTCTCCTTCTCTCCTTCAAAGTCATACACTCACAAACACTACTACACCTGACCTTTGCCGTATTCTTCCATTAACCTTTACACCGAGAAAAAGCCAATTAAACTTGTGGATGTGAGTCACACCTACAGTATACGACATATAATATATCGTATATACTAAAAACATCTACATTCTTATAGCGCATCCATTCATGTATATGTAGTTAAGTGTTTGTTTTTTTTCAAATACATTTTTGTCACTTTGTATCAGCTGGTATTTCATCATGACATGGTTGTGGGGGGAGCTAGAGCCAGTCGAAGCTGACATACACTGAAAGGCAGGGTGCACCCTGGACAGGTCACATGTCCATCACTGGGTCAATACATATGTTTAGATTAAGCGAGAAAACCAAGCATATCTATTTACCGCCATGTTTTACAGGTGAGTAATTAAATTTCACCAAGTGCTTGTATTTAAAAAGGAGCCTTCTGCAGCACACCCAAGAGATTCTCAACATGGTAAAAGTCTGGACTCATGCTCCCTGAGCCATATATTCACACTATGAACCTCATGAATCCTGGTATTGTTATCTTGCCGATGTGTCCTTGGGCAAGACAGTTAACCCCCTGACGGCTCTGACGGCAGTGTGTGAATGGCTACGAAAGATGAGTGATAGACTCTGGATTGGACTCTGTATATCACGCTGCAATACACGTTGTAACAAATGTCGGTTCACGTATTTTATATGAATCTATACGTTGGTTTTCTGTTAACCAGAAGAGGAGAATCCATGCTGCTTTTTACTATCAAGATCTTAACGTCCTATTTATGTTTCTAGCTGCTTGCCGTTCCGCATTAGCAATTTCAGCATCAAGTCAGATTTTTTTAAATGTTCCCATAATGAACTCTGAATTCAGTAAAACTGCTTTCTCCTTCTACGCACCATGGACATGGAATGAGCTACAAAACATAATTTCACTGCAGACACTGCCTTTTTTAAACACATTCAAAGGCATTTTATGGGCCGTAATAACCTACCCTGGGTGATGACCTTGTCCCCAGTGGAACTTATCTGTCTCCTACCTTACAACCTCAATTATGTATAGGTTGAATTACAGTTGCAAGAAATAAGTATGTGAACCCTTTCTGAATAATTTGGTCATACATATGATCTGATCTCCATCTAAGTCACAACAATAGACAAACACTGTCTCACTTAATTAATACCACACAGACAATTGTAGGTTTTCATGTTTTTATTTCACACAATGTAAACATTCACAGTGCAGGGTGGAAAATGCATGTGAACCCTTGGATTTAATAACTGGTTGATCCTACTTTGGCAGCAATAACCTCAATCAAACATTTCCTGTAGTTGCAGATCAGACCTGCACAACAGTCAGGAGGAATTTTGGACCATTCCTCTTTACAAAACTGCTTCAGTTCAGCAAAATTCTTGGGATGTCTGGTATGAATCTCTCTCTTGAGGTCATACCATAGCATCTCAATCGGGTTGAGGTCAGGACTCTGACTGGGCCACTCCAGAGGGCATATTTTCTTCTGTTGAAGCCATACTGTTGTTGATTGACTTCTGTGCTTTGGGTCCTTGTCCTGTTGCATCACCCATCCTATGTTGAGCTTCGATTGGTGGACAGATGGCCTTAAGTTAAGCAAAATATCTTCATAAACTTGGGAATTTCCAGGCCCTGAGGCAGCAAAGCAGCCCCAAACCATGATGCCCCTCCACCACACTTCACAGTTGGGATTGAGGTTTTGATGTTGGTAAATTTTTTCCTCCACACATTCTTGCGTTTACCTTCCAAGCAACTCAACTTTTTTGTTTCATCTGACCACAAATTTTTTTTGCCAGTAGTGCTGTGGAACATCCAGGTGCTCTTTTGCAAACTTCAAACGTGCAGCAGTGTTTTTTAGCGTAGATTTGTCAACGGTGATGTTAGCATGTGCCAGAGATGTATGTAAGTCTTTAGCATGTTTTTGGACTGTGGAAGGAAACCGGAGAATCCGAAGTCAATAAAAACATCCATCCATCATCTACCGCTTTATCCTCCAAATCTCAGCTGACACAGGGTGATAGGCTGGGTACAGTTTGCCAGTCAATTGCAGGGCCACACACATATAGACAAACAACCATTCACTCTCACACTTATGGTCACTTTAGAGTGACCAATTTACCTAATCCCCATATTGCATGTTTTTGGACTGTGGGAGGAAGCCGGAGAACCCAGAGAAAAACCACACACACACAGGGAGAACATGCAAACTCCATGCCGAAAGGCCCTTGTTCCAATAAAACTGTTTTTGTCAATTGGTATGCCTTAGACGACGAATAGATCATATTTAATGACCAATTTATCCAGAAATCCAGGTAATTCCAAAGGGTTCACATACTTTTATCTAAATTATGTAAATTGGGTGTGTATTTGTTTGATTGATTTCCTGTCTGTATAGTATTTATACAAATAAGATGATCAACACATTAAGTAAGTCCAGAAAAAGTGTTAATAGTAACATAAAGGAAGACCCGGTTCAAAAAACTAATTTAATTGCACGCTATATTTAGCATTTTTTCATCACTTTAATGTGCAATAAGGCAGTCATTTCCTTTGACATTTTGACAGTGTATTCAACAACACTAATCGCAATAGTTGATTGGTAAAAGATTGCTGTCACACCTGCCCAGAAGCTTTAAACAGAGAACATTGTGTTCATCTCATATTTATTTCATTAAATATAAGATTGTAAATCAGGTGACATCTTTATATAAAATCATCACCTACTGTGGCAAAGTCAAAGAAAAATGAAATACAGCTAAACAAATTCAACTCATGTCTCATAATGGATTTACAAATACACTGATGGCACACTAATAAAACTGTAAATATACTGACATCATGACAAGCCTCCAATATCAAGCTGCCGGCGGTGTTTCAGTTTAAATTCATTCCAAATAAATCTCATGGTCATAAACGACTCGTAGTTTGCTGCGCATTGAGTAGACAGGGAGTTATGAAAAGTAACCTTTCAGGAAATGGATTCTCCTCATCAGAGCAACCGAGGAAGAACAAACTGTGACAGAGTGTGTCAATCTCCATCTCTACAGCCGGCCTCTACAGTGACCTGTCGTTGGCCCCTGAGGTTGATTGTTCTGTTGGGTAGCCAGTTCAGTTGTGAAAATGCTCCACATGTGCACTTCACCTGTCTGGCCAGGATTAGATGGGAAAGTTAACAAGCTTTCCTGAGTATACATATTCATAAGGCTCTGTGGACAGGATGAGTGATGTGCCTGTCAGTGGTCCTAAATCACATATTGATCATTGATCAACTGAAGCAATTTAACAAAGTCTCTCCCTGCCTTAAGTGTAAGAAACTAAAAAAGTATGTGGTCCATTAAAAAATGTAATTAAATTATGTATATTTCTGTGCTCAATAACATTATTTTCATTTAAGCCCCAGTCAAATTTCCCAACTAAAACACATTTAATTCCATAAGGAACGTATTTGTTCCATATCGTGTATTAAATGCAGGCTAAAATATATGAATATGCATAAAACAAATATGCTTGCTTTAACCTTTTGCATCTTAAGCATATGTTGACAATAAATGGACACACTCATTACACTATGTTCTCCATTTTGCAAACTCAGTGAATGGATAAGCCATATTTATATGGACTGTATATTTGGGCTATTGTTTTGTGGAATTTGCGTGTGTCCATTTATTATCAATTTGTGTTGTTTTTCAAATTAACAGCATAGAAACACACGTGGAAAGTCCATATTATCAACAATTTTACATCACAGCACACAGTTGTTGATCCCCCGCTGCCTCCCTTAGAAATTATTTAAACTAATTATTATATTTTCATGACTTCCGTGTTTGAAATCCTAGGTTAGGATTACCCTCAGTGACACACATTTGCCAAACAAGGCAGTAGCAGAACAACAACTCCTGTGAAGGTGAGCAGTTTACACAATTCATATTCCAGTCTGAAGAGGCTGTCTGACTGAGATAAAGGGGCAAACATATTCTCATATTGTGGACAAAATTTCCATAGGTGAGCCCTTGTGAAGTGGCTAAAATCTAGTTTTTCCTAGTATGCCATTTTTTTCAGTGCAGGGGTGTGTGCACCTGAACCACATTTAAAAAAACCTGAGCTGTCATTTTAAAGAAATGTACCTGTTTTTAAGCCTTAGGCTGTTTTTTTTGTGTCCATACCAAATCTACCTTTCTCCCACTGCAGCTGCAGATACACAGTGAATAACATAGCTGCCCTGATGAACAGTTACATACACACAGGTGGCCCAGGAACAAAAACTTTTCCATCACAGCCATCGTCAACAGGTAGTTTTGACATCAGGAGAGAAATGCGACAATGGACTGACCGAAAATTATTTGTGACTCTGAAATGTAATGGATGCTTATTTTGGACCCGCTTCGGCTCTGCTCCCACGCAAAAGCTAATGGGTTTGCCCATTGTGCCATTTCCTGGTAAGAAAAAACTCCCATGAGGCTTAAAGTGGGTGCCTCTTATCTTAAGCTGGGCTGGAAGCAGAGGCAGGAAGTGACCTCACCCCTAAAGCGAGCTTGATAACATAATTCCGCTCCTATACAGTACATGCCAGTTGTAATGCAGCAGCTCTGGATAAGAATAGAACATGTTGTTTTGGCATCCAGGGAGAGCTGTTGTAATCAGATAGTGTGCTAATGCTTCTGAGTAAATATTCTAGGAGGGAAAAGGGGAAATTTGATGAAACAATCTTCCAAAAAAAGCAGATGACGATCTAGTTTGCAAAATGAGCCTGTCATCATACTAATTTGAGCCTTTAACCAGTCACGTCATTCAGTAGTCGCAACTGCAGATATTTTAAGAAAAAAAAACACATGCTAAAAATGGTGTAGTCCTCTCAAACCTTCAATTTGAAGAGTGATAGCGGCACACAACTGCTTCAAAAATAGATTATTATCTAGCTGTCAGTGAAATGAAGGTCAAACACACATTTATCTTCCCCAGACGGAAGTTTTGCAATCCTGTGTTTCCACATTAGTCACAAGAAACTTTCGTGACCCTGACTGATGCATGGCAGAATCAGGTGTAGTCTTACACGGCACTGAATGCTCCAAATCAGTTTAATCTTGATTTCCCACCACCAATGCTCCTCCTGGGCTCCTGTAATCAAGTTCAGATTCTTGGAAGTTGGGCAGGTAGGATTTACAGGAAATATCACTGACAGCAGCTCCAACATGTGCAAGATTTAGGAGGGTTGATAGAAGACGAATCCATTGCAGGGCCAACATATAGAACCATTCACACCACAATTTCAAGTGTTCAATTAGTCTAATCCAAACCTATGTATTTGGATTGTGGTAGGAAACCCATGTGCACACGGGGAGAACATGCACACTCCACACAACCAGAATTTGACCTTCTTGCTGCAAAGCAACAGTGCTTGCCACCACCCCATCATGTGACCCTTAGTGTGTTGTATAATCTTTTCAAAATAGAAAACAAAAAATAAATAGTTTACCCTCAGTATAAGCCTTTCATATGTACTTAAGGCAAGGGCCTTGCTTCACCAAGAGCAGCTTTCTAGAGCAGCTTGAATGGATAAGCCATGAAACCCAAACATGTATTTAGTATTTTGAAGTGGGAGTCTGCTACTCAAATGCAGGAGAAGGGTATCCTTTGTGGTATGTGAAGGCCACCATAGTTTCCTGACAGGCTTGGGGAAGGGAAATATGCAGTCTCACCAATAGATGTCACTAATTCTTATTCACTGGATCTATAAAGTAATTGATGTGCAATGACACATAAATGAATTTGAGCAATTTGCTGAGACAACTGCTGCAGAGTGTGTCCGTTTAATGTCAATTTTCTTTGCTTTTAAAAAATAAAAAATAAAAAATAACAGCATAGAAATGCTTTATTTGGTCCTTCCTTCCTGGAAGCATGAATTAACGCACTGTTTTTATAAGCATGCTTCCTGTGAGGAATACAATTGTTGGGAGTGAATAAATGAGGCTCTTTGGACATCATTGTTTGACCTCTGATACAAGGTTAATAATATGCATATTTGTGCTATTGTTTTCTTAATTTTGATAATATATGGATTTGAGCAATTGTGTCCATTTATTATCAATTGTTGTTGTTTTTCAAATTAACAGCATAGAAACATATGTGGAGACTGAAGTTTATGTCATGGCTTTGTGTAAATATTTATTTCTCTCTCTCTCTCTGTCTCCACAAACACACATCTGTCGAGAGGTTTTATCATTTTAGCTGTGCACGACATTGCATCATTGCTCTGGCAAAGTGCATTTAATTAATGTAAACTTTCTCCTTATGACAAGAAATGATTCAGGTATGTTTTTTCTCCCCTGTGGCAATCCTACGCTTCCATACGTCTACACTTACTTTCCTGTCTCCATTGGTTATCAGAGAAATAGTAATGGAGTGTTTATCACTGAAGCACATCCTAGAAAAGCATAGTGTATTATTCTTTGATCTACAATCTGACATACCTATGTATTTCAGCCCCTCTTTCACACTGTATATAACAGGATATAAAAATGTCCAGTTTGCAGAGGGAAACAAAAAAAAGGGCAGTTTTCTCCCTTCAGTAGTCTTTATCATTATCCTAGAACAAACAATTACTATTCATGGGTATGTTACATATAATCTATACAGATGAAAAAAGGTTTCAATGTTACTCTTTGCCTTACAACATTATTCCGGGTTCACAACCCAGTCCAACCGAGGGCGTATCTGTGCGGGTGGAGGCAATCTTTTGCAAATAATAATATATATATAATAATGATAATAATAATAATAATAATATAAATAATAAATAATATATGCAAATAAATGGTCAAAATTGAATAATTGTGTAGGCAATTACTGTTCATTTTCTGTCTCAAAAAACTAAAGAGAATTGCACTTTCACACAATGTTAGGTACATTTTTCTTAAGCTAATAAATTGTATTAAACTGCTGCAGTTAGATAACGTACATAATGGTAAATGGTCTGTATTTATATCGTGATTTTTGTAATCTTATGACCATTTAAAATGCATACAGTACCTATGAGCAGTCCATTTCTATCACTCATCAAGAGCAACATAGGGTTAAGCATAAGTCAAGCATGTAGACTAGTGGGAATCCAACCGACAACCTTCTATTTTGAAAGACGACTCACTGTACCACTGAGCTACCATCCCCCCAGTAAAAACTGCCTTTTACTGACAGGTGCAATACTGACAGGTACAATTGGTACTTCTATTTTCCACTGTGGACTCTAATGTGTTGGTACAGAATGAATGAATGGAGATAATGTTTCATAGTACTGTTGGGCCCCTTTTTTTTTTCTTAAATATACAGTACATTACTGGAGACTGTATGTGGACAAAAACATCAGCATGTCTTGTTTGTAGTTTGTACTGCATGTGTCCATTTCCTTTACCTCTCAAGCACCTGACAGAAAGCAGACCTCTGACGTTTGAGGACATGATGAACGGAACCAGCGTCAGAACAATTCATGACAAATAGGACTGTGGCATAAAAGCAGGAAGCTGGCACAGGAGGGCTAATGCAAACATCAGTGAGGTTTCCCCTCCTGCACTCCAGATACGAATGCATTGTTCTCACTGCCGCGTGGACTGCAGCTCGTACAAAAAAAAGGGGACTCCTGTGTTACACTCACTTTTCCTGAATTGTGTGAGAATAATGGCAATGAAAACAGATGCTTTGACATAATAGGGCCGGCTGTATAGGGACTGCTTTTCTGCAGAATGGAGCATTGTATTTGTCTCTTTGTGAAAAGTAGCCGTTATGCATTCAAGGAAGTTAGGTTATTGTTGTCATTTAGAACAATATACAGTAAAGATCAATGACCCAAGCACTACACAGTGACTCATGAAACAACCACCTCAATTAGTTTGACAAGTCTGGTTTTTCGTTGTGTTAAAATGTTGATGTTCATGGTGAAATATCTTCATCTCCTCTATTCCACTATTATTATTATTCATATTGTTGTTACAGTTATAGTCTATATAATTTTTTTCGTTAGATCTAATACAATTCAAAATATGTAAAATGCAATGGGTAACACTTTAGATTAGGGGACACATATTCACCCTTAATTAGTTGCTTATTAACATGCAAATTAGTAACATAGTGGCTCTTAATTAGTCATTATTAAGTACTTATTAATGTCTTATTATGCATGGCCTTATAACACAACCAGTAAGCCATTAACTAAGAGTTTTCCCTCAGTAACCTCAGAATTATTGCTTATTAGTAGTAAGTGAAGAAGTTGTACATGAATTACAATCTCAATAAGCTTTGCTTAGTATGGACTTTATAAGGTGGTAGTATCACAAGAATAGGAAAAGGAGGTAACTTTAAATTAGGGAACATGTTGGTAAATAACTACTTGTGAATTAGTAGTGATCAAGATGTCACTTTAGTATGGGGAACATATTCTAAGTAACAATACTTAACATACTTAATTTGCAGTTATTTGGACACTATTAACACTTGAAGTTTTGTGTTTTGTTATTTAAGAACAGACCATATTCATTAGGTGTTATTAGGGAGAATAACTACTCCCGTGATAATGTTTGATTGATTGGTTTGATTGATACTCACATGATGAGTCAAGATGCCCAGAGAGAAATAAAAAGGAAACAAAAACTGTACACAAAAACAGGACAGGATGAAAATAGCAACAAATAAGAGTTATAATATAAAAATAAACAGCCTAAATCAGTCACAGCAAGGAGTGGCATATAATGCATATAGAGATGGTGCATATATTGTGCGATCTTTGTAGCAGGGCATTCATGAAAGCTGTCACAAGTAAAGAAAAATGCAGCTGCAAAACGTTGACCACAAATGCCACCAAACCATCCATAAAAGGGAGAAGCCACTCCATCTTCTCACACCCACCACGGCTAAAGATCAATGCCCAAACTATTGGAGGTCTTAGCAAATAAAATAAAAATAGTCCAATGACACCCAGCTGTTAATGTGTCTGTCAAGTTTGAATAGCAGAACATTTAAACCAGAATGTAACTGAGAGTTTGGAGGGGGATAGACTGAGAGGAATAATTAAAATTGTTAATTCTGTAATTTTCATTCAATCAGACAGGCTTCATTGTGAAGATGAAAGGGTGCAATTGATGCTAATGAATCAAAGCACATTTTGGGATTTTTTTTTTTAATCATCTGGTAGCTCTAATATACAAAATATCTTGTATTGTGACATATTATGAAACTATAAGCAAGGTGATATTTTGTGACAACCCAACCCATACTGTGCTTCAAAGAATTAAATGAGTATAGCAGCATAAAATGTTGTATTTCTTTTATTCGCTACATGAGCTACGCGTGTAATTTAATCTAATTTAATCAGTTCATGATGACTAATAACCCTATAAGATTGCAGATCCCCATAAGGCACATTAAAGTCAGCAGTGTATATCATGCACTGTGGTCCTAAACGGCTTAAGAACACCAAGCCATATGCTGTCTTCCTCCTTCTTTGTCATCTTGTCACGGGCTTGTGTTTTCTGTTCCCCTCAGCTCAGCAAAAGTGAATCACAGCTGCTATATTTATGACACTGTCAGTCTCCCAACCCTGCTGTCTCTGGACTGTGTAATTTAACATGACAAAAGTGAACAAAAAGTGCCACACAGGATAAATGCTCACAGGAAGAGACTTGACAGTGATGTATGGTGAGGGGCTGACAGAAACCAAAGATTACAAATATGTATGACAAAATTAATGAATATGCATGAAAATATGATTTCTATAGGCAGCTGGAAATATGTATTTTTTTATGTTGAAATGCCTCAAAATGTGAGTGTCCTAAGCCAAGGTCCTAACTGACATGGGGGCTAAAGGCACAGCGAAATCTGGACAGGTCACCAGCCTGTCACAAGACCAAATTCCCATGTTTATATACAGCCGATTTAGAGTTTTCAACATAAAGCAACAGGAAGAATGTGTAAATTCAATGCAGAGAAGACTAACTCAAAGCAGCACTAAGACCTGAGACTTTCTTGTGCGTAGGGATAAGCTGATACGATGCTTAGTATCAGTCCAATGCTGATAAAACAGATAAAAATGCAAAATGTAATACAATCCAAACATTTTTCATAAGCACATGAGGACCTATAGCTGCCGCTCCCTATACGCAGAATGCGTGGGGCCCCAAGTACCTGGTGGGTGCCCCAAAATTAAGGTTGATAAAAAATGTCATGACAATCATTATGTAGTGTATTCACTTGGATGAACACATTAACTCAGCTAGGTTTTGTCTTGAATGTCTTAAAAATGTACCTTTCATTGTATTGATAAGCAAACAGAAGATCTCTCAGGAGAGAGTTATGTAGGGATTTAGATGTATCACCTATGACAGTTTACAACAGGTTCACAGCAGAGGTCGACAGGTCAGGCCTGGACACTGCCTTGTTTGGGATCTGGTCAGCACAGAGAATGTATACCAATACAATTTTTGTTTTTCAGGGACAAGGCACCTGGACAAACAGGAGACAAGTCTTCTCTGTCTAACACCAGGTGGCTTCTATATTAAGATAGAATACCTAAAATGGTCAAATGTGAGGTATAGGATGATGTCACAGAACCTTTGAAAACATGGCCCTGCTCTTATGCGGGCAGAATTGTTCGGAGATTCGGCAGGAACATTCTCCCGAGCTGCTGCAGAAGCTTGGTCTGATGCCTGACTTGTATCCAAATAAAATCCCCTTTTGTTCGGTACGAGTCCTGTGTCAGCAAGGTTTCTTTCTACAACATCAACTCATCACCTATCGTTCATAAGAAGGAAGGAGGCCTGACTAAAACATGACAATTACTTGGAGTTTATGGTGTCATAGAGAGGAAAGCACTGTGGTGACTTTTCTCTGGGCAACTTCTCTCTGATTTACTTAAAGCCACCGGCCAAAACATCTCAATATTCGATTACTTAATATATACATTTTCATATGTATATTTATGTTAAATGTGAATTTAAAAATAAATAGAAAATGGAACTATTCTGCTGCAATTCAGTATTGTGCACACACAGTAATACAGTTGTGCATATAGGCTACAGTATAGTTTAGGGCAAATATTTTGTTTAGGACAATACAGCACTTTAATGTAGTTTTTGAACGTGTGAAAAATATGTGTGTGTGTGTGTGTTTACTTCCTTTCATACCTTAATCATGTGCATAATTATTTTGTTCATCTTTGGAATCTGCAGTTATTATTATTTTATTATATTGTAATGCTGTTGTTAAGAAAGCTTATATATTACTTATTTATTACTTTATATATTACTGATGCTGCTGTTGTTCTATAACTTAATATATACATTTTCATATGTATATGTAATGTCAATTTTAAAATAAAGGTAAAGGTTTGAGTGGAACTCTCAAAATTTGTGTGCACCTGTGTTGACCCCCAAAAGCTTAACAGTGGCCCTGCACATGTGTGTGCATGAATGTGACGCCGTAGTTTCTCCTCAGGGTGCCACCTTGATAAATCTCCAGTTGTCTTGCGATGTTATCAGTCATGCAGCCTCTCACAGCGTCATACAAAGTCTATACATGTAAGGTAAAGAGTCCTACTACTAGTGGTAGTTAATCAGTTAACTAGTGACACCTTTGGAAGAAAACAAAGCATTTAAGCCTCACTAGTTAACCAGTAAGATCAAAAAACACCCTCGTTAGTATGACATAGTAGACATTTATGCTTTCACTTTCACTGTTACCTGTAATGTGCTGCCACGAGTTAACTAACTGTAGCTCTTCAGGCCAGCTAGTTAGCTAGTGATACAATTAATGTGGGTGGGATATAACAAAAGATTTGATTGGTAAATATCCTTATATTTGAACTTGGGAGCTTATAGTAAATTCCAAAGTACATTGCACCCCTTCATTAGCATTTGGTGCAACTAGTGTGAATAGCGTGAATTGTGGCACTCACTGGTTTAACTAGTAACCCTTTTTGCCTCACTAGTTAACTAGTGAGGTCAAAAACACATCAACTAGTGTGAATCGAGAGTATATGAGCTCCTACTAGTTGAACTAGTCAACATTGTCCTTCTCAGTTGACTGGTAAGGTAAAAGGGGGCTTCAACTAGAGTGACTTTTTGGCTCCTACTGCACATAGTTGTAACATTGTAGATAACTAGTAAACTAGTAACATGACAGGGTTTTTGCAGTTTAAGACATTGAGCAATACAATTTTGGTCCAAAGGGCCAATAGTTTGTCTAAAAGCTGACCGATGCCTGATGTCAAGTATATGGAATACATACTCAAATGGCTTTCCATTTAAATGGGTTCATGGAGTTTTTCACATCCTTGATGTAATCTAAAATAATCCAAACAAATCAAATCAATAGAGTCCTCACAAGAGTCTTTAATTGAATAAAATGTCTGTATACTGCTATGTGCTACAGAGACAGTAACTCTGCATTGCACACACAATTGTTTTTCAAAATGCATCACATCTGCTGTGTTTACACCTGCTGTTCACACTACAGAACTTTTGAAAACTATATTCAATACAGCGTGTGCGTAAATGTCCCAGAATAGCCATACCCCCAAACATGACAGAGAAAAATGGATGGTTGTCAAGACAGCCAAGGTGACTACAGCCACAAAATGAGCAGTAAGTCACAAGTAGAAAACAAACAGGCAACATCAAATCCTATATTGGACAGAACCAATGTTTTTTTTCTGTTGTTTCTTTAACCTTTATTTTACCAGGTAAACCCCTTGAGATCAAGCTGTCTTTCACTGGAGTGACCTGACCCAGAGGTCAGCAACACACACCATAATAAATATTTACTAAATAAATAAATGCATCCCACCCAAAATATATTCAAGCAGAACAGCCCCTCTCTCTTGTATATTATGCTAAAAGTTTATTACGAAATTGCTGTCTAATTCCAAAAATGTCCGGCTTATTGTATCAGTATTTTCTAGCAGCAAAATGTGTTTGCTCATACTAACAAAAGCTACTTGGTCAGCAGACAAGACTTGTCTCTGTCCCAATGTCATGTGCCTGAGGCCCCAAGGTCACTTTGAAACTCCCCTGGATCTAAGGACAGCTATTATTTCCATTCCAGTGCAATGTTTGATTAATATCACCGCAACTGGTGAAACACCACTTACCTATAATGAGATTACATCACTATTCACCATTACCTGAAGTCCCTCAAGTTGTACACTCGCAGCAACTGAGCCATAAAATCCTGTATGAAACATATATTAGGGTTTGTTTTGCAAGTTTTCTGTCCTCTAATGTTCACATACAACTTGCAGTAGCTTTCTCTACAGAAAAAAAGTTTTTCTTTGTTTTTATCACTTGGACAAGGAATCAGCTAATCATTAGTAATGATCTTGAAACAAATGAACTCTAACTACATCTATTTCTGTTTTGGCTAAAGAAACTACACAGTACTCATTAATAATGCATATTATAGATGTCCCTATAGATTATCCATGATGGCTATTTTATTTTGGAATAATGCCTGTTTGGCACACACACTGGTATGTGCAGCTATTTTTCTTAGGACACTGTATTGTATTGCCTGTTAATGCTTAACCCTAACCTAACCACTATTCAAATCTTAGCCCTAAACGCTCTAAACATTTCCTCAGAAATGAGGTTCTGCCTCATTAGGACCAGATTTGGGTCTCCAAATGGACTCTTGGTGTGACATGTATGTCAGAAAAGGTCATAAAGAGGTAAAAAAATACAAGTACACTCGCACACAAACAAAAAGATCAATGACATTCGGCTGGTAAGTCATTACCCTGCGGTGTGTGCTGAGTTTGCACCGTTTTGTCTTAAATTTGGTTAAACTGTGTTGGCATCACAAATCAAAGGGGGCTGTGTGTGTGTGTGTGTGTGTGTGTGTGTAACACATATGTTTTAAATCCTTGGCCTTCAAAGGTATGCAACACACACACACACACATACATCAGAGTCAAAGAAATCGTGAACAAACTTTGGTAGTGGCACACACCAGTATAAACAGTCTATAACCATTCAAACATGAAAAAAACATCATTACCTGAATGTGCACATGCTGGCTTACCTCTGTTGTTTTTACAACTAATATGTCATCATGAAGCATATTTATGAGTTAGCCGATTAATGTTGCTTGCCAGAGGCCATTGGCTTAAACTCAATCCCATACTTTGCTACTTCAGACTGATCCTTTCCAAGTGGTGGATCGGCTAAATCAACACTCGCATTCCCATATAGTACCATGAAGCTTGAATGTCTGTTGCCTCAGTATAGTCTCAGGTCTGGACTTCATTTACCAACTCTATATAGGTCCATATAGGTCAGGCGCGCTGTGTTTGGCTAGTTTATGCCAATTTTGTCATGTGAACTAACCAAAATTTGGCAGGGACATTTCAAGAGGCTTCCATACACATTAATAAGAGTTCTTACAAATGTGCCATTGTTGTGGACTTTTTTTTTTTGCATCACCTAGAGTCACGTTGTTGGTTCATTTGTGCTCACTAGTGAATGGCGACTGCTTGCCCCCAGGCAGTAACCAACAGCCAACAACAGTGTAACCAACAGTATGAATAAAGCAGTCGAACCTCCTTACTTTCTGCTAAGACCACTCTCATTTTGCCCAGTGTGATTCACTGGGGTGCACACAAACATCAAGTCCTCCATTTTAAACTGGAATATTGGAAGATTATCTGTCTCGATTGGCTCATGCAACATCATGCCATATAAAGTTTTGCATAATTTTGAAAATTTCAAAACTAAATCGACTGAAGTGGATGATGTGTCTTTGTGGAACTCCACCAAGTGCAACTTGTGGAAAATTTATGTTCACTTGCATCTTTGCATCAAATTTCCATTCTCATTGCACAAGACATTTGAATAATACTGTATATGGTGTGAACACACAATTATATGGTTGGTAACCGGTTGGTACGGTGGCCTGGAAGTGCAAACCAGTATTACAAAATTTTGTGTGTAGAGTTAGCATGCAATGCCCAAGCTTCCTTTGTCCTCTTTCCTGTCAGTCAAATCTCTGTTTAATGTCCAAAAGAACTCATGTAAGCTCAAGGTAATTCAGAACATGTTAAAGCAAGGCTCCACCTCTTGTCCGCATCTTATGGACATTCGTCTGTTGTTGCGCATGAGTTTCTGACCCAAAATATATCCTGCTTTGTTTGCCGAAAGTGAATGCAAACAGTCGTCCTCTCAAGTCATGGTGCAGAACTCTGATAATCTGATAAACAAGAAAAACTCAGCAACGCAAGAGACTGGTATATAATGCAACATTCCTTGCTGCAGTTACAGCCAGCTTTGCTGTGCAGTGATGGATGCTGCACTTCCATCACCAGTTTGCCAGGACGGGCGATTTGAAATCAGATATGAGCAGCAAGAGCAGACATATTTCAAACACCAAATGTGTTTTGAATCAGAGAAAAAAAGAAGAAGAACCATCTATGGTATTCTGCCTCATATATCAGATAACAGGTAGAGGTCATTCATGAAAACTAAAATAACTATAATTAATGAAATTAATTCAGTCTAATGTCAACAAGTTATATGACAATCTTTCATGTAATTTGCTGACTTCAGATTGAATAAACTTTAATTCATTCATTTGTTAGGTTTGTCACCCACTTTTTCATTATTGGTTCTGGGTGTACTTGGTCTTTTACCCAAGGTCAAAAAGGACTGGCTCTTGCCTCCCTTGCAACTCGTCAAGGTACAAAATGGATGGATGGATAATTTTATTTGTTCATTCATTCATTCATTCATTCATTATTAGTGCACCACTTTCTCCTCCACATGAGGGTCACAGTGCTGCTGGAGCCAATCAGAGTTGAGGGAAAGGCAGTTTACATCCTTGACAGGTAGGATGGATGGATAATAGTATATAAAAGCTGAGTAAACCTGAGGAGATGAGCACTTTTGTCATTGTCAGACTCAATGTGCAATTGTGGCTGAACTGTTCATTTATTGCCTGTATGCTGGGCTGGAAAATGGGCCTCATGCCAGACGAGAGGTCAGGAATCAATACGAAATATTGCTAGTGGCCATCAACGCTTGTGATTTTAGGCACATGTCACCATCATGTGACAGGATGCGTTGTATTCCTCATGTGCAACAAAACATCCCTGAACCCTGGCGATGGGAGTGCAGTCACTCGAGTATTCTTTTTGCATGAGAAGCGTTATTCAATCAGACAAATCATTGACCTTTTGCGATGAAACCAAACAACTGGATGACAATGAGTTTCCCTTGGTAACCAACAGAACACAAAGCGCTCTTTGTGATTAGTGATTGAACAGAAAGTGAAAAAAATAAGTAAAAAAAATGGTCCTCCTCATTGGTCTAATACAGACTGCATCTACAAATAGCAACACAATATCAGCAGAAGGACAAACAAGACCACTTTATTTGTCTGTTTGATGCACTTACATGCTCAAACTGTTTTGATGTAATTCCACTCATGACTCATCCTTTAACCAATGGCCAATAAAACAGCCACTCATAGATCATCCCTTTGAGCAGCAGTGGGATTTGAATGCGGCTGTGTGCTGTTTTTTGCTTGCTACGTGTTAATAAAGTATGGCAGCAACATCACAGTCACCATGGAAATGAGGTCTATATTCATATTCGCACCACACGAGAGATGAGACGTGTCTGGCACAACTGGAAGAAAGGCAACATCCGAAAGCAACACTTCAGTCACATCTTTTTTATCCTCACTTAGCAATAGCATTTGGCTTTTAGCTGTATGTTCTCTGCAGCTTCAGCTAACCTTGGAGCCTTGGGATTAGCAGAAGTGTTAGACAGGAGCCAAAAACAAATCCTCTCACACACCTAGCTGTCTCTTCCCCTTCTGTTATTAAACACATCCACAGTGCTATGTTGTGGAAGTATATATCAGCACCAATCATTGTCACACTGTAGTGAGGTAAGGGCACCTTATTACCTACACCAAGGAGGTTATGTTTTCAGTTGGTTTATCTGCAAGTGGGTACTTCTTTTGGTTACTTACTGTATTCAGTTCTTGATGGATCAATCATATTTTTTTTGTGATACGTAGGTGATCACCCATGTATGTTCTAATTAAATTATGGTAAGAATCTATCCACTAATGATGTCACAAAACATATACAATTTCCAACAAATCCTTTTATTTACGCACAGTACAATCCCCAAGGTGTAATAGAAGAACAATAGTAAGTCAACTCATCAGATTTTAATGCAATTTGGTATGTGTATGCAGGATAAGACACTGCATTTCTAAAACTAAGTTTTATCTGGACCTGATCCTCATTACGGATTTGGAAGCAATGTCAATTTTACATGGTCCGGTCCCGTTGAAGTAAAGATGTGTATATCTCAGTGATATATTGACATATATATATAGATCTTCCCTATAGTTTAAAGGCGACATAGACCGGAAGCTCCAATTAACGCTGTGTTTGTGTGTGTATCTGCGTCATTACCTCGTTTATGAAACCCTAAAGTTTCAGAACAAACAGTTCAGCCACTGCTGAGAAAATAGGGTTGTATTGTTTTCCTGGGCTCTGCGAAGCGGATCGGCACTTCCGTATGTTGATGTTGTCATCAGTAAACCTCACCACCATAGCGCCTCCTGGTGCGGGCACTAGTCTGGTTGCGTACATTCAACCACAGAAGAAGAATAACTACTCTCGTTGTAGCTGCTGAGATGCAGAGCATCCACTGTGCCAGAGGGGGAGCTGTGTATCTGAGAGCTGGCCTACCAATTACGTCACTTCCAGGTACCTGGCCAATCACAGGACAGTGAGAAAGCTCTCGATGGCTGGCCAATCACAACACAGTCCACGTTCTGAGGGTGTGATTTTGGTCTGAAACAGCGTGGCTGACGAGAGCGTCAGTGAGGAGATATTTTGATCGGCTCATTTGCAGCGACTGGGAGGTTTTTAACCATGAAAACAAGTTAATATATGTAAGTAGACCTCCATAACTAACATATATGTGCTATACCAGCATTCGATGTCACCTTTAATATATCCTTCTCATTCTACTTTTAACTGTGTTTTAGGGCAGGTGCAGTACTTGTTATTCTGTATTATTTATAGTCTGTAAATGAAATGTCCTTTGTGGGCTGTTTTTGTTGTGCTGTGTATAGTTCTGCAGATATTATAGCACTTTTGCCCAAGAAAAAAAAGTATGTTTGATTTGATTTATTTCAATATCAGAGAGTTTCAAAGATGGGAAGATTGCTTTGTGGGATTTTGTGTTGCATTGCCCCTTTATGTCTATGCCTATATCCCAAAAAGTCGAGTTTCCCATTTCATCCTCTCTCTAGACTTTTGTTTTGAAGGTTTCAAACAAATACCTCTGCCCAGAGTCATATTGACTCATGGGGGAGCAATGCAGTTGTCAGAGAGTCCTGCTGATACTGTAATATACATATAAAG
This sequence comes from Solea solea, assembly GCF_958295425.1. Lineage (NCBI taxonomy): Eukaryota > Metazoa > Chordata > Actinopteri > Pleuronectiformes > Soleidae > Solea > Solea solea. The sequence goes on from NC_081135.1 coordinate 12,486,001, forward strand.
AAAGTCCTATATTGAATCAGTTGACACAAATGGTCACTTAATAATCAGAATCAGAATCAGAATCTGCTTTATTGGCCAAGTATGTGAACACATACAAGGAATTTGACTCCGGTTTTATCCTTAGCACACGCTGTACATTAAACGTAAAACATGAACATACAGAAACATCAACATCACATAATATACATTCAACTGGAAAAAACAGGACAACAAAGAACAATAATTTAAAATGAGTGGTAAAAATGAATAAATAAGGTGTTCAGAGGTCCGGTCTATTTTTAAATATATATATTTAGGTGTATATATATACAGTATATTACATTATTTACAGGGTGAGAATATAAAGTGCAAAATAGTGAATAAATAATAAACTCTGTTGGATTTGGAGTGGTTAATGACACTGGGTGACTGATCAAGTGTTCATCAGTGTGACGGCCTGGGGAAAAATACTGTTCTTATGTCTGGATGTTTTGGTGTACAGTGTTCTGTAACGCCTGCCAGAGGGAAGAAGTTCGAACAGATTGTGTCCAGGGTGTGATGGATCTGCAGATATTACCTGCCCGTTTCTTAACTCTGGATGTATTCAAGTCCTGGATGGTGGGTAGTTTAACACCAATGATTCTCTCCCAGCTCCTGGGGCAGGTTGTACTTCCTGAGCTTACGCAGGAAGTACAGCCTCTGCTGGGCCTTTTTGACTATGGAGTCAAAGTTGGGTGCCCACTTTATGTCATGGGAGATGGTAGATCCTAGAAACCTGAAGGTTTCCACAGCTGACGCAGAGTTATTGAGAATGGTGAGGGGGGGCTACTCCTGTCATCTCCACAGTTTTGAGCATGTTCAGCTCCAGGTTGTTCTGACCACACCAGAGGACCAGTTGTTCCACCTCCCGTCTGTATGCAGACTCATCGCTATCTCAGATGAGGCCAACGACTGTTTCAGGAGTTTGACAGATGGATCACTCGAGGTGCAGTTCTCCCTCGTGTAAAGGGAGAAGAGCAGTGGGGAGAGCACACATCCCTGGGGGGCGCCAGTGCTGATTGTCCGGGTCTCACCTGCTGGCTCCTGTCTGTGAGGAAGTTTGTAATCCACTGACAGGTGGGGGCTGGGACGGTGAGCTGTGTGAATTTGCAGGATGTCCGGGATGATGGTGTTGAAGTCCACAAACCTAGCGTATGTCCCTGGGGAGTTGTGGTGATGCAGGATGTAATGCAGACCCATGTTGATTGCATCATCCATGACCTGTTTGCCTGATATGCAAACTGCAGGGGGTCCAGCAGGGGGCCTGTGATGTCCTTCGGGTGGCTCAACACCAGTCTCTCAAAGGCCTTCATGACCACAGACGTCAGGGCCACAGGCCTGTAGTCGTTTAGACCTGAGATTGCTGGTTTCTTGGGGACCGGGATAATTGTAGAGCGTTTGAAGCAGAAGGGGACTTGACACAGCTCCAGTGATCTGTTCAAGATGTGGGTAAAGATGGGGGCCAGCTGGTCAGCACAGACCTTCAGACAGGAGGGTGACATGCCGTCTGATCCTGGAGCTTTCCTGGACTTCTGTTTCCTGAAGAGCTGACACACAGCTAACAAGCCAAACATGCCACTGTATGTCTAAGAAAACATTAGAAAACAGTTACCCATTATGTAAGACAAGATTGAAGAACACAAAATCAAACAGGTTACCAGCCATGTTTGAAATGTTTCAGCAACACGGACAGATACAGACAGACAGACGGTCAGGATTCAACAACACTGCAAACAAAAAATTATGAATCTATGACTAAATTAAATATCAACTACTTTGATAATCTATGAATTGGTTTTAGTGTGTGTTTTTTAATGACTAAATCAAACCATTCTTCAGTGAACAAAGCAATCCAAACTCTCAAACCCTGTACACGATGATCCGTCTTTATTAAAATTTCCTCCTCTCCTGTGTGGTGCCAAATGTCTTAGTCAGTATTTATGTCTCTCTCAATGTAAAGCAACTTGAGGTCATTCTTACCACCTTATGAACACTGGATGTGGGAGGGCCATGAATTGTTGCAAAATGCCCCCAAAGTGCTACTTGGTTTAATTCCATGCCCATGATAATCGATCATGTTGTTCACATCTACGTGCAATGAAGTCACCCTCAATTTAGCATGTGGTCCGTTTTCTCCATATGCTGTGAGAGAGAGTCTGTTTTTTGTCTGTTCCACTATATGATCCATGATGAGTTTTTGTGAAAAATTATGAAGGTGTCTGAAAATCCAACAGTGTTAACCACACAAGGTCCAGTGTGTAAGAATTAGAGGCTGCAGAATGCAACAAAGAAAATACTCCTCTGCTCACTGCTCCCTTTCCCAACGTCTTGAAAGTCGGAACTGGGGTCGATAACAATGCTCTACATGGTCTTTTGTTCACAATAAAAAATTAAACAAAACTATGTGTATATAGTTCATATGTATATATGATGGATTTACTGTGAAATAAATGCAACATAATGCATATTAATAGTAAGCGAGGCAATCTTTCTATGGCGGCAATTTAAAATCCCATGTTGAGGTTGGCGACCTTGGAAATATCGAGTTCCAACTGCAAACGGAACACTCCACAGAACACTTTTTCCAGAGTTTGCGTAAGCTTCTACTTCAAAACACCAAATGTGGAATTGCACAAGCTATAAAGGCAAGGTTTATTATTATTAAGGCCATGAAATCTTAACGTTTTTATTTCAAAACATCAAGGACTTATACAAATGTACTTATATACAGTTTATTCTATTCCTGCAATTTAGCCTCCTAAATGTTATACACTAGATCTTTAACGGGCAATACGCAGTCCTACTATGAGCCAAATACATTCCACGGGCAGCAAGAAGTGGTACATTAGTTTTATTTTTGAAAAGTAATTTATAGAAGTGACTCAGATGATTCTACCAACATTTTTATTAGGTCTTTTTATTCCATCATGTGGACTGTTATGGGTGGACAGTAGCAGGACAATACTCATTTTAGAAAATCGACTCCTACGGCCCAAACTCCTGCCCGCTGCTCAGTCATCCAGCTCCACTCACAGCACAGCCATCTCTGGCACTGTCCTGCAAACAAACACTCCCTCTTTGCCCTCAGCCTTCGCCTGCCAGAAACCTCATATCCCCAATGAATCTTCACTTTATCACTTGTAGCCATGTTCAGCATTGAGATTCATCCAGAGATAAAAGTGACTCCAATTACAAAAATAAAGTGAAGAAAATGTTTTTGTTGAAGTTGATTAAAACAGGTCATCTACCGCTGGTGTTGTAGTGAGAAAACACTTTAAAAAAGTGCACCATTTTTTGGGTTTATGGGGTTTATCGAGCAGGTTTTTTTTTTTGTTTGTTTTTTTTCCTGAATTTAAATTGGATGTATAAAGAACATGTCATTGTCTAAATCGCTCACACCACAGTTCCAGTGGTGAAGAGAGAAAGGCAGCTCATAGCCAAAGCCCATGGACAAGAGGAAAGGCATTAGACTTCAAACTGAAGGATCACCAGGTGAAGGGCTGGGAACCTCTGAGCAAGGCACGCATTCACCCATTGCTCTGTGCCCGGCTTATGTGTTTTCACTATTGGTGTGTAAAAAAAAAAAAAAAATTATATATAGTAATGAAATTCACTATCATCAATGGTGTGCGAAAATAACTATTCAATTCAGAAAAACAACAAAGTGACAACAGTGAAATTTATAAAAAGGGGGAGCAGTCTGGTACATCAAATATTGTACACACACACACTAAGCTGCAACATTCACGCATCAACAGACTTGTGTCCAGAACAACCCTTTTTCACACCATTACTCAAGTGAAACTAACAAACAGGGTCAGGGGTAAATTACCCACATTGTTTCACATAACAACTCTGTAGGCAGGTTTTCAGTCTTCAGAGGCTAAATTTTCCAGTGTACAGTTGTAGCACAGCTCAGCACGGTTTGTGTTGTTTTCCATTACTCCATACCTCCCCAACATGGGTGGGTGCACGAAACTGCTGTGACATTGTTTTATACATGAATCGCGACACACACAAACTTGTGACAATCAAATCAGTTGTTTTTGGCGTACTGAATCATTAGAATCGTTAATAAAAATATGAATCCAGTACTTCCTGCATGACTGTACTAAAATACACCAGAAGGGGTTGTTTATTCATGTATATATATATATATATATATATATATATATATATATATACATACATACATATGTGTGTATATGTTTTTTTTATTAATTATTATTATTTTATTTTATTTATTTGTATTTATATAGATATATAGTTATATGTATATTTTTTACACATACCTACGTGTGTATATGTATTTTTTTATTAATTATTATTATTTTATTTTTTTACATCTAAAGTTCGACATTGTTCGGTTTGATTCCTGTGTCAGACGAGGGGCTCATGATTCTTCCAGTGATTACTCTCTCTGCCAATCAAGGGCTGGCAGTCTGTCACATTTAGTATCACATATAGCATGTACTGTCGCAAATGGAAAAGCAAAAAAAAACAAAAAAACACAGTAGAGTCAAGCTGTGCACTGCCACTGAATAGTGGAAAAGCGCCATTAGTCAGAACTGAAGACGTTTTTCACTTTAAATGTAATTGAACCACTGAATCATTTTTGTTCAGGTGTAAACCATTATGTGTATCTAGTATCTAATAGTCATTTGCAGATCCAAGTTCACAGTGTCCTCTTCACTTCCACAGTGAGTGGAAAGTATTGAAATTATACGTATGGCAATTAAAATCCCCATATCAACTGGTCAAACACCTACTGCATTAAAAAAAAAAATGCCAGTAGCTTTCTTAGTCCACTCTTGCATCACTGGTACACTCTTTCATCATCCTCCTGTCCAATCAGCACAAGGCTCATTGTCCCAGACTCTTCACCCTTTTATAAATGTCAGAACTGTTGCTTCATTGTCTTTCTCTCTCCACCGATGGAATCGTGCGAGCGATTGGGAGGCTCACACAGTTGCAACTCAAACACCTACTCACAACCAGACCATGCCCCCTGCTCGGCTCCCCACTCTCCTACCCTCCTCCTGTGCCTCACTCAGCTCTAAACCCACATTTTTCAAATTCAGGCAATGGACGATGTTAGCTACTCTTTAAAAACAATGATGTTATTAGCGGTGATTGAAAAGCACTGTTCATGAATACTTTCAGTTTCAGTCTGCAGAGATGAGAATCTGCCACAGGAGCCTGGTTGACAACGATGCTCTTGTGATATACCTTAAAAAATAGTTTTAAATGAAAACACGTTTTATGGTTGTGCCTTCAGAGTCAGGGTGAGAACCGTTGTTTCACCTCTGTTCCAAATCTGTATCCATGCATTGACAAGATTTAAGATTAATGCAGTTAATGAGATGGAGAAGGGAGGACTACCTTTTGATAACATTTGGACTCCTGTGCCTTTGGCAAAGTAATCCTCCCATTTAACCAGTACTGGCTGGGGTAGATTTAAAATGAGCAATGGGGATTGGGTACTTTGCTCAGGGGTACCCCAGTCCTTGACCTGGCAGGGATTCTAACCGGTAACCCTCGAGTTACAAGCCAAGGTCTGGCCAATTGCCCAACTTTCCTATATTTAATATGCAGGGGGGTTTGCTTCTGCTGGCTAAGCATTTTCAAATGCTCCTGCTAATTGTTAAGTGTTTGTTTTAAACCACCACAATAACATTCTGTCAAGGTCAGACATTGTGTGACAGTTGTTACTGTTATCATGTGTTTTATGTCTGGTTTGGTGACCTCTCTGATACAGCTCACCCCATCTTTAAACAGACAGCAACACACACACACACAGAAGCAAACAGATGAGGAACAGTGGGTCATTTAGCTGCAACTGTTCACAGGAGGACAAACCCTGCTTTAGGAAGCAGAACAGTGAGCTCTAACCAGCTACTCTCCACATGATAGCTACTGGCAGTGACAAAGTGAATCTGTTAACCCCAGGCCACAGGAGCCATGGGAGGGACATGGAAATAGAAATTAAATCTGCACCAGGCTAATTAGGACCTAAGAGAACCTAAAACTAATCTAAACAAATTATTCTACCAGTGAATTTTAATCCAACCTCAAACCTGGAATCCTCATCTTTATAACTGACTTCAAAAGTAGAATAAAGGAAGAAGTCACTGCGACCTGTAGTTTCTTTAATTAACTGATAAACACAAGCCTAATTATTGCTGCCTTGTGCTTTGTTCCTCATCTAAATCAGCCATTCATAACCTTAAAAATGTTGCTGCCCAGTTTAATTCCAAAATATTCTGCATCTTAAATTCCAAACAAAATTGCTTGAAATCAGGCTCTACTGTAAAAAGTGATACATTCATTTTACCATAAAGGAAACAGATGCTGTGCTGTTGAGTATATGCAATCAATTATTTCCTTCTAGTTATTTTTAATGACCTTGATGGCTCTTTAGTTTGGCTCTTTTTTTTTGTTAATGCATACAAGGGCATACAAGTTACATCTGTAGTTCACAGGAGAAAATCTATGTTGAGCTTAAATACACTGCCTGGCCAAAAAAAAAAGTTGCCACCTGGATTTAACTTAGCAAATAGGTAAGGGGTTGCTGCAGTTGGTCAGGTCTAGGTTCAGCAACATTATGTGCCCAAAGAATGAGGTCAGCTGACTACCTGAATATAATGAATGACCAGATTATACCATCAATGCATTTTTTTTCTTCCCTGATGACATGGGCATATTCCAGGATGACAATGCCAGGATTCATCAGGCTCAAATTGTGAAAGAGTGGTTCAGGGAGCATGAGACATCATTTTCACACATGGATTGGCCACCACAGAGTCCAGACCTTAACCCCATTGAGAATCTTTGGGATGTGCTGGAGAAGGCTTTGCTCAGTGGCCCGACTCTCCCATCATCAATCCAAGATCTTGGTGAAAAATGCATGCAACACTGGACGGAAATAAATCTTGTGACATTGCAGTAGCTTATGGAAACAATGCCACAGTGAATGAGTGCCGTAATCAAAGCTAAAGGCGGTCCAATGATGTGACCCTTTTTTTTTTTTTTTTCGGCCAGGCAGTGTATTCTCCAAAAAAATGTATCCCAATTTATATTTTCTCCATGTTAATTCCATGATCAATCAATCAGCGCTTTGCACAGCAACCATTTTGACAGGTCACAGAGGAGGGAAAAAGCACGGGTGTAAATAATGAAATAAATGATGGCTGAGTTCCATTGATCTGCCTCAGTTTCAGGGTGCATGCTGGTCACTGTCACTGTCCTGACTTACATTAAGTGAACAGAATAATCAATGTTTAGTAGTAATACTTGTGATTTTGCTGCTGTGCAAAAGGCCAACTATGACAAGCTTCAGTACTGAGAAGAGCATATGCTAATCAGAGCATATGCTAATACAGCTACTACTACTACTGATGATGATAATAATAATAATAAAAATAATAACAATAATAGTCATAATAATGCTATATTTTTTAATCATATGACAGCCCTGTTATTAGCAAGAAAATTAATGTTAGATGCTAGTTGTGCCAGCTTAAAGCTGCTGTGTATCCATTTCCTGCAATTGTACTGCCCCATGGAGTGAAACCAATTTGAAAAAATATACCCTGGATTTGTCCAAATTCCAAATCGTAACCTGAACTTACCTCAATTGATGTTGTAGTTGACATAGTAATTAACAGTCATTTCAGTGGTTGGACTATAAAGAGCACTTGGGTCAAAGCTGTTGAGAGTTTTTAAAGTTTTTGAATGTTAAAGTGAATAATCATCGCTGTCATAAAGGCAGCTCAGTCTTATGTTATTTATGTTCTCCTGAGTGAAGCTTAATGGAATTGGCAAAGTCTTCTGCTGTTATGCCTCGTGATTTAGTGAAGTATTGTGTGTGTGGGGGTTTTATGACTTCTGCTACGTTCTGGCTCCATACATCTATACGATCTCTCCTTGTGTTATCACTGTACTTAAACTACTCGATAGTTGTCATGTTTGCCTGGAAAAAAAAAAAAAATAATAATTTTACCTCTTTTTACCTCTGTCAGTTTTCCTGCTTTTTCTTGTCTCCAAACCACAGCTACTATGTGTGTGAGCTCAGGCTTCTCAACAAAAGTGGTGTTTTATTCACGGATCTGCACATCAGTGTGATTGGGTTTTGACTACGTGAAGCACTTTAGGCTGAAATGAGGGTGATGATGATTTCCTGGTTAGGATTATAGTGTATTGCAGTTCTACTCTGAGGTTCTAATTTCCCTAAGTTTCAGTGACAACTTCAAGCTACTCAACTAGTCAACTAGACTTACTTCACCAAGGCCTGAGTTCATAATTTCAAATTCCTGTCCTGAGCATCAGTATCTATTGAAAGCTGTAGTTTTGGGGGTCAAACCAAACCAAAACCTTACCAAATTTTTGTGATCAAAAAATCACAGTTCGTCATTGTTTGTACAGAATATTAATATAAATGCTCCGATAGAATGTAGAGAATTGTGGTGGTAGTTTAATGACATATTGCACATAAACAGAGCTAGTTAGCAGCAGTCCTCAGTAGCACCTGCCGCCTCACAGTCTGCTTCTCTTTCTGTTCCAGGTAAGTCAAATTTGCGGGACAACGACATCTCAGCTAGCTAGCAAAACAAAGGCAGTAGCATAGGCGCAGTTGCAGTGACTCATAAAAATGTTAAAAATAAATGGTTGATAAATATACTTGAATATAGCATATTCATAACCTTTTTTTTGTCTTGTAATGTCAGCATCACTGTCATTCCTCATTCCTATGCTTTTATTTTACGCAGGTTGTTGATTGTTTTTTTAACCACTTGCTATGAACTGTGGGTTATTTCCTGGGGCAAATTCTCCAAAGATGGCGACTAACAAAAAGTGGACATAAAGTGCTCAAATGGCTCGAAAACACACTTGACAATGTTACAATTGGACAGAACTAAACCCTCCCTAATCGACTGTGAAAGTACCTCAGAGTCCCTAAGGGTGTCAGAACTGATGGTAACTATGTGACGGTGACTTAGTGGTAAGTCATCTTTCAACTGGAATGTTGCGGGTTTGATTTCTGGCTCCACTATTCTACATGCCGATGTGTCCTTGGGCAAGACACTCAACCACATTGCTTCTGACGGCTGTGCCAGCAATTTGTGAATGGGTTTAAAAGTGGCTGCACATAGATGTGGTGCATGAATGTGTAGGTGAATGGCAAAACTGTAGCATAATGCTACACTGACTAAAGTGTTAGATTTAAGAAAAACGCCTGGATAGGGCTCGAGAAAGGATCATGTTTTTTCTTTATGGCATCAACATCCTCTCTTGAAAACATACAGTCCAAAAGGTATCGTGCAAACTGGTCTCAAATCATGTATTATCGATCTTGCAGACATTTATCCATTATTACAATCCACCACCAATTCCCCCTAGCCAGAGTGAACGCAGACAAATCTGCTTGTAATTTGCTTTTGCTCTACAGACATTTAGAGAAACTCCAGAATCTCTGAAAAAAGCAGAACCGATCGCAAATTTAAAACATTTTCTATATGCGTCATCTGCATTATTGGTCTGATTGGTTGTACTGTGGGTCAATTCAATTGCGTACAGAGGCAATTTGATCTATGTCCATTGGCCACGCCTCTTGGAAGTGATAGGTGACTACACCCTTTCCAGATTGAATCTGTGGTTATAGCCTGGCAAAATGTCCCCTCCTCTTTGTGAATCATTTCCCTTCTGAAATCCTTTTTTATAAAGACCTTTACCTAATTTGCCAAAACTTAATATTTAAACATCTTGTTCTGTACTGGATGTATGAATGGAACATTTAGTATAGTTTGTAGTAAAGTAAAACACGTATGTGTGTACATTATTAGCTTGTGTCATACCTCATATGTTATTGCAACACTTGATCTCATTTGAATTCAAATGAATGTTTAATCCCCCTTATTTTCACAGACAGGGCTATACAGAAATAAATGTTTTGTAATCAAGATCACAGTGTTGTGTCTTCTCTGTGCTTATAATGATCTCATAGAAATCCCACTGTGAGGTACGAGAGCTCTGAACTCCACTTCGCTTTGTTCCTTTCTTCAAAAACTTTCAGTCCGGAACTGACTGATAACATAAAGGTTAGATCACAATCTTGCACTTCTCCTGACTTAATGCATTTGGAAATGAAGGCAGAGCACATCAGGGCAGAATAGCAGCTTATTCACACATTGAGTAAATGTGCATGTCATTATAGAGTGCAGGGCTGTGTTCCAGGCACTGGTTGTCATGTGTTCTGTAGCATTAATGCAGAGCTACAGCACATGGCAGAGCTTGTTTTAATAGGAGACTTAAATACACTGTGACAAGTCGTACAACGCAGGCGTTTTCTGCTTTCAGTCTGTTTGCCGCAGACACACGTCTGCCAGAGTTTGCCGTGACCTCATCACCATGGATGCATTAGGAAGATCAAGTGTCGATGCTGAGTAAATGCCACAGTGTAGCAGGGGGAGTTAATAAAGATCAGCCCATTCCATCAGCTGCCACAGAAATCTATCACCCTACGCTGAGGTCAAAAGTTACATCCGATGCAATTCTTTACTTTTCTAACATCTCCAGAGCGATGAATATGTTCACTGTGTAAATATCAGGACATTTAAAGAGCAGAAGTATTTAAAAGTCTGGCTTTCTTTTTATATCTGAGAACTCTATCACGCTGCCTGAATATAATCCTTTTAAAGAGGATAGTAAATCCCACCCATCTGGTGCTGCTTTTTTTTCCTCTGCTCATCATGTCATCTGCATGGTTTCCTAGCAGCCATCTTGGTCTCTCCGTTTTACACACTGGCATGATGACCTGCCTCTTTCATCAGTTTGTGTAAGGAGCAAGAGAACACAGCAGCAGATTTTCTTCTCTGTGGCTCCAAAGCCAAAACTGTGATTTTAATTCTATGTCAGGATTCCGTCTGACATAATGTTAATGATTTGTGTTTGGGTGTGGACATTATTTTTTTCCAGTATGTGTTTATCATACATGTGAAATTGTAGCAATTTGGTGGTTTGTGTCCTCAAATTGGCTGTGGAATGTAGACAAGAGTAGCTGGGGATCAAACCACTAAATATACAGTTAACAACCTGGGCCACAGGTTCTGATGAGCATGCTGATCAGATATCAAAAAAGAAAAAAAGGTTCAGTCCAATATAATGTGTCAGTCCTTTGGCCTAAACCCATTTCTTATTTTTATCTCTTCCCCTGAACCACTCGATACGTCATAACAATAGCAGATGCAACACATTGATGTCAAAGATGTAACGTGTCAGTGTCAAAAAACAAGTGGAGACATGTCAGAAAACACACGTTTTGTTGTAGTTAGCATAGCTACACAACATGATAACCAATTATAGCTTTATGTCAAAAACACAATTTCTTTGAATTCTGCTATTGGGAGAAAAAAAAATCACATATCCCTCCGTTTGAAGTGTGTGTTTGTTAAAAAAAAAAAGGCTTATACTTCACTCTACCCCCTATTGCAACAGAAACTGGGACACATATACCCACCAGTCAGTATGCAAAATATAAGTAAGTGGTAGGGGCGAAATGGGACTGAGTAAATGAGATTGAACAACATGAAGCTAAATGGTGTATGAAAAGGTGTCTACCACCAGCGTCACACACAAGGACATGAATGATAGTGGCAACTGTTTACTAGCAGTTGGAGCATTGTGTTTTTGATCAGTGACTCATGAAGTGGTATCACTTACTTGGTACTCCTAGGACAGTTTCCCTTCTGTCTTTCTGGCTCTGAGTCAAGAAGATGACATTTCTCTTTGGTTCTGGCTCGGTTTCAGATTTTGAATTCTGGTCAATCAATCAATCAGACCATTGGAATTTAGGATCTTTTTACCATACGGGAAGTACAGTATGTCACAACATCTCAAAAATCAGTTTTGATCACTGCCATTGTGATGTATCACAAGCTGCTACTTAAAATAAACATACCAACTCACTAAAACACACTCACGTAAAAAGAACTTTGGATAGCCACAATTTTACTGCACATCCTTCCTCTAATCTTTCACCTTGTCCCATGTATTCCCCTCGGTGTTATATCAAATAAAGATAAATGGTAAAAGGCTGTGGTTTGCACTGTGGCCTCACCAAAAGAAGATTTTGTGTTTGATGTCCTACTTCTTGAATATGATACTGCATTCCATTTACATAAGAGCTTGGAAGTCAAAATTGGAGTGCGAACATTTTTTAAGCCATTGTAAGCAATACCAGTCTTTATCAAAGCTTTGCATGGTATTTTGCAAACAGCATAGCAACATGTCTACAGAAAATAGTGATAGAGTATTAACTTATTTACAGTGAAACAAATAGATGCTATTAAGAGTAAAATTTGCAGTGTGGCAACCAACTTGGAGTTTGACATCCGGGTTGGTGAGGTTGCTCTGTATTCTAAATACAAATGAAGAACACTATGAGGGCTGTTTCCTGTGTTTACTGGCTGCTACCTGCCCAACTGCAGCTTTCTAACAGTTTAAGAATAGTTTATGTCTTGTTTTTTGCTTGTCCTACAATTAGTCACCACAGTGTGTTTTTCCAATCTGCAGTGTTGATTTAGCATAGATATCCCCCTTACTGATGTAAACCGATGATGTAAACTGATGATCCGTTTATCCAGGTTTGGGACCAGCACCAGGAGTACACATATGCACACCCACTTTCTGGATATATTATATATATGGGGGTTGGGGTCTTACCAAGGGACATATCGGCATGTATACTAGAAGAACTGGGGATCAAACCTGCTACCTTCCCAGTGAAAGAAGACTCTCTCCTTCACTGAGTCAAATCTGAATAATGGCATATTTGTGAAATTATTGTATGTAGATTTAGAATGCATTTACATTTACTCTCGTTTTGAATGCGTGTACATAAAATGTGTCTTTGACCATCTCCAAAAGACATTTGTCTGATAACATCACAATATGTCCATGGTGTTTCTTTATGTGTTTCCACCAATGGGTCCTTCGAACCAAGTTCGATCACCAAACACATCTTAAAACTCCATTGTACCCCCTGTGTACTTCCACGTGAGGGACCAACATTTTTCCTTCCCTTCTCCTTCACAAAGAGAGAGAGAGAGAGAGAGAGAAGCAGAACTGTCTGATTTGCCAGACAATACAGCTATTTTTTGACATGCATAACTTGTTTATCAGGTTTTTTTTTACTGTAACCTTACACATCTAGACTGCTTCCAGGGAAGTTAAAGTGGGGCAGATGGTGACAGGCAGATTGGCACATGTAGATACACATTTTCAGTATCGGATGATAATGTTTTTAAGAAGATTAAAATCATGCTTGTGATGAAAATAAGATTGTGAAGTTGTACTGAAAGTCCAGGCTTATTCATAGGTGTACAACCCACTTCTGTAACATGCACTTTGTGGTGTTTTCAGCCACATGAGTGCATATGAAAACATACAAATTATTTACAAAATCACGACAAGCACAAATACTCTCTGTTCCATGATGGTAAGACAATGACACCCATTCAAATTCCACGTGAGTGAAAGACAAACTGCCAAACCTCCTTTCTGTTTGTTTAATCAAGAATCATTTTGGATTAAGAATTCATTGTGAATCAAATTATTGTACCAAGAATAAACAAATAGAATCATGAGATTCCCGCAACCATTCAGTAAGGCTGTGGAAAACAGATTCACCATTGTCTTTAAACTACAGTTTATGTTCAGCCACTCACACACATTCATACAGAGCTTTTTATATCACTCACACATCTCCTTTTCTTACTGCTGACAAAGCAGTAGAAATTAAGGATTCAATGTTATGCTCATGGACTCTTTGACACGCGGGCAGAAGGAGCCAGACATCAAACTAATAACCTTAATAAGTGGACAGCTTGCTTTAGCTTTAAATCTTGAGCCAAACAAACATGACTGACAATGCTTCCAAACAGAAAAAAAAAATGGACATTGACTTAAGCTTGAAAAGTGGCAGGTCAGACAGTTCATCCTGCTGTTGGCTCAATTATTTTTCCAACCCTCAAAAAAGCACAACACCAGTCCTAGTTTATTTGCAGTTAGAGAAAATCTGTGGTTTGGAGAAAAAGTTGGTGACTCCAAACACAAAAACAGACCTCATCTAAAGATGTGAAAAAGGCAAAAAAAAAATAAAATAAAACTAATAATGCAGTGATTTAAATCACATCATAGGGAAAGGATATGGATGTCATGCTCGGCTTAAGAGAGTCACTAAAGAATGCATGTACAGTTCTACTGTAGATCCCTAACCTCATGAGTACAAGCACCGCTTTGGCTGCGTGATGGGAATAAGAAATCTTCCAGGGAGGAAGGAGGGAGATCAGGGCTGAGGACAGACTTTGAGCATGTGAAATTCCTCCTGTTAGCTACATCCCTTCCAAAGAACAGAATATAAATATTTCACTCTCCCTAAGTACCCAGGGGTTAAATCCTCAAGTGCAGAGAACAGGGATATATGTATGGCTTTTGTCAGACAATAAAAAACCTCGTTTTTAGATGCTTTAGCTGTGATTATTGGACAAACAAGAGGGTGGTGAGAAGAGTGGGTTGGTTTTCTGCTTGCCCCCCCCCCCAGAAAAACAAAACTAAACTGCACTGGTCTCCACAGGGATGTGATAATAATACATTGTCACAGGAGATTAGTAGCTGATGATGACTCCAGAGTGCACTCATGCTTAATGTATATATAATTAAATGAGACAAAGTTTTGGCAGCAGGATGTTTTTTTGCAGCTTGGAGGTTTGTGGAAAAAACATAATTCAGCAAGATTATTCAGGAGAAAAAAGTGATGATGAGCGATATAGGCACACAACAGTGAGGCTTTTGCAATAGGCTGTGATGTTCACATTGCTTTGTGGTAACGGAGCACATGTCCGGATGCAGAGGCGTTTTGATTGCACTTGCAGGCGATGTTAACAAGCCTGAGGTATTATGTGCAGTTTCTCCAGAATACACACACACACAAACATACAGTAATGTACATAGAAACACACACACACGCTTTCTGAAAAGGTCATGTGCAGATTTAGTGGCCTGGAGGCGAACAACAGCTCTGTTGACACATGGAACAATGTGTGGATGTGCGTAAACTTTCACTTCCTGCATTATGTATGCACACTCTTCCATGCATGTGTTTGCTAAGGCAAGAGCACACATGCAAAAATGCAGACACATGAAATCCATTGAGAGTTCTTCCATGGTGTTACGCTTTAAGTGTGGTCACTCTGGTTTGCACATGCAAGTGAGGACTGGATACTGTCACATATTCTCTCTTCTTGCTAAATTACCTGTGATATTACTTTAAATGCATGTATTTATCAGTGAACTATTCAAAATACAAGTGAGTGATGAAAACAAATAACAGATTATGAGACTATTGCATGCCGAAGTAATTAATAATTAGGAATCACAAGCAAAAACGTTCACGGATGTGAGATGAATGCTGATAAAAATGCATACAAGACTATAAAAATATAAAACACAATGTTTTTTATTATTTATGTATCATGTTTTTAAATATTAATATCTTCAGCTGCTCTGAGATCCTCTAGAAGAGTAAAAGTGCTGTCTGAGGGGCCTCACAAGCATTTCTGATAACTAATGTGGTGCCAGACCATGTAGTGTCTTATTAACTCATGAACAAATCAAGCATCTTTGTGAATACTGAGTGAGGTAACCAGTGTAACGTTCAAAAAAGTTGTGATGTCATTTTGGTTTCAGTCAGCACTTGTGTGGAGTGTTAGTTTGCTTTAGTTTTTCACTGTTACCCATTTGCCTCCTTAATAGGCCATGGTTAAAATTTAGAAATCTTGGTCAAGCGGCCAGGACAAAAAGGAAAATTACAGCTTCTTAAGTCTAACAATTTTATTTACTACTTTTTTCACCTGTGCAACAAAAAAAAATAAAAAATGCATGTCACATTCCCTCAGGAGCCTAAAATAAAAAGACTTTGGCAGTTCCTGATTTAAATGAAGAGCAATTATACACAAGAGCAAACCTGGGTATAATGTAACATCTAATTTAAAGCCATATCTGTATTCATCTTGAATTGGTAAACAAATATTTTCCAAGTAAAGTTTATTTGATGCATGTTATTTAAAATAAAGACACATACATTTTTTTTTAACTGAAAAAAAAAATCTTCCACTACCCATATATGGGTCCTCCTCCAGTGTCTGGGAGCAAATAAAAATAAATAAAAAAAAAACATTATAAAGCATAGAAAATGTTGATATACCAAAAGCTTGAACATTTAATGTGCCTTACCAACCCAATGCCACACACCTGCCTGTGACATTGAATGTTTGGTGAGATAAACAATTCAATTAGATGTCAAAATTCATCCACTTGGACAGTTCTAGATTGAGTAAATATTTTCATAAATTAAGTTTATAAGTTAAAAAATAAAGGATCTGGGTATTTGCTGATATACTGATGTATCACTTGACCTTATTCTGCCAGAAAAAGCTGTGCAAGTTCAAATACAAATGCTCCATCAAAACATGGGAAAGGGTGGTGATTTATGAGGTCTGGTTCAGGATAGAGGCCACACGGTTGGTGTAGCGGTTAGCACACTAGCCTTTGCAGCAAGAAGATTCAGGGTTCGAGCCCGGTTAGAACAAGGACCTTTCTGCATGGAGTTTGCATGTTCTCCCCGTGTGTGTGTGTGGGTTTTCTCCGGGTTCTCCGTCTTCCTCCCACAGTCCAAAAACATGCAATATGGGGATTAGGTAAATTGAACACTCTAAACTGACCATAGGTGTGAGAGTGAATGGTTGTTTGTCTCTATGTGTGTGTGTCCCTGCGATGGACTGGCAAACTGTCCAGGGTGTACCCCGCCTATCGCCCAATGTAGCTGAGATTGGCCCCACGACCCTCTGGTGGAGGATAAAGCGGTAGAAGATGGATGGGTCAGGATAGGATACCCTCTAGGTCCAGATCCAAACCACAGTGCACCATTTAGTGAGCTTTGTTTAAGGCCACTTGGCAAAACACTGGTCGTTTAAGATGTAAATCAAAATGTTACTGTAGTTCTCCTCTTCTGAAAAGAAGCCATCAAAGCTAAATAAACACACGGTCTCACTGCCTGCTTCATTTACACTACACAAAACAATCATGTCGTTCAACCGTGCAAAGAAAAACCACCACATATACTGTACAAGTTCCCCAACCTTAATGACCAATGGCCCTCTGATATGACCCATAGCAGCGCCTCCTGAAATATGGCCTCTCCCCGGCTGCAGGTGTTAAGCTTATATGGAACAGTCATGTTTTGGTGAAGCTAAAACCATCATCATGATTACAATAATAACCACACAGTAAAGGTTGTGTAACTCTCAGAAAAAACAAACAAACAAACAACTGATTTATTCAGGGAAATGAACAGCAGTCTGTTCTTTCTGGGCAAAAGTCACTCATGCCCATCAACATTATTCCTGAAGTAGAATTTTTTTGGCTCCATATTTCATTTGCCCCTGACATAATTACTAAAGACATTTAAAGAAACAAAACCATACTCTTACATAGACTGTACATGCACATCTGTAAAGTGAAGCCAGTAAGGAACAATCTGAAACATGTATTCTCATAAATGGCCATTAGGTGGCAACTCCAGTGGTTTGTTTACAAGTCTATCTCTCTCACATGATTCATAATATTGCTAAAAACATTTCCGAATGAGATTTTGGACTCAATCACTTGTTTAAGTTGTTCTTCAGTAGAGCAGGATGCAGATTTTGTAAATCATGGTCCCATTTATGGCTCACTATAGTTCTAGCACAACTCAGCACAACTTGACACATTTTGGGTACCAGTCATTTTCCATTACTCCATAGTACCTTTTGCCTCAAAATTACCAGCTTTCGGCAGTGTTAACTAACTCATGTTAAATATTAAAATTTTAGAAATGTCCACGCTAAATGTTGAAGATTAACGTATATTTTTGCATTTTTAACTGATCTACAGTTCGGCATTTTTGGGTCCTCCTCCCAGCCTTTTACAAGCTCATCAACATTGTGTTGGTTACAACTCTGAAGGCTACTATAAAAGTATGTGATAAGACCTTTATTCAATGTAAAATGAATTATGAACTTATCAAATGGTCCCTTCAGTGTTTCTGTTTGAGTTGGCTTGACATTTGTAGTGATAAAGTGATGACTTGAAAAAAGTATTTTTGTGGAAGTCCAAATCTGTTTTGTGCTTGAGGAGAGGACATTATGATCATCAAACAAATCTTCAATCACTCTCACTCCCTTTTCCCACCAAGAGCAGAATACAACATTTTCAACACCAGGTAGGAAGTCCCTGTTACGTTACCCATAATTAGGTTCAAATAGGAAAAGGCACCCTTTCTGCCTACAAACCTATGCATGCCATGCCATGCCAGATCTTAATAGAGCTTTGAAGTATTGGATTGTCCCTACAAGGGCATTTTTTTTTTTTACTAGTGAGTTCCCCATGTAATCTAAATGGGACACAAGCCCAAGATTCAGGTGGGTCTTCTATCCCCTTTAAATAGCAGTGAACTCATTCATAAATGCATCTTCTATGACAGGCCAAATTGCATAATATACTATTAGGGAATGCTAGACATCCACTGTCTTTTAGGAGCTGAAAGGTTTTCATACTTAACCTGTTTTTTTTCTTTTGCCAAATGAACTTTGAAAAGTCCCTATCAACCTCTCTTGCTACCTTTTTAGAAATAAATAGAGGCAACATCTGCATGGGATAAAGCAGCTGAAGTAGAACATTCATTTTTAACAAGCTAATTCTGCCCATCCAAGAAATTGGCAAATCCATCCACTCTTGAAATCTTTATGTTCAGTGTTGACATTTTGGTATGTTTGGCATGTTATGACCATATCCAATTGGCATGGCCATATTGTATCCAGAGAAGGATCCAAAAGTCTGAATAACAGACATTAGATCTGGTATGGACTGCATGGTGAGAAAAAGAAGAACATAATAATAATAATAATAGTAATACTTTTTTTTTCAAGCGTTTTTCTAAATACTCAAAGACACCTTACAGAACATAAAAGCAGCTAAAACAACATCAAGTGGTAAAAATCACAAAGAAAAAAGAAAAAAAAAAACACAAATGGACTGAGCTAAACATTAAAAGCAATTTTAAAAAGGTGAGTTTTTGTCAGTGACTTGAACAGTTGAAGGTTGGTGCAGTCGTGGATCTGTTTGGGGAGTGAGTTCCAGAGGGAAGGGGCGGCAACGGAGAAGACTCTGTCGCCCCAGGTTCGGTGCTTGGTCCTGGGAGGTGGAGTCAGGAGGTTAGCATCGGATGAGTGGAGGCTGCAGGATGGGTTGTGGCGGTGGAGCAGGTCAGTGAGGTAGGAAGGGGCCTGGTTAAGGAGTGCTTTGTGAGTGAGGAGGAGGATTTTGAATTGAATGTGTTGTGGGACTGGGAGCCAGTGGAGGTTCTGGAGGACGGGGGTGATGTGGTCACAGGGGCGGGTGTGGGTGAGCAGGCTGGCAGTAGAGTTCTGGATGTACTGGACTTTATCTAAGGTTTTGGATGGTGAGCCGTACAGGATGCTGTTGCAGTAGTCGATTCTGGAGGTGATGAAGGCGTGGATGAGGGTCTCTGCAGCGGAGAAAGAGAGTGATGGGCGGAATCGGGCGATGTTTTTGAGGTGAATAAAGGCAGTTTTGGTGATTAGTTTTATGTGGTGTTCAAAGGAGAGGTTATTGTCAAAGATGACTCCAAGGTTGCAACTGTGAAGGGATGGAGACAGGGTGGAGGTGTCGACAGTGAGGGAGAAACTGTGAATGGATTTGGTGATGGATTTGGGGCCGATGATGATCATGTCTGTTTTGTCACAGTTAAGTCGAGGAATTTGGTGTGCATCCAGGATTTAATGTCAGTGAGGCAGTTGGAGAGAGTGGAGTGAGTGGCGGAGGTAATGGATGAGGTGGAGATGTAGAGCTGGACATCATCGGCATAGCAGTGAACGTTGAGTCCATGGTGGCGAATGATGTTGCCAAGGGGAAGCAGGTACAGTATGAAGAGGAGAGGACCAAGCACCGACACATGCGAGACACTTTTCCGTTCTGCAGAAAATTTATCACAGTTTTTATCTCTTCACTGGTTATTGGCCTTCCAAGAGCGGATCTGCTTCTGATAAGGAGGGGAGACTAAGCTTTTCTAGAAAACTCTGTATACAATGAGATGATGTAGTGGATTCTAAGGTATAAAGGTTTTCCACAAAAGCTCTTCATTATCTCCACTATCGTTTTGGTCCCATTATGAGGAGGAGATAGCCCTAACCAGCCTGGTTTGTCACCCATCTCAAACAGTCTGTGTTTTGCATAGAAGATACTTGCTTCTGCCTTTTGTGTCAAGAGTTGGTTAAGAGCTGGTCCGTGTGGCTTCTGCTTTTTTGAACAGGGTTGCAGAGTAGTTATCCTTCAGTTGTTTATCAAGATCAGCCAATTGTCTCTCTAAATTCCACTGCTCTCTCAAAGCTTCCCTTTTCCTGGCTGTGCTGTATGAAATTATGGCTCCACCTAAGTAAGCCTTGAGTGTATCCCAGAGTATTGATGGATTGGTATCATTGTTATCATTAGTTGAAATAAAAATATTAATTTGTCCCTCCATATAAGTCACAAATGAGGGACTATTAAAAAGTGAGGGATTTAGTCGCCAGTAGTGTGGTGTGACTTAGGGGGAGGGGGGAGAAACTATAATGGACACATCTGCATTGTAGACGGGTACCTATAGTACATTCCTCCATTCTATCTAACACCATCCTTGAGACAAAGAAATAATCTATTTGGGAAAATCTTTGGTGTGGATGCAAACAAAAAGGTATAATCTCTCCCTCTCGGGTGGAGAATTCTCCAAGCATCAACTGCAAGTCTACACATAGCTCCCTAGTGGCCTACTAAATGCATTTTTATTTTTACAGTAAATATGGAAATTATTTTGTGTTAATGATTTCAGTTTAAAAAAAGTACACATTTAATAAAAAAGAAGACAAAACAAACTTCCCCCTGCATTCATTTGCTGCAAAGTTGCTGATAAATTCCATGTCAGCAGGGCTTGTGTACAACATTCCTGTAAGTGTTGCTTGGAAATTTAGAGTGCGATACTTCAACAGGAAGGTCAGAAAGTGCACTTATACCTCAAACATACATTTTACTGGTCACAAATCGCCAGTTTATCCCTCATGAGACCCAAAACTGGTCCAACATGAGGTCAGAGCAGGAAAAGGAGTATGAGGAACAGCTTTTCTCCAGATGCACTAAGTATTTATCAAGTATTTATGGTGTCAGCGAGGACATCACAGCACAGACAGGCAGTGACAAATTGCTCACACAGTAACCAACCCCTCCTCTTTCTCCTCCTCCTTCCCTCCTTCCGCTCGACCAAATGAGGGAGTGATTAGAGGGAGAAATAATGTTTAACCTCGAGGAAAACACACAAAGAGCCACAGAACTGTACCATCGGACACAACATGCATTCAACACACATACGTCAAAGAAAATCCATGTTACAGGTCACATACTGTTGTACTTCATCTCAAAATGTACATAACACTCCATAATGGAAGATGTGTGTGTATTACACATAGATTGGTTTCTTTGTATTATTTCATTGTGGATTGAATGAACAAATATTAGTGCAATGCCACACTTACAATGATCAGGGCAATGTGGGTTGACAGGGCAGAAAAGCAAATGAGCCTCTGCAGGTAAAATATGCATCTAATTCACACAAGATTAGAAATTCATTTATAGATTTGCTATCAATGAAGCAATACTCGCCTTTTCTGGTTGCTTTATGTGACGCATTTGTCATAAATCAAATGTCTTGTTATATTGATGTACCTGTACTTCTGCGTGCACAAGCTAACACCACAACCCAATTAAGTGGATGGGGTAACCCTGAGCAAGGTACCAATCCCTATTGCCCATTGTTAATTGGACACTGTAAATTGATCCCAGTGGATTGTGTCAGGAAGTGCATCTGACATAAATCTCTGCCAAATCATCTAAGCAGATGATCCGCTGTGGTGACCCCTAGAAAGAGAGAAGCCAAAAAAATTTTTATTTTTGCGCATATCTAGATTGTTTTTTTGGGGGTGTTTTTCAAATCTGATTCTGTAATCATATTTGGAGGTGGTATAAAATGCAATTTAAATACAAATTGCCACTCTTCAGGCAACACCCTGAGACACTCCTCGCTGAGTTTTTTTTACTTCCAGTGGAGGAGTTCGGCACCATGGCTTGATGGAGCATTTGTTTGGAAAGCAAGGTGATACACTACAATTTTTTCTTCGAAATCTGTGCCACGAGGTGGTTATGTATCTACCACACATAAAAGAGGTAGCACTTGTGTTAAATGTTAAATTGTGTTAGGTTCAATAAAGCAGGGTAGCCTGGCTAACGAGTGTGAGTCTGGAAAGGGTGTAGTCACCTCTCACTTCCAAGAGGCATCACCAAAGGACCTAGATCAAAACGCCTCTGTGCTCAGTTTAATAGACCTACAACCATTCAGACCAATGATCCAGATGATATATGCAGAGCGAAGGAAGACGTGTCAACAAACATGCTTCTTGTAGTTTTAAATGAGCGATGGCTATCTAGTAATGGCATCTAAAGACTTTTGCCCAGGGGAGCTCCGTGGAGCAAGTTGCTTAAAGCAACAGCTGAATTGAAAGACAGTTGATCTTCAGCTTTTCAGGCTAGGTGGAAGGGGTTAAAGTCCTAAACTTGTGTTAGAATACCTATAAGCCACAAAATAATTATTGAAGTGTGACCACAGGGAATACAACCAATTATAAACTAAATGTATGACTGCCTTCCACATTACAGCTGGACTAAAATTAACCTATAAAGAGGACACAACTCAGACAATTACACAAATTAGATGACAAGCTTTCACATAGTGAGATACTGAATTACCAGCACAATACATCATCATTAAGGCAGACAATATGGAATTATATAATAATCTCCACAGCAGCCGCACCCCACAGACTCTTTTATCCTTTACACATCATATAGAGCACATACAACAGCTAACACAGTTGTTCCTGGTTGCTTTCTGTGCAGTGTGTCAACTACAGTCATTGTTATGTGTGCAGTGGTGATCACCTGTGTGGAAGACTATGGCATTATTTTTGTGTCACGTGTGCATCCTTGGATACATGCATTCTGTATTTGTGTGTCCATACTTGCATATTGTTGTGTAATCTCACTTTGTTGTGCTCTCAACACCTCCCCTCTGTGCACAAACAAATCTATCAGTCTGCTCGCTCAGCTCAACAATGGGCCTTTTTTGGGCATTTACGCCTTTATTGTGGATAGGGGGTGGAGTGGCTCAGTGGTTAAGACCCTACCTTGTGTAGTTCGATTCCACCCCTGGCTAATTGTACTTGATTCCATTGTAAGTCGCTTTGGATAAAAGCGTCTGCTAAATGACATGTAATGTAATGATAGGACACTAAGTGTGAAAGGTTAAAAGAGAGAGGGAAGAAATGCAGCAAATGTCCGTATGTGAATCAAACCCAGCACACAGCAGAGGGCCTTGGCTCATGGGGCCCAAGCTCGACCAACTAAGCTATCCAGTGTGCCACAATTCCACCCAGTCACAGACTGAAACTACAGTTAAACTATTGAAAATGTAACATCTTCCAAAACATTCCACAAGGAACCTCCTCATGGGTTCAGCAGTTTTTAATTCAGATGAATAGCATGGAATAAAACCTTCTTTTTACATTTAGGAAAAGAAGGCTCAATATGTATCACTGTAAAAGTTAAAATACAAATAGTTTATCATTACATGGAAATGATTTGTGATTTATAAGGTCTGGGTCTGTTTATGATGCCCTCTAGCTCCAGATCCGGATTGCAGTGCACCATTGGTACCTATGGTAGTCCAACAATTTTACTTGATTTAGTCAATATAGCAGTGTTGCCCAATGGCCTAAAGCAAACTGGATTTCAGCACATTTTTCAATTAATATTTGCTTGACCCATAGTCAGTTGTACCATAAATGCACATTTAGGATAGTTTTAGTCAAAAAAAACTACCAAATTAGGGCTTTGACAAATACAGTCAAGAGGGTTAAGAAAGTGTCAAGGTTTTTTCAAACTGTGGTGGTCTGCTACTTGTCTACTTGCTTTGGCAGCACGTCTGACATAATATAGTGCATCTAGCATTAATGCACGTCACCACTTTCTTCTCCTCTTGGTGAGAATTTTGACTTGAATACGCGTGACTTGTGAATCTGGGGGACAATGGGTGCCTTACGTTAACGTAATGGAGAATACAGTTGTTGTGCGAACATAATTTTTTAGTCAGCATCGCCCCAAGCATACACCTTAACTTCCTCTCTGGAACATCTCTATTAGAATATGTTGACAGTTAACATACAGTTAGTCACATCCACTAAAAGTTGACCACTGTTGCCACCTCTGCGTGTATACAACCATATCACAACCAACTATAAATTGTCCTGTTTTTGTCATGCACACATTCCGTGTCACACCATACAAACTGGCCTGCAGGGATCCCACCTCTCTTCCTGTGCTCAGGCTGGCCCACCCGAGCGCCCGACTCTGGACAAGACACACCTGCTTCCACTCAGCTATGGACTTCTTTGATGTGAACATGTGGAGGTCTCTTTTTGTGCAGCGCCTTGGGCTGCTTTGCCCTAATTTCCCACAGTATACACAGATTATCTGTGCCTGGGTAATGCAAACAGAGGGATCATCTAAATGTATGTGAACGCCCCTAATGGCCCCAGCCAATCGGTCCTGGAACAAGGGCTGCTGGATCTGGGCTGGCTGCAGTTAAGATTCCCACTGTAGCTATTCGTCAAAGGGATTACACAGGTCTGCAGGGCTCTTTTTTTCCCCACAACTCAAGAGTTATTGGAATGGGAGACTATGAAACTTATGTATAAAATCTTTTTAGCTGGATATGGAGTGAGCTGCCTGTACTTATTCATAAACTAAACATTAGCCAGTTTCAATTCCTTAAAAGGTTTGGGTATTTTTGCAATCAATGAAGAATTTCTTGAATGAATATTCAAGATCGGGTTGTTACTGACATCGTGTAGAATAGCTTGCAGACAACAAAGGTATGGCAAATATTGGAAGTCATTCATATGTAAAAGAGTTCATTAAATAAGTCAAACTGTACCATTCAATTTGCAGGATTATAATGCAATGCACACAATGTGATGATTCTTTACTCACACATTTGGAACCAATTCATCCACACTTTACAAAAACAACTGAAATATCACTGAAAGAAAGCATGGTCTCCAGGATCATGTGTTGCCATTTTATGTTTCTCCAAACTACAGATGTGTGTAAGCTTAAGTTTCTGAGCCAAAATTATGTTACTTATTTGCATGTTTACAGACGTGCATATCAGGATCATAGTGTTTTAACCACTTGTGGCACTTGCCGACGATAACCAGTTTATTAATGTGGTTGGGTGAAGAGACACATGTAAATCTGTGGGCCATAGTGCCTCATTATGGTGAGGAAACGGTCAAAATTTTCTCTCATAACATCAACATCCTCTTCATAAAGCACAGCATGAAAACATGCCTTGTCATTAGTGTGGGTGAACTTAGCCGAGTCTACCAGTGCTTCGATTTCGTTCTGCAGAGACGTCTGGCAAGGATGCCATTTTGGCAACTTCTGAATTTCCTAAAAAAGGGACTCACTCAAAAACCCCTGGCACACTACAGGCAGGCTTAACCCGATGACTACAGAGAAGCAATGTCTAGCAGCTTTTGTATGCATCGAAACATGGGAGCCATTAAAGAGCAGCTGTCTCTTGATTTGGTTGTTGCTTCCAGTTTAAGCAACTTGCTTCATGGAGCTCCCCCAGTCAAAAGTCGTTACTCAATAGCCAACTCTCCTAGAAAACAACAATAAGAACATTTGTTGACACATTTTTTTGTCACTCTGCATACATCATCTGAATCAATGGTCTGATTGGTTGGTTTATCCAATTGCATACAGAGTCATTTTGATCTACATTCGCTGGTCACACCTCTTGAAAGTGGGAGGTGACACCCTTTCCAGACTCGATGAAGATAAATAAATCAAAAGTGTGCCCTGGCACAGTGTTAAAACACACCAGAATGACGTAATGTTTAGTCTCGATTTGGTCTTCAACTGCCATCTAATGTGATGTTTTAGACTTGATATTTAACTGCTAGAGTGACAGAGGGAGTAAAAAAGGAGGAGCTGAGCGAATCAAGGTTCTACTCACATACTCACATATATAGTATAAAGATAACAAAAGTGCATTTGTGTGGTTAGTGGTTCTTTCTCGCACCATCCTATTAAGCTTTCCATGAGAGCTGAGAGTTGAAACTCTTAATAACAAAGCCTCTTGGATACTTTCTACTGATTCAGTGACTTTTGGATAACGATGACTTGGATGAGTTGGACTCTACACAGATAAACAATTATCTATGGTTTATCATTAGGAGGTCAAGAGGTGGAGCTGGAGCTGATCCTATTGGTTAAAAGGTGGGGTACACCCTGGATAGGGTCAACCAGTCCATCATAGGGCCAACATACAAGCACAAACAAAAATTGACACTCCCATCCACACATATTAATTTAGAGCCTCCAGTTAATGTTACCCCACTTTGCATGTCTTTGGACTGTGGGAGGAAGCTGGAGTATCCAGAGAAAACACACACATATACATGGGGAGAAGGAATCGAACCAGTGACCTAATTATTCTAAGGCAGCCACAATGGCACTATTGCCAAAAACATCACTTTTTAAAAATTGTTTTTCCCTGTACAGAATGTACAAATCCAACATTTCCCACAGTTCCCAGAAAACTAAAAGCAATATTTTTTCTGGGAGACCAGGGTGAAGAAAGACAACTACAAAACAGTGAGTAATGCAGCTAATGAGTTTAAGAGCCCAGCAGCATTAGTCATGAGCCTCCATGAGTCAAAATGACAGGTTATAGCCAGAAAACACAGTCACCAAGGACAAGCTGCTTCTCACAGATGTTGGTGAGAGATGACAGTTGCTGGGCATCGTAATACCTGTCAAAGCAAAAAAAAAGGAGAGTTCCCGGGAAGTGAGGCAAATCCACCTGGAGTGACGGCGTAGCCAAGAGAACTCCTCTGTGCGACAACAGCACCATGAAATCAGCCAACTCTTATCAAGCACTTTGGTAACAAGGAGTCGGTGCCTGCTTTGGGTTCTTGTGGATGCACACTGACAGCATTTGCCTGCCTCACTGGCTAAAACCTGTCAAGGGATAGATTATTTATTTATATTGAAGTGTGGTTGGATGACCCACTGACATATAAACAGCGCTTGACTGCACTGTGTGAGGCCCCTGCACTAGGAACTAGTCTGAGACATGCACACTGACTCTTGGTGACAACATGGCTGCCAACAAGGACACTTAACAACATGTTCACAAGGGCCAAATACAGATTATATGGGATAATGGTCAAAATAAAATGTCATATAGTTAAAGGCTGTGTCATGCTTCTAAAGGAATGTGGAAGAAAACAGATAATTGTCATTTTTTTAACTTAAGAGAAATAAAAACGCAAAGTTTTTGCAAATCTAAGGGGGAAAACATGTTGATATTTATAAATTATAATATATACATTCATAAATTATATATATTGTTATTCCCCAGGCTCACCAAACAAACCCTACACCTGCATAAGTCTATTATATTTTATGTAAAATGCTTTATTTCACTGTTAAACAGACTGTTCTGCCAGGAAATTTAAGTTTGTATCACTTTGTAGACTGTTTAGACTCGACAGAGACAATCAGCTATGTAACATCAAGGCACCACTTTAGTGGCTGATCCACTTCTCATTCACCCACACTTCAAAAAACCTGCAAAAGAACCATCCTTTTAAGCAAATCATTACTTCCCCATGTGGATGACAGGTTCCCATGGTACACATTTGCCAACCGTTCTACTGATGACAGATCAGGAAGTCACCTGCATGTGTGGCTGCAGATACATCAGAAGCCGATCTGCAGTGGGAAAATATATGCTTTACATCTGGAATTATGTAAAATTACAAGTCAGCATCAGCATTAGGCATTCCTGTGTAGACACTCATGTGTTAGATAGACTGCAGATGATGTCAGAGTGTGTGCACGGAATCACCGCAGACTCTTGACAAATTACTGCCTTCGGTTTTATTGGTGTTTAACCTTGAAAGTGATATGGAATCTCTTCACATTATGAGGGCATAGATTATTAGCCAATGTGTTTTCAATGGAGCCCAGATCCATCCATGCTAGCTGCTTTATGAGTGTTTTGAAGTGGTTATTCAGGCAGTGCCATCAGTGAGGGCTACAGGGATTGCGTTTCAAAATGCTTTCTGTAGGGCAGACGGGGCATCCTTAAAAAAATGATTTACAATATAATCGAATCTGAGCCAGACTGGCAGCCATGGCTTTCATACTGGAAACATGTTCCTGCTTCCACTAACTGCAAACCAGGAATCCAATTTTTCCACCAACAAAAATTACCAAAGAAGAATATATAAACAAAGTTATGTTTATGTATATGTATATATAAACTCAACAACTTTTTTTAAGTTTGGATTTAATAGTCTGGAGTCAACTTTATTGGGCTATCAGTTTTCATGGAAAAGGGAATTGAGATATTCCCTTTTCCCTTTTTATATCAGAGTTCTTCAGTTAATGAAAAATAATCCCTTCTTCTCTGTGACATATACTGTGTCCATCCAACTATAGTTCTTGATCAAGTCAAGCATTTGTGTTACGTCTGTTTAATGTCAGTAGGACTGTACGTGCATAATGTATCTGGTTTTTTTCTTAATTTACTTTTTTTCCCCCGTTAATTTTTCTGCTCTTTATTTTTCCTCCCTTTAACCAAAGGGTTTTTGGTGTTATTGATCATACGAGCCGTGTCAGCTTGTTTTTTTTTTCTTTTCTTTTGATTCATAAACAACTTTGCAGCTGCAGATCAAAGTCTGTAGGATTGTATTAAAGCTTCATTATAGCACATACCTTTTAAACACTGTCATTTATGTTTTTTGAGGTTTTTTTGTATAAAATAAGCCCAACCAACATTTTTTTATCACCAGCCACCAATGGTTTTAGGAAATGCCTGAAGTCATCTGTACTTTCTCAAACAAATGCATGTCTGTTTTCATCTTTAACAATCTCCTGATGGGACTCGACAATCACCTGCATTTTTCTTAGCAATCCCACTGCTCGTATTTGAATTTATTCATTGTAGCATAATGCTTCTGAAATGCATAATTATGCAAAAGTCAAGCAGGTACAACAAGATAACTTGACCTTTACTAAAACAGTTTTTTTTTTCAGATTCTGACAAGGGCCTTTCTGCATGGAGTTTGCATGTTCTCCCTGTGTGTGTGTGTGTGAGTTTCCTCCCACAGTCCAAAAAACATGCAATATGGAGATTAGGTAAATTGGACACTAATTGACCGTAGATGTGAGAGTGAGAGTGAATGGCTAAATGATTGTTTGTCTCTATAAGTGGCCCTGCGATGGACTGACGAACGGTGTGCCCCGCTCATCGCCCTATATCAGCTGAGATTGGCACAGCACCCCTCGCGACCCTCCTGTGGAGGATAAAGCGGTAGAAAATCGAGCAATATGGTTTGGGCACCTTCCTCAGGAATACCCTAGTGCTTGACCTGTTGGAATTCAAACCAGAAACATTTGGTTACAAGTTCTCTTTCCACTTGGCCATGGGCTGCTCCAGGACAGTATAATGGAATGAGCAAAAAAATAAACAAACAAAATCACTCAGAAAGCACAGACCTCAGCCAAGGCTTAAACACTTTGTCACCTTACCACTTACCTGCCTGAATCTTTAATTTTTTTCATCCAGTGGATCTGTTTCGAATTTGACCTGCTTGTAGCTATTATCATCTTACATCAGCACAACAAAGTTATCTGTTGAGATGTCGCTGAGATATACACATCTGAAGTTGTTAAACAGGGCTGAAACATGTTACATTTAAATTGCCACCACATCCATAATCTGGATCAGATCTGGAAACGTATGGTATGAGTAATGGCAGAGTGTGTGATCCTGCGTGCACATACAAAATCCCGTTCCAATCTGATGTTTTGAGATATGCGTTTTTACACATTTGCCGATTATAAAAAAATGGTATGATTTTTTTGTGACGTCAATTGATTAGATAGATTCTTACCAAACTTTACTGGGATCATCACGTACCCATCACCACAATTCAGATTGATCCATCAAAAGCTGTAGACAGGAAGTTGCTGATAGATATACAGATATACCCACTCTGATGAAAACAAACTCCTTGGTGGAGGTAATAAATGGGTCTGTCCAGAAAGTGCATAATCATTTAAAAAAATGCGAAATGAAATTTACAATGTCTGTTATCAGAGTTTACTGACTTGATATCAGAGGGAGTGAAGGATTTGGATTATCTATTGGTTCTCCTTGAAGGTCAATGGGAGAGGCAGCCTGGCAGCATCACCATGAGCTTAAAGGACAAAACAGGATTAGAGTTGATAATATTTTTTTAGCCGTCTTTGTCACCTTAATGTAAGTTTCTCTATCCTTGAGCAGACTTTGACAATGTTATACATATTGTTCTTTTCTTTAATGCAAAAAACAACAGAGAAGAGGAAATGTTAAAATGCTTGTCATAAATGAAGTTCCTTTAAACACAAATGTTATGTGTGGTGTCTAAAGTAAAGTGTCTTCTTGTTTTTGATACATTGAGCTTTAAGTTATTATCGTCACACACTTTATCGAACTTAACAAGAAACTTGTTTTCCCCAGAAAAAACAGCCACACTACAATGATTGTGTGTATTTATTCAAACAATTTATTTGTTTTTTTTTAGTTCAGATAATAACAATTCATTAGATTATGTTGTCAACAATTTCAAGGAAGTGTTTACAATGCAGTGCATTATTATTCTGTGTGTGCGATGTTGACCAATCCACTACTGAATTCCTGGCCTTTAGGATGGATTACAGACTCGCACACAGCTCAAGCCCCATCTGCATACACATGGGTATGCCATTACCCTAATCCAACTTATATAAAATGCACAACTTATTACAACCCCCTACTTTTCATTTTCTTCCAGGCTATAATGAGGTGCAGAGCAACAGTGAGGATTAGGTTACCAGGAAATTGAAAAGGTGCAGGAGCAGCCAGAGATGGAAGATTACTCTGCTTTATAATACACAGCTTCCTGATGAGGATAACACTCTGTGTGTGTGTGTGTGTGTGTGTGTGTGAAAGGGTCTAGCCTGTGTAGCATACGTTGACACTTTGTGGTGATAGATGCCACAATACCATTGAAGAACACATGGACGCATAGGTCCACTGAAGGTCACAGGTGATTGATTTAAGCACAAAATGCAGGAAGAAAGTGTAAAAAGACTGAACTTTCATTGTTGATTACACATACGGAAGTATGCATAAGCAGTGACATAATAATATGAAGTAATAATAGAAGGTTCATATTTTTTTATATATTTCTTGAATATATTACATACTTTGACTTAACAAAATGCATTCAAAGACACATGCCATTACTTCTGTGGGGTCTATAGTATGTAGAATACTTCAAGTTAATGCAGTCCACTGTGCTGCTTGATGCTGCTGCCGACTATAGGGATAATAGATACACCACAAATTAAACAGTCACTGGAGTGGTAAGATATTTTCACCCCGATCATTGATAAAACATTTTTCAGTATTGTATAGTTTCAATATAATTTGAACGTCATGGAAAACTGTCACATTAACTGAGTGACTGTTTATCATCCAATGTGGTAGAAAAAGTAAGTTATACAAGTTCAGAGGATAGGACAGTTGATTGGCGAGGATGTTTAGATAAGATGTTATAAGAGGCCATAGCCCAGAAGTGCCAATTAACGCTGCGTTTTTGTGTGTATCTGCGTCATTACCTCTTTTATGAAGCCCTAAAAGTCCATAACAATCAGTTCAGCCACTGCCACTGCACTTCCGTTGACTAGTTACGTCACTGGCAAATTTCACCACTCCTCTAAACAGCAGCGCCTCCGAGTCCGGGCACTAGAGTCCGGGCACATCCGGTGACATACTTTCAACCGTAGAAGAAGAAGAACTACTCTCGTTGTAGCTGCTGAGCTCCATACAACCGATACGCTCAGCAGCTACAACAAGAGTAGTTTTTCTTCTTCTATGGTTGAAAGTAGCAATATAAAGCAGGACACAGCACCAAACTTCACCTAAAGCAAGGAGCAGTGCCAACAATACGTATATTACAATTTTTACAAACCGTTAAACTGTCTTTGTGTGCTTGTTTTGTCATTTAGCATTAGCGATCGCTGGCTACACGCTAAGCTACAAGCTACGCTCGTGTTTCATTTGCATGTGTGTTTAACCACAATGTTATCCAAGCTACAGGTGTCCTGCAGCAGTCTTTCACTTGTCACAGTGTCTTTTGACTCTGGGTCAGACTCCGGATCAAATGCGTAAGGGATTCAGCATTACTCAATGTTCTGATAATTGCTAGCGGTGCATCCGCCTTTCCAGAGGGGGTGCTGCGGGTCTGAGAGCTGACGTGCCAATTACGTCACTTCCAGGTAACTGGCCAATCACAAGACAGTCTGTGTTCTGCGGGTGTGGTTTTGGTCTGAAACAGCGCGGCTGACGAGAGCGTCCGTGATGAGACATTTACATCGGTTCGTTTGTAGCGACTAGGAGGTTTTTGACCATAAAAACGACTTCATGTTTGTAAGTACACTTCCATATCTCACATATAAGTGAGATAGGACCATGCTATGGCCTCTTTAAGAACTGAACTTGGTGATTCTGGATGACTGATAGTGTTGTATGTTTTAGCTGATAAGATAACCTTACTGTTAAAATAAAACTAAAATGTCAGTATCTCGACCAGGTGATTTGATTTATATGTTTTTCAACAAGAGGTTCTAGTAATCTCAGAGTGTACTGCCAAGAAATAGCAAGTTATCTGGGGACAAAAGTATAAACATGTAAGCATGTTAGTTCAGGGTGAGCCAAGAAATGGTACAGCTGGTTGTCAAAAAACACACACACACACATACACTTATTATAACCAGCACCGGATCCCCTCAAGACTGTTTTCTTTTTCTCACTGTAAAGGAACAGCTGCACCTCCACTCACGAGTCTGTCAAGCTCCTGAAGATTGTGGACAATACCACCCTCATCGGACTCATCTCTGGTGAGGCTGAGTCAGCCTACAGGTGGAAGATCCACTATCTGGTGAACCTGGAGCTCAACGATCTCAAAACAGTGAAGATGAACATGGATTTCAGAAAGAGTCTAGTCCTGCCTGCCCCATAGCCCTATGTCTGCCAGGTACCCACTGTGGAGTTGTTCCGCTTTCTGTGGACCATCATGACTCAGGACCTGAAGTGGGAGCTGAGCATCACATCAGCTCCCTCATCAAAAAAAATCCAGTAGAGGGTGTAATTCTTGCGGCAGCAGAAGTTCAACCTGCCAAAGATGATAATAGTGCACTTCTACCCTGCTATCAAGTTCATCCTTACTTCCTCCATCACCATCTGGGTTGCAGCTGCCATAGCTGGGAACAAGGCCAGGCTGCAGCATCGCATTCAATCTGCTGAGAAGGTGATTGGTTGCAGTCTGCCACCCCTCCAGGATCTCCATCCCTCCAGAACACTGAGACAGTGTGCAGGTAAGATTGCAGCTGGTCCCAGGACCAAGACAACGCAACTATTGAAAGGATGAAAAGAAGGTGATTGGCTGCAATCATCTGTCACAACTCTTCTCTGTTTGTCCCTAGTGTTCATATCATGCGGGCTTTTGTTATTTTCTTTCTGACAGATTGCACAAGCTTTAATATTGCACTGACATTTAAATTATATTCACTCTCTGTTGTAAATAATCTCTACCTATTTTATTTTCCTTCTATTATTTATCTGTCTCTCTTATGTGCACCACTGACCAGAACAAAATCCTAGGATTGTGTAAACTTTACCTGGCAATAAACCTGATTCTGATTCAAATATTAGAATAATCATATATAATAATCACAAGGAAATGGTTTTGAACTGACCACTGTAATTGACGCCCCCACTGCTGCTGCCACCGTTTACCCCACTGACGCTTGATAGTTTGTTTCATCATGGAAGACAATAAATTAGCATAGACTCAGGAGAAGATGTTTGCATGTTTGTGTGATTATGCTTGTAGAAGGTGCACATTTGTATGAATAAATCAGTAATTGTTTCCATTTCTGTTTCCGTGCACACATGGACGATGAGGACAGAGGAAGGTCTCTTTAAAAGCATTCTCCCCGGATATAATGAGTACTTTGTGATTATTGACTAACACATTTACATTTTTTTTTTATTTTTTCCTTTTTTGTATTTCCTAACAAGCTTTAGAGACGACAAGTCAAACCTAATGTGCACATAAATGTGGTGATTAACTCGGATTTCTTTGTCGTCATTACAAGAATTCGATGTGCAGTGTCAATGGAAACCTCGAGCCTGCATCACTCGTAAAATAAGTATGCAGCGAGTGTTTGACTTTATTGTAACCACTGAGCCAGAAAATCAAAGTTGAGGAGACAAATGTGCATATTTTCTGTTTGGCTAATTGCACCTTCTGGTCGCACAATAGTCCCCTCTGTATGACTGCATCTACAGATTTATATAAATATATATGTGCATTTGTTCATCACCCTCTGTCAGACGAGTTTATTCATGCTCCAGTGAACATCTGCAGGAATCTGGGTTGTAATAAAGGTATAGCTATTAAGAGCGACGCCTCATTTAAGACACAGGATGACCATTAACACAAACTGGCCACAGAACAATTTTGATTAAGTGGGTCCAGGCTGTGTGTAACACATCTTACACACAAGCAACATCGCTTTGTAATCAACTGTGCACCACAGGTCTTTGCTAGTCCTGACCTGTGAGTTTATGAAAGGGTGGAAAGTCCAGGATAGAATAAAGCACTGTTTTTACTTTGCTTAGTTATGCCAAAGGGGCTGTTTACTTTATGAATGACCATTTACAATTTATTTTCTGTTAAACATGTGTTGGAATGTCCTAATAATGCCATTAAAATCCAGATTTGTACATCTAGGATTTGGACACCTACTGGTCTCAAACCATGTTCTGCAGCTTGGTAGACATTTTGTGGATATCTTGCATTGTTACATGAAGTTCTAAATTGTTAATGTGAATTCTTACCATCCAACCACAGATATGTACCTGTGATTTAATAGGATCAGAGTGAATTACTCTTTCAACTGTGGACCATCTTTTGCCAACCATCCAAAGCAATGAACGGTGCACAAGAGAAGGAAAGCAGATAGTGCAGGCAGGGTGGAGTGGGTGGAGATGGGTGTCAGGGGTGATGGGTGACAAAAGTGCAGCAAAAGTGAAAGGGAAGACAGTAGTGAGACCTGCTATTAGGGCTGAACAATTAGTCAAATTCAAACTGAAATTGCGATGTAAGAGAATGCGATATTCAAATCGCAAAGGCTGTGATAAAAAAAAAAAAAAGTTTCACGTAAACAGACGCAGCCTTACGCTGACGTGTCATGCGAGCCCACGGCCACCCCCAATATCTTTGAAAATGGCCTCGGCAGAACAGCGAGAGGACACAGAAGAGGCGACTTTAGTAGTACTTTGGTTGTCTAGACATATTTTGGATTTAGGAAAGAAGATGCGGCA
Organism: Solea solea; assembly: GCF_958295425.1. NCBI lineage: Eukaryota > Metazoa > Chordata > Actinopteri > Pleuronectiformes > Soleidae > Solea > Solea solea. Next base: position 12,521,771 of record NC_081135.1, read on the forward strand.
TAGACTAAGGCAGGGGTGCCCAACCTTTTTTGACCCAAGATCTACTTAGCCAACCTCCCGAGATCTACCAGTCCAGTGTCAACATTGCAAACCCACACACGTCGTTTCCAGCATGCAGTAACTAACCTCTGTCACACCCTGACTCTAAAGGCATGACAAATATGCCAGACACAACACTTTAAGGAATAACAAAGTAATTTATTGAAAAAAAGTCAAATTACGAAATGAAGAGCTAAATATTTACTATATGATTTCTTTACTTACTATATGTAATACTACTATATAAATATAGTGTGAATATCAGTGCAACCAGTAAAAGGCTATCGGCTGCCTCGAGAAAGGCTTCCTTCACCATATCGCCGTCTTTGAATGGCTTCTTGTGCTTAGCAAGGACGTGACTGACGCGATAGGAAGCAATAGTTGCAACCTTACCCTGGGTCTTCGGCTTGGTGAACATTGACCTCTGTGCGGCAAGCTGTGCTTTCAAGTCCGGGACTTTTGTGGCGCGTGAAGGCGTTTTTCTAGGTGAATCCCTCTCGTAGCTCGTAGCCCCAAAAAAAAAAAAATATATTATTTATTCCAACACCCCTCGCGGTCGACTTCGGATCAGTCCGCGATCTACCAGTAGAAAGCGATCAACTGGTTGGGCACTCCTGGACACTGGAGTGCCCAACCTCCTTTTTAGGAAACTGCAAAAATGCAGTTCCCAAAAAAAAAAGCTATGCTAAAATTTCTCTTCATTTTTGTCAACGAAAAAAAACACGAGACGTAAATGTAGTTTTAAAAATAAAAACCCTTATTTTGAAGTTGACGTAAATAAGACTGCTGCAGGTCCGTTTCCTGTCTGCAGTGTTGACAACAACTAGCGACTTTGTTGCTATATTTAGCGAGTTTTCAGACCCCTCTTCCCTTCCTCTTTTTCAAAAAAGCGAACAGTGACAAATCTAGCGATTTTCTTCTGGTGTAATTTGACTTTTAGAAACTTGTTCTTTCTCTTCTCAACGAGCAGCTGCTGCCGTGAGCCCAAGAGCACTTCAGAGTGATTCAAAAATAAAAATGCATCTCAGAACATGTTCCGTGTCTGGATGTATTCCTTGTGTCAGACCACTAGAATAGACATATTCTGCAAAGCTGCTTTCTTAATCAACTTGTGTTTTTTTCATCTGATAAGATAAATAAAAATAACTAAGACTAATACAAAAATAGGTGTAGTGTGTGAGAATAGGAAGGGAATGTAAAAGATTAAGAACAGAAAGGTTGAATGAATGATTACGTTTGTTTTCTTATTTAGCTGTGTTAGTGTGTGTGTTTGCTTACGATAGCCTAGTAACACACAACTTAAAATTGTACAAAGTACAATTTTTTTTCAGAAAATGCAATGAAAGATGACAGAGTGTCAAGAGCAACAGTGCTGGCTCTGAAAGAAGCCAGTGGGGCATTTCTCCCACAGTTGGAAGAAGGCAGCCATGACTGAGGTACAGAGGGAGCTCAATCTTCCTGAGCACTCCCTCATAACTGAGTGCCCAACAAGATGGGGATCAAAAGAACTGATGATAGCGCGAGTTCTGGAACAGATCAAGTTACTGTAAAACGTTTTTCCAATGCTCCCATTAAATAAAGGTTGATTGATTGAGTTCCCCTCTAGCCGTCGTTTCAGATCTGTACTGATGCTGAATGATATAAACTCTTGATTAAAACAACCGTTTCAAATCATTTGCATCCACATCACTGAATCTAATCATCCAAGCAATATGATCACAAACCTTGACACAAACACCAAAGTATTTTTTCAATGCTTATTCATTTCAGATAGGCCATAAAGTCTTCCATAGGCTATAAACTGCAAGCTTATCTCTGATGATCTGTCTGAGCAGGGTCCTCCACTGTGGAGATGGGTAGCATGTTTTCCACTACATATCTGAGGGGAAAAAACACTTGTTTTTATCTGTAAAATTTTACCATTGGACTCTTGGAATAATAGCCTGATGTTGCTATAAGAGATGGCGCGTGTTTGATTACGTGTGGGACGCTGGAAGTGCTTTGTTTTTCAATTCAATTAAACTTTATTGATCGCTAAAATGTTATGGGAACTGTGTGCCGTTGTAAAACCTCACCAAAAGGAACGGAGTAACGCAGTGTTAGGAAACGGAAACGGAGTTACTGAACACATTTATGCTTAACAAAACTATATTCTACTATATTCCCTTTAATATTGACATATTGACACACAACTTAAAGACTAACATTTTTTTACAATCAAATATAGCCTTCTTGGAGAGAAAACGGTTCATTTTATTCAGTTAACTCTTCATTAACTTTTCATAACCAAATGATGTGTACATGTTCCACTTTTATTCATAAAAATGTGCATATCCACTAACAGTGGATACTCCCCTGTTTTGCTTAGCACTTGTTTAAGAATAATCTTGAACCTATGATTTCTTCTTTGGGCCATAACCTACATCCCTTTTTCTTTTCATGAACTGACCACCAGATCGTCATCTGTGCTTTTCCTGTTACAATATGTCTGATATGAAAAAGGCATATCACAACATACACTACCGGTCAAAAGTTTTGGAACACCCCAATTTTTCCAGTTTTTATTGAAATTCAAGCCATTCAAGTCCAATGAATAGCTTGAAATGGTACAAAGGTAAGTAGGCACCCCTTGTGAACTGCTAGGTTAAAAAAAAAAGGTAAGGTTACCCAAAACTGAAAAATAATATACATTTTAGAATGGCCTTTTTCAGGGAACAAGAAATGGGTTAACAACTCAGAGCTGTTCTGCAGCATTGGAGGTTGATCAAGCCTTGAAAGTTGGTGCTACCAATTCCTACAGGTGTTCCAACTTTTCTTTATTACTTACAACCCCCTCTGTCTGCATAAAAGTAGCGTTGGAACACACTGTGGTACCATAACCTTGTGAGCATCATTTGAACAGTATTGTACTGCAGAAAGTAGTGTGTTACAATAAAAATGGCAAGAAAAAGGCAATTAACAATGGAAGAGAGAGAGACTATCATAACACTTAAAAATGTTGGGTTTTCCTACAGAGAAATTGCGAAGAAAGTCAAGGTGTCAGTGAGTACAGTTTCCTTCACCATCAAAACGCACTCAGAAACTGTGAGAGACTCTGACAGGAAGAGGTCTGGCAAACCCAAAGCCACAACAGAATCAGAAGACAAGTTTCTGAGTGTCAACATCTTGCGTGATAGGCGGTTCACAAGACAACAGCTTCAAGCACAGCTTAATAGTGGTCATAGTAAGCAAGTCTCAGTTTCAACTGTGAAGAGAAGACTTAGAGTTGCAGGTTTGAACGGTCGAGTTGCAGCAAGAAAGCTATTGCTAAGACGTCAGAGTACGAAGAAGAGGCTTGCCTGGGCCATGAAACACCGCCAATGGACTACTGAAGACTGGAAGAAGGTGTTATGGACTGATGAATCAAAGTTTGAAATCTTCGGTTCATCACGCAGGAGTTTCGTACGCCGTCGAGTAGGCGAAAGGATGGTTCCTCAGTGTGTGACATCAACTGTCAAACATGGAGGAGGAAGCGTGATGCACTGGGGCTGTTTTTCTGGATCCAGGGTCGGTGACTTGTATAGAGTGAGAGGCACCCTGAACCAAAACAGCATATGCGCCTAGTTGGTCAGGGGTTCATCCTACAGCAAGATAATGACCCAAAACATACGTCCAAGCTATGCCAGAACTACCTCAGGAAAAAAGAACAAGATGGTAAGCTTGAAAACATGGAGTGGCCAGCACAGTCTCCAGACTTAAACCCCATCGAGCTGGTTTGGGATGAACTGGACAGAAGAGTGAAAGCAAAGCAACCTACAAGTCCCACACATTTATGGGAACTTCTGCAACAGAGTTGGGAAGAACTTTCAGCAGAATATTTGATTTCCATTGTCGAAAGAATGCCACGAGTGTGTTCAGCTGTTATATCTGCCAAAGGTGGCTACTTTGATGAGTCAAAATATAGAATACATTTTGGTTTATAAATTGATTCCATGATTTCTTTTTTGACCTCAATTGTTTATTTGTTCTATGCTTTCATTTCAGAGTACAATGAGACATGATGCATAATGAGACAAAATGCATAATTTTCAATAAAAAACTGGAAAAATTGGGTGTTCTAAAACTTTTGACCGGTAGTGTATATCCGCTGGCCTATTGTATATCCTCATATAAACCTGTGGTTTCCCCAATATACATAAATTAAGTTATACATTTTAGTTCAATATTTTGAGTGAACAAACCTGACTTTTCCTATTATGACCAACACCGCCCCTGGGTTTACAATTTCATGGACTATTCTGTTAGCACAGATCAATGTAGTACTTTTTTTCCCCCAAATAAGATAACATATTTTTCCTCAGAACAAGTTAATATAACAAAAGAATAAGTGAATAGAAATAAGAACTCTTTACAATATACCAAAGGTTTTCATTCTGGGTTATAGCATAAATTATAATAATTCTTCATAACCTAAATAGACATAAACCAAATACTAGAGAGGATACTGGAGGTCACTTGGGAGTGCTGCTCCACAAACTGCAGCCTGCATGCAAAATGTAATTAGTGTGATGAGTCCCCCATGTATCATTACAGCATTTCTTCATATCCACGTCCCTCTGCTGTGCACTTAATGCAATATCAGGCTTTTACTTTGGCACTGAGACTTCTGTTAACCTCAGCTGTGTTCTCAATGTCAACCCAGATGCATCAGCAGTGATTAATGGCATTATTAACCATCAATAAAATCACACAGAAAACTCTCGGCTGTGCACCGCTTGCAAACACTGTGCTATTATTTACAATAAAGCTTCTTTCTAGTGCTCTCCAGCTGACAGGAAAGCCACCGTAGGGTTACATTTGGCAGCAGAGGAGGAAGATGTATGTATAAGCGGTGTGTATATATCCTTGGGTGAGAGAGGAGAAATCATTTGTGAATGACAAAGGAGACAGTGAGGAGAAAAGACGAGTGCAATCTGCTAAAGCTCTGCTGGATCACATATGGCAAAGGGAGGTTTTGTGCTATATTGACATCTGTAATGACAATTACACACTCACAAGATCACACATGCACTGAGCTCCCATTTCTATACATGGCAGGTAGTCTAGACGAGTCATGATAAGATACATTACGTGAAGTTGCAGTGTGTAACATTTTATTGGTGATGTTGCAGCTGATTATCCCTCACCCATTGTGGGCATTTGTAAAAACATGGTGGTTCAAAATGACCTCTGACCCAGCTCCTGATATTACTATAAAAAGATAATTATAGGGTAATGGAAAAACAACAATTCATACAGTCAGGTGATTGTACACTAAAGTATAATTGTATATCTTCATTTTAATTTCACTTCCATTTTACACACTGTGCCTTTTGAGGTCTACTTTGTATCCGTGCACATTCTCTTCATGTCTCAACAGCCATCAATAGACAAAGTTATCTTGAAAATAAAGAAGAGCAGCTGACCAATCAGAATGAAGAATGAGAATGAAGGTGGAATTCAGCATTTCACCTCTTAGTGTATAGCCTGCTGGAAATTATAATTATAATAAGAAGAAAGGCTTATTCAAAGGCTATGAAGTACTGCGACCTGTGACCTTTGATAAAGTACTGTGACCTTTGATAAAGTACTGTGACCTGTGATAAAGTACTGCGATCTGTGACAAAGTACTGCGACCTGTGACCTATGATATAGTACAGCGACTTGTGATAAAGAACTGCAAACTATGATAAAATAACTGCAAACTATGATGAAGAAAAACTGTGAGCTGTGATAAAGAACTCCTAATTGGTATAAAGAACTGCATAACTGTGAAGTGTGACACAGAACTTCAAACTGTGGAAGGCAAAATTACATCTCTCAATGTGCAGCCTGCTGGAAAGAAAAAGACTGAGAAGACAAGAAAGCAGTTGGGAGGAGAACTGTAGGGCATTAAGGAGAGGGCCAAGGGTGTTCACTTGAGAAATCCTTCAACATTATTTTTTTTGTGTGTGCGTGTGTGTGTGTATGTTTGTGTAGATTTTTCAGTGGTGTCACTGATTTTCATTATGGGCTGCTCACATGGCTGCCTTTTATAAATAAATAAAAAAGGTACAGCAACATCCAGAGCAACACAGCCAGATTCCACATCAGCTTCACTTGACTACACCATAAATCTGCCTTTACAATGCACAAATGTATGCATTATGGATTTACACACAGTATGCGCTTAGGGTAAATATTTTATTGCATCATTATATCATATCTTATTTTGTTGTTTATATTTGTTTATGTCCATATTATGTTGAGCCAGTTGCAATGCATTTAATATTTCTTTGCGTCATGCTCTTGACTGGTGAAATTAGGAGGTGTTTATCATTCGTTACTATCATATGCACATTACCAGTTACACCTGCATTTTTTTTTTTTTTTTACAGCAAACACTCACGCCAGTAGTGTATTTGCACACATTGTGACCCAGTTTAAATGTCAGTGTGTCAGCACATACGACTGCCCTAAGTGTGCCAGTGGTCCAGAAAAGAAGCTATTTTATCACATTTACTGTACAGCATGTACATGGCAGCTGGACTTGATGGATTTATGTGTGACACAGTCAGGGCGTTCACATACATGTTAAAGCATAAGTGTAACACTTTAGTCAAGCTATAGTCAGACTAGCATACCTGTATAATAAAGGAAGGATAAGGAAAGGATCTATATTGTCGTATACAACCAGAATTGCAAAACACAATTACAAGCTCAAACGGACGGTCGATACATTGCTAACCACTAGTGGTAACCACTAAGCCACCAATGTGATTAATAGTCCGATTACTCCTGCATGTATACGCTGAGTCGGACTGGGGTCGAATTTGGCGCACGCACCAAAATTTCCAGGACCAAGACCGGGAAGTAGGAGGGGATGACATTTAAACTGCTAGTCTACTGCTGCCTGGTCACAAAATAACACATTTAACAATCAACATATCAAGCAGCAGTGAATCAACAACTCCTGTGTGCTCTGATGTAAAATGGTTGATTTCTCTATGGACTTTGGGACGGGAGAGTGCAGAAAGTGGCAAACATATGCTGAAGATGTGCACTTAAGCATGTGTAGATTTTATTAAGTGAGGTTTTTGGTGTAAGTCTTTCTTGATTACACATATTATATTGTCTATACTCTGTCCTCTTTCATCATGATCACTGTATCTTGCCTTTTCAAATATACTCATTTTAGTTTACTTTTCAAATGTTTGCTATTACGTTGATTAAACAGAGAGCTCTGAGGTTTCAGGCAGCAGTTACAGCCAACAGTGGCCTAATCTGAGCTTGAAGAGAGAATTCAAGTAGTGTGTTGAGTTTCTAAACAATGTTTTTTCCTGACTTTGTGATTCAATTCTATTATTTGTATAACGCTAGTGAGCAACGCCTTACAGTGGTGCTCAATAAGCTGACTTTTCTATAAAGAAACAGCTCTTGTCCAACTGAACAGTGCACATCAGGTGTGAAGCTTTCATTTGAGGACACAGGCCACTGGAACTGAGTGAGGAGGCACTTTCGAAACACAATGCATTATTCATCCTTCACCTCAAGTGTATTCCTCAAATAAGATCACGGATACAAACTGGCACAGATCACAGTGTGAGGGCTCCCACTTTGTCTGCTGCCTCACTGCGAGCGGTAAGATTATCTCAAACATGTCTGACCAGATCAAGTCTGGAGACAAGCTCACTGGGGTTTTAATAAACACTCGTTCAGACATACACACACACACACACAAGTATTAAAGAGAGAGAAAAAATAATCGTCTGAGTAAAGGTTGTTGACATTCACACTGACACAGTGAGGCAGTGACAATGCGTGATTTATCCTGACCTCTCTGGTGCTTGAAAGTTAATTCCTGCTTAGAGATCCAATGTGTAACATTCATTTATTCATTGTCTACTGCTTTATCCTCCATGTGGGTCACAGGGCCACTGCGGCCAATCCCAGCTGACATAGTGGGAAAGTGAGACAAGGTCATCATTCCATCCATCGCAGGGCAAACACATTGAGACTCATGCTCATCAATTTACCTCCAATTAACCTCTGCATGTTTTTGGATTGTGGGAGGAAAACCAGGTTCAATATGCAAACTCCATACAATCTCACCATTAGATGTCAGCAATTCTTACACATTACACATTCTTGCCTCATCTAGAGATACAGTATACAAAAGACATGCGTAAATAAAAGTGAGGCCGCGAATTTGAAATGTGACATGAATGGAAACAACAAACACATACACAAATAACTTAACGCAACTGCGAATCGCAAATCACATCCCCCACAACAGAAAACGCAACAACAAAAGCAGAAAACACAATGACATTAACTTGTGTTTAACAAGCCTCTTTGGTGATTTAACTGGAAGCAAAGCGCTGGAAATCATTGAGGGCAATATATCTTAACTAGCACCATGTCCCAACTAAGCCTCAAGCGTTCCACTAATGCAGCTCAGCTGTACTCTATCAAGTTGAGGATGTGCCGTTCACTGTATTTGACCCCAGACAAGGAAAAAGCAGGATTAATGGAAAGTCTTGCTTTTTTCAATAAGTGGGAGTTCTGTTCATCATTGTGGCTTAAATGAATCACCGCCCAGTTACCATAGTAACTTATTCTGGTGCATTACTTGAAGTGACACTTCTATTTGTGTACCTGCAACCTAAAACAGAGTTTCATTGCCAAATGGGCACTACATGATGTGACGTTCACACATTCTCACAAGAGTGTTTGTGTACAGTGTCAAGCATGTACAGTATATACAAGTATATACAAATGTGTGGAAACTGCATTCGAAAAGGTAAGAACAATTCCTCAGCTTGAGTGCACAAAATGTGTGCCTCAATTATTGAAACAGGAAAAACAAAAGAATCGCAAATTGACGACGTACAGTAACCAGAAAACCAGCACAGGGCTCTACGTCATCACACAAACGTAGTTACTTAAAGGGACCGTGATCCCGGAACAGTCCTTCCTACATGCGTAACTAAATAATCATAAGTGTATAGAACTACAAAGTGCAAGGGTAAATTATGTAAGTCCATTCACTACAAATGTATCATTTGTGTGAACATGAATATGTTAAAGATAATCTAAATATAGAAGTTGGAAAAAAGTGCAACCAAAGTTTTTTGTTATTTTAATGTGGACTCAAAATAAATACATGTTTGTGAACATCATTAACACCTTATATTTACTGAAAATGAAATGTATGCAGAGCTTCCCTTTCCATCTAAGAGCAATCGCTTCAGCGACAACGTATTTTGTGTTCGGTGCAGTACAAATAAACATCAATTGATATACACTAATGTCCCATCATCCAGATGAAGCTCCTGATTTTTTTTTTAGATTTTATTTCAGGTTTAAAGATACACATAGACTCCCCCAGACATGGTGAATTTTCTTCTTTTTTTCCCCCTCACATGCATTAAGTAGCAACACTGCTGCACTGCGGCATAAACAGTGCTGCCAATCCATCTTCTTCTTCTTTTTCCACTTAGTTTAATGCATTAATTGATTCAGTGAACCTGTGGCTTAACGGATGCACAACTGTTATCATGTGCTCTAGTGTAATTTTAACGATAAAACCAACAGTGTTTAACTGAGTCAGCAGATTCAGACGCAGTAAGGCCCTGTTCACACACCAATGACAACATCCATCCATAAGTGGACAGCTCTGAGTTAATTAGTTGACTCTAGAGCACTACATTGGTTGTGTTTTTCTGTCCGAACTTGACCTAAACCTGAGAGAGTGCACACTCATTTATGTAGTAAACAACCATCTATACACACACAGATATGACATAATGATGTGAACTGCCCTAAAGTAGCCCAGCCAGCATGAGCCAGCCTGTCCCTGATCTACTTCACACCAATGTCTTCAGTAGCCACTTTATATAGCACAAAACATGCTAAAGAGGGACAAAGAACACAAGAAAAATCATAATTTCACATCACCATGCTTCGGTTGTAGCACTCATTTTACACAGCTCTGTGTAGACACAGGCTCTCCTCATGTTCGGGACACAGTTTCTCAGCAATATCACTCATTATGGAATAACATTAGTTCTGCTGAGATGCTCCTCTGGACAACATAATTGCACAGCGAGGTTGCTGCCTTTATCCACGATGTGAGGGGGGAGTTTAGCTCACTGGCAATGAGCATACAGGCTTCTACCTACTGTGTAGTACACTGCCTGTTAATGATATTTTTAATGAGATCAAGATCAATTTACGCAGCATGTGTAATAACTTCATACTCTATTCAAAGCTCCTTCTCCGTACGGCAACAGCCCCTTAATCTTAACAAGTGAATCAACAAATAGCATTCCTAACTGAGCACCATCTGGAGTGAACTATGAATCATATTTAAGTATGCATGTATGAATTGTTGTCACAGATTAATGAGATAATTCTCTATTTTGTTTCTTCATCTGACCTGATACGGACACTGACACTTAACTGATGCATGGTGTGACAGTTAGTGTGTCCGTCTCAGTGTGACTCCACTCCAGCAGCAGTCTGTGACCTTTAGCCTATGGTTGGGTCACAGCTGTTGTCAGGCTGGAAACAAACAGCAGGAGCGTGAGGGGACAATCATGCCTTTTCTAATGCTTACACTGAGTATTAGCTCACAAGATTTTGTCGGGCTTCTCCTTCTCCAGTGGTCACCACAGCAGGTCACTGCATATTTGATTTGGCAGAGATTTTTTACACCGGATGTCCTTCTGATGCAATCCTCCTATTTATCTGGGCTTGGGGACCGGCACGAGGAATACACTGAATGTGCCCCACACTCCCAACCCCAGGCTGGGGTCAATTTAGAGTGTCCAGTTAACACATTCGATGATGAGCAGAGGGTGACCTAATACTGGGCTGCCCCAAAAAGTATTTAAGGCGACCTAAGCAACAAAGCAGCAGTTCAAGAACAGCTAAAAAACAAATGTTGAAAGATTTTGCAACATTAAAACTGTATTATGTGACTTTAACTATAAAACAAAACTTTTTTGTGAACATTTACAAACTTTCTTCCACTTGACTTGACTTGACAAACAGATGGTCAAACAATGTGCTCTGTTTTTTTTGTCAAAACAGACATTGTGCTCATAAAGCTGGATGGGTGCAAACAGGTTTGGGAATGAGTGAAAACACAAACCTCCATAAATACTTCTTGCCCCTGCCCACCCTGCTCTGCTGCTGCATACATACAAATGCCCCCTCAGTCAGGTCAGGTCAAAATTTTGATCGTGCCTGCTTCTTGGTGTCAATGTCATCCGGTTCAGGACTTCAGTTGGTAATGGAGCATCAGTGGAGTGACATTTGGATGGATTGAACCTTTTAAACTTAGAGAGAGAGAGAGAGAGAGAGAGAGAGAGAGAGAGAGAGAGAGAGAGGGAGACTAACTCCAGAGCTGAGTTTTAACATGGGAGTCAATGGGAAGTTTTGCTAGAACTATCGCTTTTATCTGATTTAAAGAAAAATAACAAGTCATATGAAAATGAAAACAACGCACAGGGTTAGACAACAACCATAGCAATGTTTTTATGTAAAAAAAATATCTGTGTGGGTTGGAAATTGTGGGCAGGAAAATAGTTTGTTTCGAGATTTTTGTGATTATTTTCATAGACGTCAACTAGAGTGTGAGAGACATCACCACACTGGCGGCGCAATACACACTGGTTATGAATTCTGAAAACATCAAAAACAAGTATAAAACTTAAACTGCGATGAAAAATGCAATAGGTATAAAAACTTGGATTTAGGTGAGAAAAGGCTCAATTCTTGTGACTCGTTTAAAGTTTCAACCATGTCTCTATGTTAAAGTATGATGACACTGTGAGGCTTGAAAACACTATTAATTTGTTATTTTTACTTTACTTTTTACTTTGGTTGTGAGTCAAAGAGCAGGGTGGTCATACTGGGTACATGCTTTAGTGTCAGGTAAACGAAAAAAAAAAGGAGGGAAAAAATGAAAACGTCAGAGAGACATGTTGAGAAATAAAAAGAGACAGGGACATGGGCTGTGGGCTGTGCAAATTTCCGCTCTACATGTGCAAAAACACCACTTAAGCATTTCTTGTTTTTACAGCCTGCTTTTTTTTCTTTTTTTTTTCAACCAATCAAATTCTTTTGTCATGACTTGACTTCCTATTTTCCCTAGAGCACATTCCTAGTTAACATGTCACTCTCTCCTACTTTATCTCACACACACACACATACACAGGGGCCAGGGGCTGGCACCTGGGTAATGTGGGGTTATCTTATCTTATAAGTGAATGGTCAAGCCAGGCATAAGCAGTGTGTACATTCCTCATTTAGATCAGTAACACATTAATCAGGATTTACTCTTCCTAACCACAAAGACACAATGTCAGTTTGAAGATGGATGTCATGTTTGGAGATGTTGAGTCTGGGGGTGATGATCATGTCAAACCAGAGAGAGATGGGATGGCACTAGGAAGGGCATGATTTAGCATACTAAATGCACGCTAAGTATCTTATCTATTTGTATTTGTGTGTGTGTGTGTGTGTGTGTGTGTCTCTACACTACGTATGCAGGAGGTGGACTATTGTGTGTACTCGAGTGTGTACTTTTGCAGCAGTTGCTGTCAAGTCTCAAGTGATGCACTGTCAGAAAGTTTAGGGATTTAAGCTGTTTGTTTTTTTTCTTTGCGGTCTCTGGACAGCTTTGTTATTGTTTTATTATTCTGTCTCTAATGCTCCCTATAATCCTCATTATCTATGGATTACCTCATTTGAAAAGAACTCACTGGGTATTCTCCCCCTTATTACCTTGGTTGAAAAAGAAACATAGTATTAGTGCACACACACACACGCACACACATACAGCTCTTTAAAAAGACAGAATATGTCTGGCTAATAAGCTATATGATGGAGCAGACAGTGGCGTATTGTAATGGCATTAGGAGAGAAAATTACAGCACTGAGTGAGGCGCACATTGAATCCCTCACTTGAAACAACTGATGATTTCTTAAACACAGTACACATCCTGGCATCACACACATGTAGAAGATAAAAACAATCCCCCACAACCTGCAAAGTGTCCATCCAAATGCAAATGTCCACATCAGACCATTTCTTTGCTATTTTTGTGTGCATTTCACATCTTTCAGGGAGACTAACAGTTTTCAAAAGAATTTGCTGTCAACACAAGGAGATTTTTCTGCCATTGAGACATCCATCGTGACATCAGTCAGAGAATCTCAGCGATGACTGCTTTTCGTGTCATTGTAGTCTGGACTGTGAACTTCAACCCCCCACCGCTAACCTTTCCCCAACCACCACCTCATCAACGCTGCTCTATATATGTGTTGCACTATGAAAAACAATAACAACAATACTAATAATAATAATGATAACAATAATAATAATAATAACAATAATAATAAGAGTAATAATAATTAGAGTTATATTATTAATAATAATAATAATAATAATAATAATAATAATAATAAACTGCACTGCACATCATTGTACATATATCTAAACACAAAACACCTTGTGCTGTGGCTGTAGCACTGTAGATACTGGACAATTAGTAGTTTTGATTTTCTGTAGATTTGTTTCTTTTTCCTATTCATTTATTTATTTCATGTGTGTTGTGGCTAAGGGAAACAACATTCCAATCTCCTTTATGGACGGACTGTACATATAGCTGAATTGACAATAAAGACTCTTGAATTGAATCTTCCAACTCAAAGGAAACAAAAATGCGCTTTTCATGCCATTCATGCTGCCCAGCACGGCCACTGTGAAAAGTGAGTCTGCTGGCATCTGTGCATTGACTTTGTGTGTAAACTGCAGCATAAGGAAACAATTATTATTTTTAAATTCTCAAAATCTTATTTTGAATTCTGCCTCCATCTTGTCTTCTCCCTTGTGTCCTCTTCTGTTACACCGACTGTCCTCCTTCACAACATCCATGAACCTTCTCCATGGTCTTCCTGTTTTCCTCCTGCCTGGCAGCTCCATCTTCAACATCCTTTGTCCAGTATCATCACTATATCCTTCTGTCACACATCAGACCATTGTGTGCTGGAGAAAAACAAAACTTATAGCTTATGAATGAAACTGGGTTACAAATGTATAGAATATACATTTGTATATACAAATATATAGAATATACAATATACATATCTTCCACATTATCTATAAGGAAGATAATGTGTGAAAAGGAAAGAAAAAGTTAACGTTTGAAACTTAAATGTCTGGATCTAAGTCCTGGTCATGATATGACAAAACCAATAATCAGTGCAAGTAAAACCAGCTAAAATAACTGTGATAAATGATTATTTTGAACAAAAGCTGGCTGTGTAGAAAAATACAGAAATGAGTTTTCAGCAAAGCCAAAAAAAGATTTAACAACCAGCAAAAGCACATATTAATTCATATCAGTTTTACATTTTTCTTCCTAATATGTTAATGGTGAACTAAATACAATATTTTAACCCTTCTGTTGGGATTTAAAGCTGTGGCTGGATGTGAAACACAGGCCAGGTTCACAAGGAGGTTGCCCTCTTATAAATCTGTCAACGCTACAGCACACAGTAGAGCCCAGACGAGCATCGTGCTGATTTACACCCTGCTCTGAATGATAGGCAGGCGGTCGAGCTCTAACGACTCCTGCCCCGTGTCTGGACAATGTTGTGGCACCGAGCAAAACATGCTCCAGTCAGACAGAAGAAGAGGAGGTTACAGGATGGGGGGGGTGGGGTGTCTTGAGCTTGTCCAGGAAGAAGGAAACATAAGTCAACAAAGCCCTCTTTTTTTTACAGTACACAACAGAGACAGAGAAGTGTGGAGGGAAAATACACAGGCTTTGCATGTGTTGAGTGAGGCTGTACTGTGTGCATGTGTGTAATTGCAATTGTGCAAGTGATTCAAGTGACAGAGTCAATTTGGGTAGGTGGGTTAGCATTCATGTCCCATAGTGTGTGCACCCACCAGTGGATGGTGGATGAGGTTAGGTTTCTATTACATTAGGAAAAAAAAAAAAATCTAATTATTGTATTTGTCCAACAAAAAACAGACCTTTTGAATTTCAAGTAAACATGTAAGTCTAAATGAAATTGTACTAAATTCAATTTCTCAAAGTTGGACTCATTCAACTCCCAACCACACTATATTGTAACTGGACCCAAACTGGCCTTGACCATCTGCACATGTTCCAAGAAGCTGGTAAACATGAGAAGACAACGCTGAGAACACAATGGTAAAATCCAGACTTGTACGTTTTTGGACTGATTGCGTCTGTTGAAATAATGAAATATTTAAAAAAAAAACATGGTACAGGAGGCACGTTGCCACCTAGCCTAGTAGAGTCAGACACATGTTATTCAATGAATCCATTTCATGCTAGTATTTGTATTCTGACAGGGACAGTAGTCCAGTCATAGTTGAGCTACAACTGCAGCTTGACTTAACTATGCATGGAAATTTACTGACAGAGCATGTGTGTGTGTGTGTGTGGGGGGGGGGATTAAGATGAGCATTGAATGTGCTATACATGTGTGTTTATAGTGTATTCACTGTGTGTCTGTATTGTTTGTGCATATTTGTTTTTATGTTACAAGTGTGTCACCATGCACAAGGGTACACACACGTCCTTGTTAGGAAGCATGTTGATTTCATGTCTTGCGTGTTCTTGTATTTGTCATGTTTGTTTATGTTTAGGACTAAGATTTGAATTGTGGATATAATGTCTGACTCTTTCCTGTTTTAGGTTTCTTTGCAGCATAGGCTCGTGTTGCTGGTGCTGGAGTAGCAAATATTCCATAAGATGGAACATATTTTCCCAAGGCTGAAAAGGAGGAGGAGGTGAGCATCAGTTTTCTTTAAAATAACTTTATTTTCATTAAGTTGAAAGGTTATTGTGGAAATACTGATCAGTAATAACTAGCAATTCTTCCAAATATGCCTTTAACAGATAATTGCAAAGGAAGCTATTAGAGCAAGTGTGGAGGTGAGTACTTGTATGTAGGTTTATTTCTTAGTTTGATTGCATGTCTACTAGATGACTGTGTTTTTATGTGTAATATGGTTTCATGAATTACAAAGACCAGTTTCTCCTAGGAGAGAGTCTTACGGTATCTCCTTTTTACATTGTCTTATCCTCACTAAAAATAATAGCAATGGTAATAGACTAACATCCACTAATATCAGTTTTTAATATAAATTAAACTCAGTTCTCATTGTTACATCGGTGCAGATATATGATGAGTTTAACTTCAGGAAATAATTTGGAAAATTGTCCCTTTTATGACAATACAGACTTAGTTTTGTAGATACAAAGCGCATGCTGCTTCAATTTGATATATAAACAGTGTTATCAGCCTCCATGGACTTAACAAATAGTGACAAACATGAGGCACCAAAATGAGTCAAGCTTTGTTTTGATGTGACAACATTATTAATGAACTGTTATTGTGCTTGCTACATTTACATCAAAAATTATGTCCCCTCTGTCAATCTATGTGGTGGCCATGTGTTTCAGACTAAGTGAATATGGGACTCTGTTCTGACATATTTGTATTCCTCCTATTGGGGGCGCTCTTGGGTCAAACTTGGGACAAAATTGGAGCGAGGGATTTTCTCCGACAGGGAGAGAAATGACAAATGCACTCACACACATGAAGAGAGAGAGAAGGAGGGAGAGAGAGCAAGGCGGTGAAGAGGGTGGGTGCTGCCTGCCCCCTTCTCTCTCTCTCTCTCTCTGTTCGTGCAGATGGTGTGTACCTTGCAAAGCTCAGCGTCTCCGGGAGGGGCTCCCTCATTGTGCGGCACCCAGATGTATTGTTTTAGTGTGTGACTGTGTCGAGTGGAGGTCGCTTTTCCCAGGGTTTGTCTCGGTCGCTCACAGAGCCGGGAGCTCGATCCCAAACTCGCATCCCCTTCCTGTCATTCACAGCTGGTTCCTCCCTCCATCCAAACACCACTTCTCCTCCTTTCGCCATCATAAAAGTGATCCAGGCACTAAATCAGGCCCTATACGTAAATTAAATGATGATACAGAAAGAGAGATTAATAGAATTGAAGACATTGTAGCTCCCTGATACTGACTTAGAACTGCAGATCATGTTATTTTTGTGATATTTGACAGACAGTTAACGACCATGTGAAACAGGTAAGTTGTACATGAAGGTTCACACCATTGTGGTCAGTTTGAGAAGTCCTTCATGTTTACTCATGCCTTGTATCCTTCTTTGACTGGTTGGTTTTACTGTAGATTACACCTTTGCCTGTTTGTCAATTATGTTATGTAATGTTTATTTTTTTATTTTAAGGTTGTATGAGGTACAGTGTGGAACCAGGAACATGACTGCCAGTAGGGACACAATGGAAAACTGATCTTAAGACACTCAACAAAAGGCTCACCTCTTTGACTCCAAAATCAGCAATGTTATGTAAGGGCACACAGTAGTTCTTTATCTATCTGCCTCTATCACTGAGGTCAAATGCATTATTTTGGGAATTTGGCATTTAAAAGGTTTTGTTTGGAGCTACCAAAGTGACACAAACTCACCAGTGGACCAGCCGGACCAGTGCCGGAGAGTGAGCAATTTAAAAACTACAGTTTCCAATCGAAAACACTGTCTGACTGTAAGAAAAAGAGGAAAATACTGAAACCAATATGAAGGTTTGAGTATTTGATTAGATTTTTTTTTTTCCCATACTTTCTACTAAATCGCTTGAGGGTCAGTTCCAATCAATGTTGAAATCACCTTTTAAATTTAAATAGTCCATACATACATATTCAAGTGTGGTCATACTCAAGAAAAGGACACATCCTCACATGTTATTTATCGAAACATTAGTTTCACAAGCATAAAATTATAAGTTATATTAATGAATTAATAACAATAAATTAAAAAGTCAAACATCTCACTGACTTACATGGGGGAAAATATGTTAAAGGTATTCATTTATGTCTTGTCTATTTCTGTCATCTATGTTTAATGTAATGTAACTAGGTTTATTGGTTTCTTGTCAAAATGGCTAATCCAAATGGACAGAAAATCAGACAAATGACAATGTGGACAATTTTAATAGGGGGCAAAATGTTGGAAAATATAGATACAGATACACAACCATTACACCACCAACAGACCAATGGTAGTATCCTCCCGATCCCACTCTGTGAGTTTATCTCAGCAGTTTATCCACAACAGCAGCTCCAGGTGAACAACAGCTGGAGTGGATGGGGAAACAAAGTGAAAAGCAACTAAGCAAAAATATGCTAACTTTTTTTAATTTGCTCCACAGGGTTTGGAAGGCAATTAGAGGACAAGAACACTTGCTGATGAAACAGAACGTCTTTGTTGTTGTTGTCTGTGTCAGTGCAGAGATATTACACGATGGATGGGGTGATGAGTCACAAAGGTCAATTGTTTTTGAGTCAGGGATAATTTCTTCTCGAGGAGTAAATGTTAACACAAGAAGTGGAAACCTGACATATTTTAAAGGAGCCAGATGATAAAATCACATGGAAAAGGAAAGCCTGACAGTCAGTCTGCTTTCTAATGATCAAAAGCAGGCTAAGAAAACTTCCTGCTTCTATATATGCATACCCTGATAAGACATACAGTTTTGTTTGTTGTGGCACCATAAATAGAGAATGGCATGCCCATGGCAGTTGATGTCAGGATACAGAGTCTAGATACAATGGCCAAAGACAGACGCCTCTATGGAACTCCCCCAGTGACTGACCTATGACTATGACTATGCCAACCAGCAGGAACAAAAAAGACTGATGAAAAACAATGAAACTTTTCCAAATGAGGAAAGTGAAGAGTGAGGAAGATGTTCTGTTTTAGCAAACACTTTTATAATAATTAGATCATTCGTTTTAAACAACACCTCAAATGTATTGTTTGCAGTTTATGACGACACAATAGCCTTGACTAGGTGTTTAGTTACAAGGTTACTGTGCATACATCTAACCATATTCACTCATTCATTCATTATCTACGGCTTTATCCTCCACATGGGTGGTCACAGGGAGCTGGTGCCAATCTCAGCTGACATAAGGCAAAAGGCAGGGTACACCCTGGGTAGCTTGCCAGTCCATTACAGGGCCAACATACAGAGACAAACAAACTCTCACTATCACATTCACACTTATCAGCAATTTAGATGGTCCAATTAACCGCTGCATGTTTTTGAACTGTGGTAGGAAACCAAAGAAAACCCACGCACACACGGAGAACATGCAAACTCCACACAGAAAGACCCGAACCGGGATGCAAACCAACAACCTTCTAGCTGTGAGGCAAGAGCTATGTGCAAACCATGTGCCGTGTGGCCCAATTCATTCATTGTTCGAAATGTTAACGATAATCTACACAAGTCGGCAGAATGTTATTTTAATACAAATTAAATATTTAAATAAATAGATGTGAACATCACTCACATCTTCTGGTATCCTTTATTTTCTGAAAATATTCATCATTTATTTGTTTAATGATGCAATAGTACTGACAGACATACACACCTCATGTGGATAAGGGGAGTAGTGGCACTTTTTTCCAAACAACAAAAATAAAAGAGCTCTCAGAGCAAGCTCTACCAATGCCCCTGCCAAATCTGTAATCTGGATCAGATTTGGATGAAACTGGTAGTAGAGTACTGGTAGTAATCCTGCATACACATTCCCAATACAGTGACTTGTTGAATATTTGATTCAGTGGGTAGATTATTACCAACAATTTGATAGGAACATACGTGGATGATTACCTACCATCACAAAAAAATCAGATTGATCTGTCAATAACTTCCAATAGACAGGAAGTTGTTAACAGAAGAACAGAGGTTCAAAGAGGTAATACACTCCTGAGCTGAACCCATTTTTCTGAAGTATATTCCACAGAACTAGACTGGTGTAATTCTCATTAATCAGCCTCAAGATTGCCCCCCCGCAAATTGTCTCATATACATGTCCACTAACGTCCCCCAGCAAAGTGTCTGGACAGTTCTTATCATTCACTCATGGGTGTGCGACAGTGGCCGGGTTGCGGAGGAGGACTTGTAACTCATTTCCAGATAATGGCAGGGCTCTGTCTCCCCTTGCTGCTGCAGCAGGCCCCATTTGCCCACTCATCAATCCACTTGCAGACACACCACACCCCCACAGCCCTCACTTATCACCCCAAAACTACCAAAGCACTCACTAAATAGCTGCTTCCCCTGCACTAATCTGTCCCAATCCCCCACAACACCTTTCATCCTCGGCATGAAGTCCCTTTTCCATATTTTTCTTTCCACATTTCGTAACAGAGCCTCCCATGATAACACCGATGTGACAAAAGACCAAATGTGTTTCATCTACCAGACATGGCAGTGCTTTCATTTTCCACATGCACGGTGATGGATTCAGATATTAGTAGGTGGAGGAGGGACAGTTTGAGAATTTGAGCTTCACTGCCTGGTGGTCTGCCCTGCTTCAAATGAACTCAAGCTTAATGAGGAAACACGACAAACACCGTGGATTACACAGAGGGGTAAAATATGCAGATGCTTTCAGACGCTGCCACCACTGTGCCTGGTAGATCTCGGGGTGAAGCCTGTATGACAGCGGCATTAGGAGGAAACGTTACAGCGGGTATATGGTTACGTGAAGGTCGAGTTGGCCTGCCACTTTGCATTCGTGAGCAGCGCTGAGCAGACACCCTACTTTGATTAAAAGGTGTTTATACTGGACATCTGATCCAGTGTGACAATAGGCCTGGGTCTGACTCTTAATGTAAAGCCAAACACACACTAATGAGGACCAGGCCAGGCCGGGCTCCCTTTACGCTTCAAATGTGTCATTGTGAATCAGGCTCACAGAACCTGACAGAAATAACCTGTATTGCCTCACTCACTATTTCCTTTTTATTTTTTTTTTAACTTTTCCTCAAATAGTCAATGGAATTAGAATTTGTGCAGAGGCACCCTGAGGCGGTTACTGGATGATCCAGTGCCACGTGTGTGTGTGTGTGTGCGTGGCAACTCAATTATCTGCGTTGTAAAGCTTTGGGGGAGTGGTGATGCAATCAGGAAGTGATGTTGAGAATTAGCAGCATCTAATGTTACAGAGCCATTGATGGTACCATGAGCTGTACTAATTTGTTACATGTTATACAATCTCAACCAATGCTGATGTTTGACATCTGCTTCTTTTCAGGTATTTTTTTCTCTCTCTTCACTTATTCACTGGAGGGAACCAGGGAGGCACGCATCAGGAATGTTTCTACAACCAATGATATATGAGCTCAGGCTTTAGCTGCTATTGCCAGTTCACATGTTCCAAACCAGGTGCTCTAGAATCATATGAAGTTGTTTCTAATCCAAAATGACGTAGTGCTTACAGAAATGAGGAAATGGGAGTGATGATAACCACTTTTTTCATATTGTTTAGACTACTGCAACTTTCTTTATTCATGGCAAAGCCATGAAAAAACACTGTTCCATCTTCAACTTGTACAAAATGCAACTGCTTGGCTTTTAAACCACACTAGGACACGATATCAGTCCTTTTAGCCTCACTTCACAGGTTAATTATTCATTTTAAAATTGATTTTAAGATTTTACTGATTACTTTTAACACATTCTGTGAGAAGCCTTTTAGCATGGCTAATATTACTGTGCTGGAAGAAAACAAGGACTCCAACTCACTCTCTTCTTGGGAAACACGTTATGCAGTGTGTACCAAAATAGAAATCATAACTCAAGCATGAGCTGTAACACTCTAGACTGATTAGTATGGAGCAGAACTGTATGATTATGAATAAATATATGCATTATTTTATCAGTTATGTATTGTATTTTTGTTCTTGTTTCTGTCTGAAAACCCAAGAAACAGATCCTTCCATTTGAGCCCATGTGGAGCCTCAGTTCCTGTGTCCCACTTCAAGACAAAAGATGACCTCTTACAGTCAGGGCCCTCAGACTCTGGAACTTTCATCTGAGGATCTGGGGCTTGCTAAATCAATTATCAATTATCACATTGTTATTTTATTATTATGTCTTCTTCTTTAAGATTCTCCCCTAAGGGGCCACCACAGCAGATCATCTGCCTCCATCTTGCGATATCCCTTGTGTCTTCTATATCAGTGGTCCCCAACCCCTGGGTCAAAAAATACATAACTACATTATTTCAGTTTTATTTATTATCTGATTTTGAATGATGTTTTATTTTGGAAAATTACTGGATTATCTCCGCCTCCTCTGTCTATGACTCATTCTTGACGCATGAAGAAGATCAACTGCTGGAAGGCGGCCTTAAAAGTATGTTTGAATACATTTTCCCATTGATCGAAAGCGCTGTGTTTTGTTTTTTGCAGGGGCACCGACATTAAACCGGTCAGTGGCGTAAAAAAGGTTGGGGGCCGCTGCTTTATATATATTTGCATATTTGCATTATTTTTATTACCACATTTGTATAGCTTTTCAAACCCTGTAAAACTCTTTATTATTATTATTATTATTGTTGTTGTATTTATTATAATAATAATCATGATAAGTATGATTATTATTATTATAATAATAATAATAATGGTATTATTATTTTTATTATTATTGCAAATACATCTTCTGTTCATTTTAGTGCACCCTCACTATATCCACAATGGTTTGATGTGAATTATAAGGACAAGAAGAAAAAAAATGTGGCTGGTGTGCAGTCATTTTCCTGAATAAAAAAGTAAGAAAGGAAATGCTGCAGGACAGCCATCCCTGAAGAAAAGAGGGAAGTCACTTCACTGCTTCAGGACGGGATATTTGGAAGAGAGTTTGAGGATTTCAGTAAGGTTCCGTTTGTTTGTAAGCAGTCCCAGCTGAGCACATTTGCTCATTTTAATATTTTGACCGGTTACATGTGTCCGGATCTGAAGCCAAATTTTGAAACTATTGACTTCAACCCAATAAATGAATAAATACCTGAAAGAAATATGCAAAACAGTTTGCATTGACTGGATACAGGTTTGAATAATATTAATAACAATGCAAATAAATCACACACATACCCACACTAGCAAACAAATCTTGTTTGCAAAGACCTTCGGGCTCGAAAAGCACCTGGTTCAGGCTCAGGAAAGATCATGGTTTATTCTTCATAGCATCTAAATCCTCCATATAAAAATACTGTGTAGCACCAAAACAATCAGACATAGGTCTTGAACTGTGGTCTGCTACTTCTTTGTGGACGTTTTGCCACATTACACACCATCACACCATATTTGTGAACTACGACTCTTAATTATTGTTGACGTGACATATGTGATGCTGCGACAGGGCATCTCAATATCATGTGATGCCGATCACACAACGAGCTACGCCGTTCCTGAGCCAGATTGAGACACCTCGACTCAAGTATTCAGAGTATGAACTGAACCAGCAGGCTGAAGTTCGCATGTGCTGACCTGAACGTTCGCTGCTGTATCACCATTATGTGAGTATTAAAAACTTTTGTTAATATGTGGGGCGAGTGCACACTCTATAGTATAGTAGCCATGTTGTTTTTAAACTTTACATAGTTAGCTCCATGCACTGATATAGACAACAGGCATCACTCAGTTGTTTCTTGAGTGAGCAATCAGTGAAAGAACAAATTTACCTCCTTTCCAGGAAAGGGGAGCATGCACCCTGACTGCAGGGCTTTTTTGTTGGTATTTCCTGTATTGCAATAACTTCTCGCACTGTGCAAATTGCCCAATGGTAGCGGCCAATGGGTCTAAATAAGAGTTTATGCATCTTTTTGGGTGCATGTGCTATGTTTTGTGTTTTGGGTTCCTGTGACAAAAGCATTTGCTGTGGTATGGATATGGCAGTGTATTTGTTTCATTTATTGGGACATGTGTTGCATGTACAACTTTCCACCCAAAATGTACCGATTAAAGTTGTTTGTTCCACTGGGAGCAGGGAGACCAAGCTCTATAAAAGAGGTATGTCATTCATTCTGGGAGAGTCCTGTGCGCTGAGCAGACACACTAGTGTGGTGGTAGGCCTCAATCTCTGTTATGTAAGACAGCGGTCCCCAACCTTTTTTGCACCACGGACCGGTTTATTGTCAGACAATATTTTCACGGACCGGCCTTTAAGGTGTCGGATAAATACAACAAAATAAAATACGACTGGCATGAAAACTGGCGTTTTCTAACTTTAATAATAAATGTGAATCCACTGTGTATGCAACTTTATTAGCAGCGTCCTCGTAACATCGCGCCAACAATACTGCACAGAACACAGCCATGCGTCAATGGCATGTGCACCGGTTGGTGGAAAAAATGGCCAAGGCCATCACTGATCTGATCCCCACAAAGAAGCAACATTCCTGCGGCCGAAATTCAACCAGTTGCAGATGCTGCCGCTGGCCAACGGACAACTGTACAACATGTGAAGTCCCGCCTGTTAACCCCGGTAACGGAGGACCCAGATGACGTGAGCCAGGAGACAGGTGATCTTCTTCTTGGACCCGTGACACATGACTGAGGCAAGCTTCTTGACATGCATCGTTCAGAATCAGATAATAAATAAAACGGAAATAATGTAAGTTATGTATTCTTTCTGTGCGGCCCGGTACCAGTTGACCAACGGACTGGTGCCGGTCTGCGGCCCGGGGGTTGGGGACCACTATTAATATAATATACTAGATATTTGTTTTATCATCATTTAAGATATCATTTTGCTTTTGATTTTCGCTATTACTTTTGTTATTGAATTAGTTATTATTTTT
Source organism: Solea solea (assembly GCF_958295425.1). Taxonomy (NCBI): domain Eukaryota; kingdom Metazoa; phylum Chordata; class Actinopteri; order Pleuronectiformes; family Soleidae; genus Solea; species Solea solea. Next base: position 12,546,541 of record NC_081135.1, read on the forward strand.
TATTATTATTTTTTGTTTCATACTCGTTTTTCCTCTTTTTTTTTTACACTGTAAATATTAGCAAAGTTAAATTTGTTGGCTTGGAGAAAATAAAAGAACCGCCCCTCAACCAATAACACACCGTCCCGTGTGTTCATCGAGGGGAGAAAAAAAAAAAAGACCTTCCACAGTACCTTTCCACATCATGCATGAAAGATTGACAAAATCTATTTCTTTGTATTACTCTGTACAGAATATATAAATATTTGCAGAACAGTGTGTTTTTCTGCTGCATGTTCACGTGAATAAATAAGACAGAGAGGTTGTAGCAAAACATCATCTAGCTTCATGTCTAACTCCATGAACCACAGCAACATAATGACCGTGTTTGGATGGACGACACTGTCACAAAGAGTAAAGCAAGTCATAAACAATTCACATGTGCATCTACAAACACTGTACATACATTTATGTGCACCCAACCCTTGTTTGTTTTCTAAACCACTGTGATAAATTCTACAGCCGTAGCCCCTATCTCACACGGAGCTCGTGGCGGCACAAATTATTTCTCTTTGCAGTGATGTCTTATGCGTTTTTAATAATATATATTTGCCTGATCAGCATTTCACCTCTCAGGGTGATCCCGCACTCTAATGGGCAAAGCAAGCAGAGGGCAGACAAATAGCTTTTAACAGGTCTCAGCGAGAAACGGCGGTGGGGGGAAAGACATATGAGTCAGCAAAGATGAGATCAATCCTGGGAAAAGAAGGCAAAATGATGAAAAGTGTGCGAGTTGCATTAGTGCAGAAGTAAAGGATGTAATGTGAATGGTGCTTCATGAATCACTTGTGATTGCTTTATTTATTTATTCATTTTCCCCAAGCACGGATTAAGAAACCTATAGGGGAACTGTCACTTGAGATGGAAATTTTAATTTGAATTAATGAATTGGCTTCCTGCTGTACCACCTAATTTTACAGCCTTTTCCAAAAGGAAACTGAAGTTTATAGAGGGCTCACTTTCCCATACCAAAGCCTTTGGAGAAAACTAGCGTTTTTAGCTTGCAATGACACAGGATATATTCAGGATGTCTTCTGCTGCCTTATCTGTTCAGTACAGATCACTTAGTTAAACCAGAACAAGTCATTTTAGTCACAAAATAACACATTTAAACCTACTAATATGCAGCAGTGGATGGACCACTCCTGTGTGACATTATGTAAAACCTCTAAGTAGCTAAAATCAGTTTTTTTTTCTTGTGTCTCCACTGATGGGGGGCCATAAGGTGCCATGCACAGCTCAGACATACGCTGACTATACGTCACATTTAGATTAAAAAAAAAAATAATAATAATAAAAAAAAAACCTAAACTATCCCTTTAAAAATGTTTAAAATTATAACACCTTGGGGGGCATGGGGCCTTGGAGTCCACAGCCAATCATTCAACTAAATAGGAGATTGTGGTTATTCTACGTACAGTGTGTAAAAATATAATATGATATAATAGAAAATAAATAAAATAAAATAATATCATTTCTTTTTAGTGCAAGGGAGTAAAGGGAGTTAAACATATCCTAAAATATGAAATATTTTGCTGAATATAAAAGATAAAAATAGGCCCTAAATGAAAAGGGGGGTAGAAATAAAACACAAAAGGCAGATATCCACAATCAGCGTAATTGCACAATCCCTTCAGACAGGTATCACAACTGTATGTGTGAATTATGATGCAATATATTAATGGCTGTGGGGTACAAGCAGTTTTTGAGTCTGTTTGTCCGTGTATTCAGAGATTGATATCGTCTGCCTGATGGCATCAGTTCAAAGTGATTATGACCGGAGTGCGGTGAGTCCTGAAAAATGGTTTTGGTTTTTCTGAGGCAGGAGGACCTGTGAAGTTCTTCCAGAGAGGGGAGAGGGCAACCGTCAATTTTCTAGGCAACCTTGATAGCCCCCTGGAGCACTTTCGTCTGTGTCACTGTGGAGCTGGAAAACCACACACTGACAGTAGGTCAGGATGCTCTCTATTGAGCAGTGACAGAAGGACACTAGCAGTTTTTGGGGGATGTTGTTCTTCAGAGAAGTGTTTTCTGCTGGTCCTTCTTCAACAGCTCCACTGAGTTCACACCCTGGTCAGGACTCCCAGGAAGTGCAGATGTATGTGACCCTCTCCACACAGTCCCAACTGTTGAGTAGTTTCATTTTTCTTCATCCTGAAGTCCACAATTAGCTCCTTAGTTTTTACTGTGCTAAGCAGCAAGTTGTTGTCCCTCCACCAAACCATCAGCTGCTCCACCAGTAAATCAGTCTGTGAGGGAGGATGGTAATAAATGCAGAGCTAAAGTCTAGAAAGACTAACCATATAAATATCATTATATATCACTGGTCCTGTCATGATGCTGTGCTGTGTCTGTAACATTTTGTTTAACCTACAGATAATGGTTCAGCCAGGCCTTCCTCCACTGGAGAAGCTGGTCTGGCTATGTGATACTTTAATAGATATGATCTTATGGTGCTTTTTTTTACAGGATTAGCCAGATCAGGTTTTAGTGGTAAATCTATACGCTAACTCATTTAGCCCTCCTCATCCTTCACTGTGTATTCGTCAAAATGGTGGCTGCATTAGCCAACTTATTGACCCAAATCAATTAAATCCTGAGAAACAAAACAAACGGTGGCTAAGTGCCCAGAAGCATGGACAACAAATAGGAGCAAAATCACATTAGTTATCCACTCTAGGTCAGCACAGGCATTAGGCTCAATCCCAAATATCCCCCTTCGCTCATCTAATGAAGCCATCAAAACGGGGCAGATGATTGTGTGACCCTCTGCTGTGCTGCCCTCATGCCTACATCTCACATCGTTTAATAGCCATCCATCACTAATTAGTTTGTTATTCTGCCATGAAAACTATTCCGAGCTTGTGAAAAGGACTCGTCTTGTTTTGAATGATGGGGGAAGCATTGAGCGAGGGCAAATGGGAGGAGGAGAGGAAAGCCAATCACTACATTCAAAAATGGCATTTGAATAGTCTTTTCAGCACACTACAGTGGCAATTATATTCAGCCTGCAGACTTCCTGCTGGGCTCCTTGGTTCTTTATCAAAAGGGTGCCATCATTTGACAAGTTAAACTTGACAGAATAAAAGCCCAAGTGAGGTCAAAATTGTTGTGTCTTCCCGGTTGAATGTATGACTGCCATTGTTACAAAGGTTAAATACATTTAAATGAGTGACAAAATAATTTTACAGGCCATTATTGACCAACCAGCTGCTCTGCTGAGGAACAATATGCAAGATGTATACACTGGACTGAAACTTGCAGAGCGAAACAACAATTCACAGTGACTAATTTGTGCTTCCAGATTTGATAAAAAATAAATAAATAAAATATTATTATTATTTGTATACTGTATATACATATATATATATTTTTATTTTTTATTTTTTTTAAATATATAATTTAAAATATTCTTATATTTTATATATATATATATATATATATATATATATATATATATACAGCTTTAACTGCCCTCCTTCAGGAAAAAAAAAACTGCTAACACTATAAACCTAACTTTCTTTCCTTTTTAGATGAATAAAAGCGGGACTTAAATTGTAAAGTTACTTATTTTATTACAATTCGATGCCATTTTCATGAACGAACACAGGGAGAATGGTCCTATCCACACAGCAAAGGTACAACAAAAGGTTAAAAAAAAGGCTTCTAAATTATAGAGATTTTAGGAGAGTTATAATAATGCACTTAGTTCACATGGGATGGTTCTTCTCAGGGTGATATCTTGCACGAAAAAGACTGAAGCTGGTGTGTGGTTGAGACCTGGGCATGATACAGCCTTTTGCCCTCCCTGTATAGCCCGCATAAGAAATCAGAAAATAGCAGTGCTATACAGTGCAAGGTGCGGGTCATCCATATAGTCAGTCTAGGGCACACTCGGACATATTATAACGTGAAAACATCTTATCTTGAAATAACATGATAGTTTCTTGTTATACAAAATACTGAGCACCCCACTTTTTTTTTGTATGTGTGGCAGCAATATGCTTTCGTATGTTTCTCATGTGACCCCTTGGGGGAAATAATTGTCCATCCCTGCACTAGAAACAAGGTACTGCCATGTGTGTTGATGGAATAATCTGGTAATGGGAGCCTGAAGAGCAGCAGCTGATGGCAGTTATGAGTCCATAAATTACAGGTGAGTTGAACATGAGCCCAGGTGAGTAGGACAATGCCCAAGGGAATGGGGAACACAGACTAACCAGGAAACAAAAAACAGCCACAACAGGAGTCATGACATCATCCCCTGAAATAACATTTTTAAGAGGAAAAATAGGAGAAACAGAGGAGGGATCCACCTCCCAAAATGGACAGATGTGCAGTAGATGCCACATGTCAAACAAAAAACAAACGCACACTGTATATATGACGTTATATTAATGGACTGTGTAGACACAATAGGCCTCCGAGATGTACTATGGTATACAAACAGTAATAATAGTGATACTAAGTATGGGCACATGGTATTTAGTTATGGACCTGGGTGCATCCCTAATCAAGGACTGAGCAGAACCACGATTCATTGACTCCTGGGGGCCGTCTTTAGAGAAGGATTCAAATCTGTGAAATTAATTCAGTAAGAAGGAATGTGTCAAAATAATTGTTGAGATATCCATAGGAAGGAGATCGGAGTCAGCTCAGTGTCCAAACAAGGGTTTAATCTTGTACAAGAGGAGCATTCACAAAGCAACACACAGGCCAGTTACAAAGTGAAGACTCCCTGTCTTGTAGGAATCGCAAGGTATTTATCTGTCTCAATGGGTCTGCTATCACCCTGCCATAAGGTGCAGACCCCCGCCTCTGTGGGTCTGTTATCACCTTGCCCTAAGTCGCTGACCCATTGTCTCTATTCACAAGTCACATCAAACAGTTCCTAAAACAATACAAATGGTCACTGGTCACAGGTCACATCAAACGGTTGCATTGAACATTTGTCTTCATGTATGACATGAGGTACATAATTCCCATAACGAATGAGAGAAGCTCAGTGTATGATTTATCCAGTGGTAGACTGATGGAATTAACAACAGTCCTGAAACATAACAATCACAGATGTACTGTGTTTGTATGACTTGTTATGTCCATCATCTGCTCAAGTCATATGTTTGTATTTTCCTTTTGTTATATCTGTTTAGTTGTTTATTTTGTTGTTTGTAGTTGCTTACCTATTTCACGTAGTTTACTTCCTCTTCCTGTTTTGGTTTCTTGTGCGTCTAGCCTACTGTTTACCCACCCTTATTGTTCAGACCTGTCCCTAGTTTTGCATATATACTTGTATATATTTGCCAGTTCAGCATCCCAGCAGTTCATTCCCTGTGTTTTCTTGTGCATGATTCTAGTTCTGTTTCCTGACTCAGACTATCTTATACTTTGGACTGACTTTTGTGCATCCTTTAAATGTTTTCCTCATCAAAAGGGACTATTCTTATCATTTGTCTGTCTTTGAGAGCCACACTTTGTAAGTTTCTTACATGACCATTCATACCTGGTATAAGGATACGGTACTGTAATCACTACAATCGGATCTCATGTCCCCACATGAATTGCAAATACACACGGACATCGTATCTGTTTGCAAGGACACACACTATGCTTTTAACGTGTCTGTCCTGAGGACAGATTGAGTTCATGAAATGTATGTAAACAAATAAATAATTCAATTGTATGTGTCCACAATACAAGCAATTCAGAAACATTTTAAATCATAATATGAAGCATTCTTGCAGGAGGCCCAGTAATATGACATATTTAACACACACACACAAATAATAATGGTCCACATTCTCACCTGAACTCAAAGTGTGTGGTTGCTATTTTTGGATAATGAGAGCATCTTTTTTTTTGCACTGTAACTTAAACAGTGGCTGATCACATGCCAGGCAGATATATTTTCAAAATACAGTGTATGAATTATGAATTCACAGGGTCCAATTAGATTCACATTCTAGACATAATGAGCACATATGTCCATTAATCTTAAATATAGCAATTATGTGGGCTAGCACATTTGGACTGAAAACAATATGAGATTCAACACACTGTTCCATAATGACCCTCAGGTATCAGCTGTTCCTTTTCCCTCATTCCTCTCATTTCTGCTGACTTCTGCTTTCCCTTGAGTATCTTTTTGTCCCTGATTTGTCTCTTTCTTCCTCTCTGCAGTTCTCTTTCTTTGTGTGTGCCTGGATGTGGTGATCTGGTTTTACACTACACAAATTCACCCGAATGCCTACTATCAATCAACAGCAGCTTTTTAAATGCTGGCTTTGCATTCCAGTTTATACTAAAAAGTGGCAAAAACACTGCAGCCTCAAGTTTTCCAATATGCATCCAGAAAGTCAGGGCAACTCTCAGCCACAACTCTGAGTCTTCAAATTCAACCTTCACCTTGGAGGACTTGTTGGTCAGTTTCAGGAGCTCCTCCCATTGCTGATATCTCTAGTTATGGACAAAACGTCTCCATAGCCTCCACCCCATGGTCTGTTGTAGCCAGGTTGTGTTAAAGTGGTTGTTGTTTTACTTTCCTGCAAACCATGCTAATTTTCTGCAAACAATGTTACTTGAATATTCGTGAAACCTGAACCCAAAAAGATTATTTCGTATCATGCAAGTCAGTCCAACAATGTCCAGAGCAATCAGAATGTCAGGGCAACCCCACCCCACACCTGCAGCGGAACCTCTAAATACAAGTAAGACTTCCTCTGAGTCTTCAAACTCTACCTTCTCCTTGGTGGAGTTGTTGGCAGTTTAAGGAGATCCTCACATTGTTGATATCCATAGTCAACACAACCTAAAATGGTAAGTCACCATAGTCTCCCTGAGCTCCCCCACATATGCCGTTTTTATTTGATTCTGAAACCAAAGCTTATCCAGCCCTTCTGGTCTGTTGTAGCCTGGAACCTGGAGAATTCCCCAAGTTCCCTGCTGCTTTGACAGAGCACCACCCGACCTAATAAAGAGGTAACCCTTTGTTTTTTGATTATCTCCACTCCCACACCTCTACTTAAAGAACTCTAGCAATTGTTGTTGTGCAAGTTTAATAACTGTCTCGACTCCTGGGCAATGGTGTTGTTGATGGGTCCAAGAGCAGGGCCATACAGTGTCTAGGGATTTTTTGGAAGTGGGCTGACAAATGTTGTTAATCCAAGTTTAAAAAAAACCCATTATGTTTCATTTTTTTCAAGAGCTAATTAGTAATAAATAACAGTTTTGATGATCAATATTGGCAATCAGGATTAATATCTAAACTCTTTAGAAACATGCCATGCTTGTATGGAAGTAAGAGAACGGTCCATGTTTTAATTAGCCTTGCTAGTTATAGTAGTGGTGTTAATTAATGGACCATATGCTTCAGTTCATGTGAGTGTGTGAGGATAATGTAAATTGACTCGTTGCTGAAGTAAATTTCCTGTCTCTTCAAAAACCCTTCTTTTCATAGTTTTGTTGTAAAAATAGGTTATTTTTGAAAAGGATGACCAGTGACTTCATGGTTTTAGTTTGTGCTCTGATCCTTGGCAAAAATAAAGTGACTGGGTGCTTATAGAGGAGAACGGTGCTCAGCTCTGTTTTCTCTTTTCTTTAGGTTCCCCTTCCTCATGAGCTGAAAACGAACATTTAAAAATTGGCCACCGGGCAAGATTGAGCACTACAACGTCCTTGGGATAGTGAGAGCTAATAAATGGAAATGCAGTAACGTCACTAATGTTATTTATACTGTTTTTACAACAGCCCTTTAAGAAATACATGTAATATTACTAACATAAGAGCTTGAATTAAAGTTTGTAAAATAATCTGTTAAAATTGTAAAGTGATTCATGAAAGGCTAAGCTTTTGCAGTAGACAGTTGTGTTGTTAAATTTTTTTCCACCTGAGTCAGTTTCACATGCTCAAACCTACATGCCCAAAATGAAGCGTACTACCTGCAATAACAAGGTCTAGATTCAAAATCCTCATATCTATATAAAGGTAACATTTGTGATGTCTCTACGGGGGTGTAAGCATCAGTATAGCAACTCAAAATAGGTCAGACTTGTAGAATAAATATTCCCTACACACATCTAACAATCCAAAGCACAGTATCTGCACATTATATGGGACAAATGTTATGCTGACAAAGTGAAGCAAAACAGTGCAATGTTCAGGTGTAATCATCAAATTGCTAAAATGTCCCAAACATGCCATACTTTTTTTTACTGCAAACTCATTTGATTATTTTTATTTTATTATATTCACTATATGCCTCTATTATAATTATGTTCCCCTAAAAGCAGCCTGTGAGACAACAGATGTTGCAGGCTGTTCAGTAACCTATTGAATTTGAACAATTAGCACCTCATTTAAGCCATTACAGCCAATAGAAATAATGGAAAGTATCCAAATCCTTCTCAACAATATTATTGGTCCATCCCCCACATGGGAAGTACACTAGCAGCAGCCCTCTCATACTTACCGTATTCCACATCCACAGAGAGTGGCTTCACATTTCCGTATGCACGTACATGCCTGTGGTTCCGAGGGTCTGTGTTAATCTGCACAATCTGTACTCAATCTCATATGCTAATCTAGTTGGTGGTGATTTCCCCGCAGTAAATCACCCTTATATATGTTCTTGTATTCTTTGTACATGTGTGGGTATTGGTGGACCTGCTCATGTTACCTCAATCGGATTTCCATGGTTACCACCGTCTTCATGGTGACCAAATAAAGAGTGGGCCATCAACTGAACTGGAAAGTGTTGTGCTACTGGCATCAAAATGATGGAATCATCTCAAAGTAACATCAGACTAGCTACCAGCAGCCAGACAGCTGAAGTAATATAAATTGGCTGATTTTGTATGTATGTAACTGTATGGCCCAAATTAACAGTGCTGCAAGTCTAAATAGTTTTGATCAAAAACATATGAAGACAAGGATTATGTGATTTCACGCTGTTCATTAATCACCCCCTAACGACCTAAACACCGGAACCACAATGCCATATTATTGCATGACTGCAATGACTAATATGTCCATTTACAGATTGTGTTAACCCATTATTGACTGACTGTATATTAGGAAAAAAAAAAATCTAAATGTTTGATTTAACAATTGAATGTTTTAATAAAAAAAGAAAAAAATAGAGATAGACTTTTAAATATCAGGTATAAAGAGAATCAAAGCACTAAGTAATTTAGCATATTTTGTTGCTCAGACACTAATTGCACAACATTTTTCATGTGTCTTCCTGAAGGGATACAGCTATTTTTGTACTATATTTAGTTGTTGGAATACAAAAAATAAACAGGGGAAACAAGTTCACAGACATTTGAGAAGGAAATGCTGAAGTCCTGCTAGAAGTTGAATCCAGCAGACGTCATCTTCAAGTGAAATTGCGGATTTATTTCTCGAACATATAAACAAACAGATTAACATGTATTGACTAAATTCATTCATCAGTGTCTGACGCACATCAAATCAGTTAGAGTTACATACCAGACATTAAGTGGCATTCTGCTACTCAATTGCCGCCTGGTGTGTGACCCATAGATGGCAGTAAGTAACAAGTATTTGCCCCCACATGCCAAAACATCATGTTTACCCTATTTCCTGTTTGACAAAATTTGAGATAATCAATACAATTTCAAATTAAATTTTAAATAAAATAAATCACCTCAATGTCTGGAAGCAACTTCACTTTGTGTTATTGCATTTTTTCAAAGTTCATTATGGAACACTATGCTCAGTGGATATAGTTAATGATCGTTGCAAATTGAACCACTATCCCTGTTGCTTTAACCTGCAGTGAGATTAAAAAAAAAAAAAAAAAAAATATGTACGAGAATAAAGTCATACATTTACAAGAATAAAGTTGTGATATTATATTCTCTGTTTTAGAAGAAGAGGAGAGCAAGAAAACACATCTCCGGCGTCAGAGACGGCGTGCCCGCCGGACTCTCGACTCCTTCTGGATCCGAAATCATCAGTCGGATTGGTTAGTGAGAAACCACAAAACCCCTCTGAATGGCCCGCTGATGCATCCACCAATAACCCTGCAGTGGACCAGTTCCTCCACAAAAGCAGCAATGTCCTCCAAGTCCACCTGGTTCTTCCTGCGGAAAAGATGTGTTTTCTTGCATATACTTTTTAAAGTCCTGATATTTATGACAATGTGATGCTGATGTGCCAAAAGATTAAGTATCTCCTTGTTTGTGAAACCTATTCTAAAGTACAATTCCACAAAATGCTCCAAACACAGCCCTCATTTTAACAACTCTCCTCTTCTAAAACAACAGGTTAGAATATTACGACTTCATTCTCATAAATGTACGACTTTATTCTTGTAAATTAAGACTTTATTGTCGAAGTCTGTGAATTTTTTTTTTCTTGATGTGGTGCTGATACTCCGTCGTCGTGGTTAATAATGTGGAAGTATCAACAAATAAATCAATATTTGAGAGCAGCTAAGTGTACAAATATTGTGAATTGCAATGGATTTTTGACCACCAAGCTATTAGTAACGCTATTGGCCACATGATTTATTGATTTTAATTCTTAAAAGCTTATTTAATGTCACAGCAACGCAAGTAAGGCTTTGATCCACTTGAACGTCTCACAACTTTTTCTCTCTCTCTCCTCTGTCACTTGCACACACACATGTGCACATGTGAACCCACACATGTACACCAACATTAACACATACAATCATGTTGATATCAGACACATCTGTGCAGTAAGACTCATTTCTAAGAAAAAAAAATAAAAACTTGAGCTTAATTTTCAAGAGTCAGTGTACTAAGATGATCATCCAGGAAGACAGAAGAGTCCACCTTCACAAACAACCAATAATAATGATGATGAATGGATTCGCTCAAATACCGATTGTCTCCACCTTCCACCATGCCTACTTATCAATATAAGATAGATCATCAAATTGCTCGCTCACTGTTTTCTCAGGGTTTTAGTCAATACTTTACAATTAACATCCAATTACCCTGACTAGTATTAATCGCCCGCGACCAAGGGCAGCAGAGTTTGTAAAAGGTCACATATGTGCAATGAAGATTAACAGTGACACGGCATCGATTTGCCGGCAGGAAGGTTAATGTAGTGAGTGCGTTGTAAGCGGTTGTAGCTGCCAAATGCAAAACAGGAAGGACAGCGGATGTTAACTAGACTGATGTTACAGTTACATGCTAAATGTCATCAAACACAGTAAAAAAAAAGAGCAGAAATAACAAGATCTTTGAAGAAAGTGTGGTCTGATGATAAGACTGCTGACATGCAGTGGGGTGGGAGCTGAAGTGCTGAAGTGCACTGCTAAATGATGACTAACTGGGAGCCAAGTTGTCCTGCTGGCAAAGTACAGAACCAAATTACTTGTGGGAAAAGTCAGTTCAGAGGCAGAGGGCAAACTATGAGTAGTCAAGGGGGTTATGAGAACACAGGCTGGTAATGAAACAATGCCCCAAAATACAGATATTTTTTTAATCTTTTTTAAAGTTGAAGTTTAATCAATAACACACAAACACACACACACATCGGTTGCACTGCTGTTCTCGTTGGGTCATGGCATCAGCTTCAATTCCCACAAGGACTATTGGTCCTGAAAAGGTCAGAGTTCATACCATGACAATTCCTAAAGAGGTGAAAAAATAGGCACACACACACACCAACACACAAACATCAACAAAGATGGCCCCCAAAAGAGGGTTCTAAAGGTTCTAAAACACTAAAACATTTGCATAGTCAACAATGATAACAAAGGCTCTAAAGCAGTGGTCCCCAACCCCCGGTCCGTGGGTCAATTGGTACCGGGCCGCAGAAAGAATACAAAACTTACATTATTTCCGTTTTATTTATTATCAGATTCGGAACTATGTTTATTTTGAAAAATTACCGGACTTTCTCCGCCACATCTGTCTATGACTCACTTTTGACGCATGTCAAGATGCTTGCCTCAGTCACATGTCATGGATCGAAGAAGAAGATCAACTGCTGGAGTTCGCAAAACGACGGCAGCATTAAAAGTATGTTTGAGACAATAACTCTGCCGGTGTTCTGGTTTAAAGTCATGGCAGAATACCCTGAAATCGCCACAATAGCACTGAAAACCCTGTTGCTACTTCCGACATCCAATCTGTGTGAAGCAGGGTGAACGGGTGCTGCTGCTGCTCCTGGCTCGCATCATCTGGGTTCCTTTGGTCAGCGGGCAGCATCTGCAACTGGTTGATGGACTTGGCCATTTTTTCCCCCAACCGGTGCACATGCCGTTGATGCACGGCTGCGCTCTGTGCAGTGTCGTTGGCGTGATGTTACGAGGAAGCCGCTAATGCATTTGCATACACAGTGGATTCATGTTTATTATTTAGAAAATACCAGTTTTTATGCCGGTCGTATCATTTTATTTTGTTGTATTTATCCGCCACACATTAAAGGCCGGTCAATGAATTTATTGTCTGACATTAAACCGGTCCGTGGCACAAAAAAGGTTGGGTTTTGTTACTTGTAAACAAGTAACAAAACTCAAACTCAGATAAAAATAACAAGGGTCATAAAAAGGTACCCAAATTTTGTACACACACACAAATTTTATTTTGACATGTCGCATTTGGAAATCACATTCAAGAATCTTGAACCTTGAATATACAACATGTGAAAGTACATAATGTTACATTATAATTTAACATAATAATAGTTTCACCTAGTAATTGCATACAGTAATTTGTTAGTAATGCAGTTAATGCAGACACTTAACATCAATCATCAGTAAAATAGATGGTGGTCCTTGGCCTTCAGGTGTTGTTGCGGTATCAACAGTTCAGAACTGCAGAGGAGTTTCCATTACAAATCAATACTTTTTGAAACGCCATCATATGCAATATCCCATCATGACATATGAATGTCATCAAATATGTCGACAAATGAAGCGCTGCTGCAATACTTCCTTGCCTGACCTTGAAGTAATTGATTTTTCTTGGTCAGGGGAAATGAGAATACTCTGTAAAAAAAAGAAAAACATGTGCAACCAATCACAACGTTTGGGTTGTGATAAATACTGATACACATGAACACACAAAGGCGATAGTCACACAAGGACGGTGGGAAAACATGTTATATGATTACAAGGCCATTCCTGGACAAACAGAGGGACACAAACAAACAAACACACACACACTTTGTCCTCTCTTATCTCCTGGAGCAGCCTCTCTGCAAGTCACAACGAAGGCCTTGATCTCTGCGCTCCCTGGAGACACTAGGCTTGATTACTCTGGCCTGCTTGCTAGATCGATGAGTCATCAGTAAAAGTAATAATGTCGAACATGCTGTGGCTTACCTTGTATTGTTGCCTTGCTGGTGGCTTCCAGGCAAAAGATAATCAAGTCAATATATAGACTACAGAAAAGAAAAAAAAAACGCCTGGACACTAAAATGCTTTGCTGATGAAAACAGGGTAATTAAGCAGAGTTATGCTGACACCACTCAAATAAAGAAGTCTACAAAATGATAGAAAAACGTTTATTATTTACTTTGCCCTTTGATGGACTGGCAACCGGTCCAGGGTGTTCCCTATGGGATTGGTGCCCTCATGTGGAGGATAAAGCAGCAGACGATGAGTGAGTCATTTACTTAGTGTAATTATGAGTATTGAAGTATTGAGCAATGCCCCAAATAAAGATTGCCCACATTTCTTTAAAAGGATTGCATCCCTTGTGGCAGATTAAGGTAAATGAATTATATGTGTATTTTGAACACTAAATTAGACAGATTACATGTAATAATAAGACCTCAGTCCAGTTGTCTAGGACCCTATGATGACAGAATTAGGATTGGTGGATATTTGGCGACGGCCAAATCTTTTTTCTAACGATTTTAAATTTTTGTCTTGCTACAAAACGATAGACCTTTCTGTATGTCAGAAAATGAATTATATGGGGTAAAAGAAACGACAATTGAACCAATCTGTATTTCTGACCACAGCCCAGTTGAAAATAAAAATAGGGTTAAATTACCATTTTAAGTACTAGAGGCTATATGTTTGATTACTAACAGACACTCAGGTTAAACAAGAAATACACTTTGTATTTCTTGTTCCTTGCTTTATTTGAATATTTTGCTATAAATGATGATGGTAATGTATTTCATTCAATGGTGTGGGATGCAAGTAAGGCCACAATAAGGGGGAAGCTCATCTCTATTGGATCTAGAATAAAGAAGAGAGACTCGCAAAACAGCAAGAACTGGAAAATGAATAAAAAGACTATAGTAGAGAGGGAACATTCACAACATAGAAAAGAAGACATATACATGAGCTAAAAGAAGCTCAACAACAATTAGCTGAGTTGCTAACATACAAGGCAGAAGGAAGTCTCAGATAAACTAATCGAAAATATTACGCCACATTTGGCCACATTTTCTAAGATCAGAAATCCCAAGACCAGTTCTATTGAAACACTTCCAAGGAAATATCAAATTATTTTGCAAAATGTTATAAACAGTTATATAAAGGTGAAATGCAAAAGCATCAGAAATACAATATCATTTAATTCTTGAAACCCCTTAAATTGATTAAATTGTCGAATGAAGAAGCAACAACATTAGTAGAGCCCATCACATAAGCTGAAATAAAAGCCTTTGCTAAATGAAAAAAAAAAAAAAAAATCACCAGGAACAGATTGATTTGCTGGGTAATATTGCAAAATATTTGTAAATGAGCTTACCCCCATACTGGCCGGACTGAGAGCCAAGACCAAAGTCCGCACCGTCCTGATCAGAGATCTGTTGTTTTCTGATGGCGCGGCTCTGATAATTATTTCAATTTCACTTGACTGGAACACATCCAGAAAATACGTATGCAGTTTTTTGTTGTTTAAAAAAAAAAAAAAAAAATACATCCTCTACAGGTGTCAAGTATTTAGCATGATCTACCCTTACACTTGAACAATAACACAGCTCTGTTAATACTGCAGTGGAACCTTACTTAATGTTACTGGCAAATCCTGTGTTTGTCCTACTATTTCATTTAAAGAAATATCTGCTGTAAAAAAATGTCTATTACGCCAGGTTTATTCAAGACATGCTTGAGCCTTACATACACATGTTGCATGAGTTAAACTCATTGACAGCTCGCTAATATATAAGACCAGCTTTAAGTCACATCACTTCATTCCAAATTCCAATGATCACAGAATTTGACAGACAGAAAAAACAACAGAGCTGGTGGTGCCTGAAACTTTTGCACAGTACTGTATATGTATATAAAAGGCTTATAAATGAATACCTGCAAAATACAGGAAATGTTAAGGAAAAATGGGAACTAGAACTAAATGTTATAATTACTGACACAATATGGGAAGAGTTGTGTACAACTCGTCATAAAGGAATTAATATTCAACCGGAAAGAATTTGACTGGAAACTAAAAATCAGGTATTTTAATCACACCTCTCATAATCTTTTCATATGTGAAAGAATGTTGGAGAAAATGTGGAAAAATAGGAGACCAGCATATCTTTTAGGATTGCCCAGTAAAGCAAGGATTCTGGATAAGGGTCAAAGAAGAAACTGATATATCAAATCTTAAAAGTGAATTCCCCGTTAGACCTACTGACATTTAATTTGGGAGATATACTTAGGGGAGGCATATACTGTAGCTCAGACCAAAGTTACATTTTACGGATACTTTTAGTGATTGCCAAGAAAATGATAACTGTGAACTGGAAGGAAACAAAATCGTCATCCATAACACAGTGGGTACAGTGAAAAAGGTCTACACAATGGAATGTGTAGACACTGCAAGCTTGCAACTGATACTGTACTGTTGCAAACTCCCCTTTTGGTATGTTTTTGATTTGTTTTTATTTTTATTTTTGCATATTTTGAAAGGTCCTATATGTCAGTGAATGGTGATGTTTTGTGAAAAAACAACAACTAAATAATCGGTTAAAAAGTGTAGAAACATATAAATATACCAGAAATAAAAATAAATATAATAATATACAGGATATGCATAGTAAATAAAATAGCCTGTGTATTGCACTGTGTCTACAAGTTTGTGAAATGATACTCAAAGGGAGGAGTTACAACAGTCTGATGGCCACAGGCAAGAATGTTTTCTTGTGGCTCTCTGTAGTGCACTTTGGGAGAATGAATGTTTGGTTGAAGGTGCTCCTGTGTCTGACCAGCACATCATGGAATGGGTGAGAGTTATCTAGGATTTCGCTTAACTTTGACAGCATTCTCTCTGACACCACCGTCAGTGAGTCATACTCGAACCCCACAACATCACTGGCCTTTCGGGTTGTTGAGTCTGTTGGCATCTGCCACCCTCAAACTGCTGCCCCAGCATGCAACAGCATAGAGGACGGCACTGGCTGAAACAGACTCAGCAAAGTCCGGCAGATGTTAAAGGACCTCAGCCTCCTCAGGAAATATGAAAGTAGATTAGGAAACGCTAACAGTATGCACCAAGCAATTGCTCAGTGAAAATGTGTGAGGATGGGGCTAAAGGGGAGATGAATTATACAACATTATAGTGTGGTGCGAACCAATCCGGATTTCTTTATTCATGCCTCAGGAAGTGCAGATAATTAGTAAGGTGGAAGTGAGGGCAGCTCTGAAGAGGACTAAGGAATAAACATTTTGACCATGTTTGCTTTGAGGGTGCTGATGGACAAGCATAGCGAAGGCCAGAAGGATTAACACTGTGCCTTTGTGTATCTAAAGAAAGCTTATGATTAGGTGCCAAGAAGGGATGGCAGAGAAGTATGTGAGGCAGGACATATGAGGACAGTGAGACAGTGCAGAGGTGTGCAGCTGGAGTGACGTATGGGTTCATGGTGAAGGTGGGATTACATCAGGGGATCAACTCTGAGCCCCTTCTTGTGCGCAGTGGTGATGGACAGGTTGAAAGATGAGGTCAGGCAGGAGTCTCTGAACAGAGCCTGGAGAGGTGGAGGTATGCACTGGAGAGAAGAGGAATGAAGGTTAGTAGGAGCGAGACAGAATACATGTGTGTGAATGACAGTGAGACAAGTGGAAGTGAAGATTTTAATCATACAGACATTTTTTTTTTTATTATAATTGTGATTTTAAAAGTTCAAGTTACTATTCTATGCTACACTGTCTTTTAATTGTTTGCCTTGGTGTGATTCGGGTTTAGGCAGAAAAACCCAAAACAAATTCCACCTTAGCTAATGATAAGGGGAAAAAAACATACAAAAACACACTATAATGTCCTCATAACACTACAGCAGTGTGCAATAATGTGATGTACATTTCATCATACCCATCTCTACAACGGTTTATGCTGAACCAGCACAGTGTGCACCAGCTTCAGGTAGGACAAAAGAGGATGTCAATACCAGCAGAAACAAAAACTCCTCCAGGAAGGCAGCAGCTGCCACACAATAACAAAGGGATTGTGATTCATGAAAGAGTCACAGGGGCAAAGAGAGGGGTTCCGGTGCATCAGATACTCTCCCCAATAATCACCAGACACCAGGCATTAAACATGAATGCATCATTATGTTGACAATTAATACAATTAGCGCTGCCGGCAAGCATGGTGTATTGTGTGGTGGGACCACATAGTGCCAGTGTCTGTGAATATATTGTTTTTAATGCACATTTACACACACACACACACACACACACACACACACATGTGTGTGATAGGGACTGATACCTTTTCACTAGCAGATTTAAACGTCACTTTCAGTGAACAAAAACCTGCACAAAATGAGCAGGTCAAATAAGCAAAGCGGAAGAATATAATTAACCCCTTTTTGGTTTGCATCCTCCCCTTTTTCACCCATTCCCTTTTATCCCAGCTCCATATCCACCCACTCATTCGTTTGAGATAAAAAAATAAATAAAAACAATACAGACTCAATGAGCACTTTAATGAAACATGTGGAATAGAATGTGAAAACCTAATATATGCCACCTCCCAGTTAAATTCTAACCAGTCAGTTTACAGTTTTGATTTATGGTGGTGTGGTTATATTATGACAAAACTAAAGTGATATGGTAGACATTGTGACAATATAAGGATAATATACTGTATATGATATATCACACACTCTTGGACAAAGCGTGGTGTATATACTGCACAGTATAATGCCTATGTGAAGAAAAATAAACCATATGATATGTTATATGATATTAACCAGTAGGTATATAAATTGGATTATTTCACAGTAAAGGCAAAATAAAAATCTGAATAAAACTTATTTAATGAATAAATAAACACAACCAATTCACAAACTAGAAACTAAACTTGTCTGAAATAATGCAGTGTTTATAGAAAACTTTTTCAAAACGACAAAAAAACGATTGTTTACATGTAGTTCCATTCCTGTGTGGATAAGGCCTTAGTTATTAGTCATATCGGGGCAAAAGGGCAGGTGCTCGAGCATCACCTTGGGTCTGAGCGTGCACAACATTTTGATGGAATGTATTGAAAATAATATGTATCTATCGTCCTATGTCCGACCCTCCGCAACCCTCCTGTGGAGGATAAAGTGGTAGAAAATGGATGGATGGATAGTTTATAATTAATGTATGGATTGTTGAAGTTGGGTTTGATGCTTTCTTTCAGTAGTTATGGGTCCTGTTTGAGTATTTATTTCACTATCAAGTGAACTATGAAGGTTTGCTGTGTGCTGTGGTCAGATCAGGAACAGAAGAGAAGGCTAATACATGTATGGAATGCACAATTCATCAAGAAAAAAATCAAGTATGATCATTCCCATCGCCACCGTCCTTTTTTTCCCCACACTGTTAAAAATTTATTTTATGGATTATTTTGTCTATAAACAATTCTGTTATCTATTCCATAAAAAAGGAATATATAATTTCAGAAGTCATGCGGGGTGGAAAGCTCTAGAGCAGTGGTTCTCAAACTTTTTATTCCAAGTACTGTAAAGTACTGTAAAGTCAGCTACGGACTTTTAATTCTACATCAGCTTTTCATCAGAGGGAATTTCTACAGGCAGAGATATGAATGTGGTATCCCCACATCACTTATTGTGGCCAACCTCTGCACGGTGGAAAATAAAGGACAAAGCCTCCACGCTCTCTTTTCTGCTGCAATATAGATTGTGGTCTTTGCTATATCCATGTATACATATACAAACACATATGCATATACATACATATGTACACTACCTGGCCGAAAAAAAAGTCACCACCAAAAAAAAAGGGTCACATCGTTGGACCGCCTTTAGCTTTGATTACGGCACTCATTCACTGTGGCATTGTTTCCATAAGCTACTGCAAAGTCACAAGATTTATTTCCGTCCAGTGTTGCATTTATTTTTCACCAAGATCTTGGATTGATGATGGAAGAGTCGGGCCACTGAGCAAAGCCTTCTCCAGCACATCCCAAAGATTCTCACTGGGGTTAAGGTCTGGACTCTGTGGTGGCCAATCCATGTGTGAAAATGATCCCATCTCATGCTCCCTGAACCACTCTTTCACAATTTGAGCCTGATGAATCCTGGCATTGTCATCTTGGAATATGCCAATGTCATCAAGGAAGACAAAAAATTAATTGATGGAATAATCTGGTCATTCATTATATCCAGGTAGTCAGCTGACCTCATTCTTTGGGCACAGAATGTTGCTGAACCTAGACCTGACCAACTGCAGCAACCCCTTACCTATTTGCTTAGTTAAATCCAGGTGGCGACTTTTTTTTTGGCCAGGATATTCAACTTGATTTATTTTCCCTTCTTGCACATAACTGTTAATTTTTATACTTCAGTCCAGAGCACATCCACTCAGTCGATTGAAACACAGGTTACAAAAGCCCAACACACACAAACCAGAATGTGGCCATTGACTCACACCAGCCACTGGAACACAAGCTAGGGTGTTCAGAACTCTGCAGCACTGAGATGACGATACACCCACTAGGGACCAGTGCCAACATGGACGAACACCAATACCTGAAACTTGTGAAAACTGCCACCAAGACCTGGAGAAATAATGCCAATCCATTGGAAAATAAAGATATTGTCACTTTTCACTATTCCCTATGAATTTATTTAATTTCCTGCAGGATTAAAAAAGTATCTAACAATCCATGTCTCCACAAAACTGAGAATCTGAGGATTCTCAATAAACATTCCTGTGTTTTTCTAACCCACCCCAAAGCACACACCACACCCAGAAGAGTAACTTGCGCAGACCTGGACACTGGAGAAAAATAGACAATCCTAAAATCAACACATCAGGAGAGCCAACTCCTCTGGACAAGACCCAGCCATCTACTTATATCAATGGGAAAAATAGAGACTTTTAAGGATACCAATAGACAGAAAAGACAGATTGTTTGTCTGTATGTCAACATTGAGAAACTATAATCTCTCACTTACGACTTTACAATCCCACTTTAGTCTCTCCACAGGAGTCTAAACAACTTTTCTAAATTAACTTCTCGTGACCATAAGAGTTCTTTGAAACTTCAACACTCTGATGCCCATTGTTAAAAACCTGGATCTCTCCAACGACTGTAGTTGACTCTCAGTGGCAGTTTCTATCACACCTTGGAGCAGCCCAACGACTGTCGTTAAAGCATAATGGAATTACAGTGAGCACTGCCCACTTTTCTCAGAGGTAAAATTTCCTGGGTTTCCCCACAATCTTCTAGAACTGAAAAAAAAACCTCTTGAGCAGTGTTTCCACCGACTGGAACAATTTGGTTAAGTTCGGTACCTATTTTTGTTACTTTTCCATTAGGAATAGGAATAATATCCAGCCCCAACCATTTCATTCGTTGGCACCCTCCCCTTGCAGTACCAGAGTTAAATGATATGGTATGGTCACATTATGCTACGTATCTCGCTGACATGGCCATCGGGCATAGCCCACACAGCCCCTACCAAGTTGTCTCAGTCAAAACACAAGCCGGACCCCAGGGCTTTACCATTCCAAACCATACTGTACCAAATCGAACTGGAAACACAGCATTCAATATGAGGTCAAATAAAAAAATAAAACTTACTGCTGACTCTATGTATTTTGGATAATTAAGTTGTGTACTGATATTAAAATTAAATGTACTGTATGTATATATATATATATATATATATATATATATATATATATATATACATATATTTTCAGGGCTATTTTTTTGCATAAAGAAAAAGTATTGCGAAGCAGACAAAATGTTTTTTTGTCATATAGTATCCTTTAAGCATACCACACTGGTGAAATTGGTTTTAAATATGTCATGTCATAGTGTTTACTTGATCTACTGTCCTGCAAAAAAAAATACCTTTCATTTAGATATTTAATCATATCTGATTCATATTGAAGCATTTTTAATTAATAAAATCATGGGGGAGCTTATTCATATTACAAGCATAATGATTATGACCATTTTCATTACTTTTATTAATACATCAAAGATTGCTCTATAAAGGAATTACAGCCGGTCCCAGTGCCAATCACCAGCATCAGCTAATCTGCCGCCTACAGTTCTCAGAGTACAGGAAGCTGCGAGCAGATGAAATACAATGACTGAAGAATTCAATTTACTGATGTGGTCATTTGTCTGATGAAATAATATTTAAAGGAAAAGCAGATGTATGGTTTGCTACTGAGTCTTTTAGAAAATTGGTATTTACGTGTTGCAAAATAACATATTTTCTGATATCAAAGACACAAGGATTGAGCCTGTGAACATTTGCGAGAAACTGAGGAAAAGAGCATATAGTTAACAATAAATTTAACTTTGATTAAAAGTAATTTAAGAAGAAGCAAAAATCCAAGAAAACACTTAAATAAAGTCACAATAAATGTTGATTGATTTCTTACAAATATTCACACATGCATGTCAACAAACCTAAGGTGGCTCCACAGCTCTAAATCAGATTTCCTTTTCTAAGTAGCTACTGAAGTTGTGTCTGTCTAACACAAAGGGAATGAATCAAAGGCACTGCACAAAACAATAGCATTATAGAGTCCAATTGCAGACTCAAAGCTATAAACAAAAGCCTGTAATGAGATATGTACTTTGAGGCTTTTCACAGTTTCACTGGGAGGTTTGATCGTGGTGGAACAGGACAAGTACAAGAAGCAGTGATTGCTCTGAGACAAAAACAAATGCTTTTATAGCTTGGACATTAATTTGATTATGCTTCTCTCTCTGCAGTGCTCTGGGGTTAAAGGCTGGATATACCCGGAATTTGTATGGCAAAATATTGCATCCATTTAATGGTAATGAAAGCAATCTGTGCTTGTGCTTGAGGCGGTACAAGTTTACAAAATTCCACACATAGTTCACACCATGCACAAGAACTTGAGTCCAGTCTGTGGATTCCTTTACAAACCTACCAAACATCACATATGTTGGAGAGAACGATAAATACATTAACACACATGCACACACTGCATCATCAAGTGCATCATCAAGTGCATCGTTAAATCAGCCCCTCCGTATGTCACTACAATAAATTATTATTTAGTTAAATTTTACTAACAGCGCAATTTTTATGATAATTGCAGGGACGTTGTAATGTCTGTGCAGAAAATAATGTGTATTGTAGTAAAAACTACTGACTGTCCAGCATATCATATATAGATATGCTGGACCATGTTGGTGTCAAGCAATTCCGACCTAATGAATGTTACCTAGTAACTGTAACTGATTGCTTTTTTAAAGTAACCTAAAACAACACTGCTACTCACACATTCACACAAACAGAAAAGCAGAGAGGTAGGAGGTCCTAAGTCTTAAAAGAGTCATAGAGTCAGACAATAAACTATAGAAATCCTTTACTGAGTCATTTTGGGAACATCCTCCTGCCAAAACAAACTACTATAGGTAAGCTTAACACAATGACAACTAACACTTGTTAGATGCCATTACTAGATAGCCATCGCTTTAAGACAATTAAAACATGTCGACACGTTTGCTGTTGCTCTGCGTGTGTCATCCTTGGTCTGATTGGTTGCAGGTCTATTCAATTGCGTACAGAAGCGTCAATGTCTGTTGGTTACGCCTCTTTCCAGACTCTAAATGTCAGCATCTGGTATTGGTCAGGCTGGGTTGCAGGCCCAAAATGTGCTGATCTGTTATAAGAGGAAGATTCAGGAACTTTTAATTCACTTTCCTTCACATTGCAAATTTGTGTCCATGAACTAGGGGTTAGTGCCACTTACAGGCCTGGCATGTACAGCGTTTTGAGTCATTCTGGGGGGGTTTGTGTGGATGGAGACATTTTCTCTAAAAACATTGCCGTATTTAAGGGAAACCTTTTCAAAATGACAAAGAAAAAAGTTGTTTGCATTTTGTTCCGTTTCTGTGTGGATATGGCCTATAATTAACTGCATTTGGTGTTGTCAAATGTTATTTTCTACTACATGTAAAAGTATGTGCTGTCCATTTGTCTGTGTTGGTGTCACTGTACGTTTAGCAGGACACATCCCATTAAAAAAAGAATCTTTATGTCATGTTCTGCTCCCATGAAATCATCTGCACATCTTAAAATGTAAGACCAGTTCAAACATCTGTTTTCCACACCACACTGACAGTAAACACATTTCCATGCACTGCATTTGGCAGAGGTGGAAATGTTTTATGCCATCGCAGCCAAAATGTGACAAAGTGCAGAGGAAACTAAATTAATGCCTGATGATGATGCATCATGTCATATATTTGTCACTAAATCCACGAAGAAAGGGTATGCAAGGAGCAATGAGGTTACAGTTACCGTACTCATATGATTGCATGAAACAATTCCATATATACTTCATATTTTCACAGTCGTCTCCACATGACTTCATTAAAGGGCTGTTTGAGGTCTGACTGGCATTCAGTTAATTATATCATCCCACTGCTCCTCCTTTTCTTGCACTGGTTTAATAGTGTCTGACTGGTGAGGTAGCGCCTCCAGCTGTTTATCTCCACAACCCAAATAATAGTCACGTCCATATTAAAGCAGCCATATTTTGTTGTTTTTTATTAATTATTATGGAATTGTGGAAAATATGTTTCAGTGCATGCTACTTTTAGATGTAAGTATTTGGAGTTGGTTGCCAGCATCGAAATCAAGGAGATATAGCAGCCTAGTCTGCCTTGGGACTGCCCACACGAAAATGAGTCTAGTTTAATCAATGTAAGTATTATAATCCCAAAGTGTCCCAAAGTGGGAAAATCGCAAAACGCCTGGCATATGAACTATAGCATTTAAAGTCAGTTTGGGGGATTTTGTGTGAACGATGTTGTATTTATGGAAGACTAAAAATGACAAAGAAAAAGATTTAGTTCTGTTTCTGTGTGGATGAAGCCTTAGATAGAACAGTGTGAATGAGTGGAAGACACGCAAAATGTTGTAACTATCGATGACAAATGGAAATGGCAGTTCAGTTCCACATCAGTCAGTTCCACATCCGTGTAATATTACAGAGTTAATGTCAACATTAGGAAGTGGCTTCATATAACATGAGGATATTTGTAATTGATTTTATTCTCATGTGCAATCGCACAGTGTGGACTGTTGAAAAAATTCATGAAATGGTAAAAGTAAGCAAAATAACAAAGTTTTAATTACACAACTATATTAATTGGTACTTGGGACACCAACAACTAGATGTGGTTTTTACCTGCAGCTGCTCAATGTCCTCCGTAGTCCATGTCCATAGTTCAGCCAATTCTTTGGTACTGGATTGTTTTTAAGTTTTTATATACTGTATATATATATAAGTATATATATATATATATATATATATATATATATATAAAAGCAAAATTAACAGACATTTGAATGCTTCAGTGGCTTCTACAAACTTAAGACATTCCACATCATGTTTCCTTGTTCCTTGTAGAAGGAAAAAGTCTATACAGCACATTTAATTTAATTTAGTTCAGTTTCATGAAAATAAGTGGACTGGATGAGCATTTATTGAAGAAGTGCTGTCCGTGATATCTGTCTTGTTTTTGATGGAATATTTCTCTTTCGCCTTTGCCCTCTTCTCTTTGATGAACTCCTATTGTATTCCTCTTTGGGGTTTAGCTTCCTCACACCATACTGGTCTATGATTGGCTATGGTGGCTTGAGTCACCTCACTCTCAGATCAAATCAAATTTCCAGCATGCTAGAAATGAGTTTTGGGGTCTGTGACACATTAGGGAGGCATTGGTGGGTCTCCATGGGCCAAATATTGTATAATTAGCAACTGGCAACCACTGTGTCAGGGAGAGGGGAACAGCCATGACTTGCAAAAAGCGTCGGCAAGCAGCAAGAATTGAAAATTCACAGCATATGAAACTCATACAGTGTCAATGAGGCTTCAGGTAAATTCAAGTTATAGGATTTCAAACAGTGATGTCGCAAAATGACTGGGGTGATGTGAAATTGGTGGCTTTCTCTGTGGACATCAGGATGTGAGGCATGAACAGTACAGTCAACACTCTGTGTTTTTACCTCATTCAAGTGAACTTGAATGTTGAAAACAACAAAACAAAAAAAACATCAATATCCCTTTAATAATGTGCATTGGTTAGTTTGAAACATTTCAACACACACACACACTGCTTCCTGTATAATGCATTCTTTATAGATATATATAGTATATTATATGTATTGCACTACACTACTTCAGGTGTAGGCAATAGGCAATATCTAAGGACCATTACAAACTGTAATGCTCATAGTTAGCAGATTGTTTCCCAAACTTTTCTACATGTGGACCCACTTTTCAAAGATGGCAAACTACCGTGACCTAAATCGCAATATAAATCATGAATCATGAATTAAGCTAATTTATTCAAAATGTAGCGACAAATTGACAGCCATATTTATAAAACCTGATGTCATTTTGAAATGATGAAGCTTAATTGTATGCACATATACACGTAAATATTAAATTAAAGTTTGGGGAAATTAAGCAAATTAGTTTTGCGACCAATCTGTAGGTCCCCAGCCAGACTTTGGCAACCACTGTGTTCATAAAAAGAGGATCTGTAAACAGGGTAAATGGCAGAACAGCAGCTCACTGTTCATAAATTGAACCTTCTTGGTGAAACTCATGGGAATTCCATCTCTGAGATAAAACTAAATCCGTGTCTGCTCCAGGATTCTCTTTGAGTTTAAAATGTGGGCGTTGTTGCCAGTCTATCCATCTTGTATGCACAAACTGAGCCTCACGCATTAACCCAGTCTCTCTCTCACTCTCTTTTGAGAGTTTTAGCTTTGTCAGATCTCTGTTTTATGTTGTGTTAAGGGTTTATATGTATAAATTCAGGCTCACACTCTGTCGGTGCAAAACAAGACACTTTCCATACAGTCAGAGTTTCCATAGTGTCAGCTTTGAAAGTGACTGCAATAACATCAACAAAAAAAGCACACATACAATTCTTATTAAAGCCACAAATGTACACATTCTGCCACTGGATATAGGCTAATGTGATGGGTAATTTGCTTAGGGAATGTGTGTGAGTATATATGAGATGGTGAGTCGAATGAATCTTTCCTCTCATGCACAGCTGAGGTAACAAGTCAGGACAGCGTCCACAGGCCTGTGGGATGACTTTTCCCTGTGGCTGTGCAGGGAAAAGTCTACGTTACTGTCTCCTTTTAAGGGCAATTCTACGCATGGATGCGTACAGTGATACGGCGTCATTCTGCATTATTTGTGGCATTCAGCGCACTCTTGGAGATTTTTTCCTACAATCCATACTAAATATCATGAATGATTATTGGGGCCATACAGATGGAAAAAAACATATTTAAGCCTAGGAGAATAAAGTTGTAAATTTAACAAGAAAAAAATGTATGTCTACGCAGCCATTAATTGCACTGCCACACGGCTTCAGTTTATCATAATATTAAATATGCCATAAATCGTTGGACATACTGACAACATGCTTGCCAGAGTTCCAGTCCTTCTAGATCCAAAATGTTAATCATCAATCTGCTTGTTTCTTCCATATGACCGCCTAAAACTGCACATTGATAGAACTCGCACTCAAGCAATTTGCTTTTGTCCTGGTGCACCTAAATGACAATGTCAGCGCAACCAATGCATACAGTTTGTCTGGAATCTTGAAATCTGGATGAACAGTGTCTAAGAGCTGGAGCTGGAGAATGAGGAAAATGGCTAATTCATGGGCCGTAGCATACTTAGTTAGTGGACTACTGGTAGACTACTGGTTAGTAGTCCACTAAAAGTACAATTGACAGGATATGTAACCACACTTTGAACGTAAGCTAGCTGCCATTGAAAACTGGGACACTACCTACTAGGGGTCCATGAGCAGTCACTTTGGATGCCCACAGGCTTGTATCTTCTTTATCTGACAAAAGGAAGACTTAAATAATTTCATGCTGATCCAAGCCAGTAGGGGTCCTCGAACTGTGAGTCATGTTTTTTTTTACATGTAGCTGCAGAGCCAGACATTCTGGGAAATGTTCCTCTCATGGCATGATTTAAATTCAATATGCTAACATAATTTAGCCAAACTTTCATATTCTAATACAAGTCGAATCTATTGTAGAGTCAGATGACAATCCGGACTTTAGTGTTTGTGAAGGCATGTGCTTTGTAAAGCACTTTTCAAAAAGATGTGTCAGCAAATAAACAAGGAAAAATAGTTGCTCCTTTGTCCATGTGCTCTTTTACTGCACTGGCTGCCCCACACTTTGATCAGTCAATTTAATACAGGAAAGTACAGGGAGGGAAATTAGCTTTTAATGTCCTCATAAAATAGATAGTTAACTCTGACAAAACCTGAAAAATGGCCACCCAGGCATCCGTAGCAAACACAACTCCTGTCCCCTGGGTGTGTTACTTCAAAGGTGTTTGTCTATTACATGCCAGACAATCCCACATTTTCTTTTTTTAATAGGATTACAAGTGATTGTGCTTTAAAAAATAAAATATGGCCAGTTATGGGACACTGGTTTGTCATGCAACATAATATATGGTTTAGAAACCGTACTGATCCCTGTTATGGTAGTGCAGCTGGCATTGAATTCCGATCCAGGTAATAAAAAGTATTTTTATTTGATTTTGAAAACCCCACCTTGATTGGAGCAACAAGTTATTTTCCAATAACTGATAGAATCATTCTGAATAAAAGGTTGACTTCCTTCCCTGGTTCTCCATTTAATATGAAGATGTATCACGAAAAAAAAAAAATAAAGAACCAAAACTCAAATGGAGATGGTCCTGCCGTGTATTTTTCTCTCTTTGGTAATATCTTCCATTACAGTCTCATTTATGTTAATGGAGGTAGAGGACACCAGGACATGTCCATGTTGATTGCCAACGAGATTAGATAATGGGGTCTTTACAGTTATGACCTTATCTCACAAGTAAAGGAGGTAATTATAGAGTTTTGTCGTATTGAGTGTGCATTTTAATCTGAATTCATGCTGCAGCACAAAATGACATTTGGTCCAAGTCATACAAATTAAGCAACTCAGAGAAAAACAATCCGATGCAATTATGATTATTGTTCCTTTGACTCTGAATTCATAACCACTTCAGCTAAGGCTGTGTAATTGCGGGAGGCATTATCCACCTGAATATTAATGTCTTATATTAACACAGAGAGCAAACAGTGTGTATTTGGATTAAGTGTAACTATAATCGTAATATCACACAATATTAATAAGCATAGCAAATTGTGTGGTCTCTTCATGCGGAACACAACCCTCAAACACCTGGTACGGCAAGACATTGTTTCATGCATTTGTAATAAAGACTCATAGAAATAAACACATTTATGTTAGATTTCAATGCATTAAAAGTGCAGAAAAAAAGCAAATTGCTGTACTAAAAACTCTGTTTAACATGCAGTACTGCTGCAGCTAATTACATGACAACCCACACATGGTTGCCGTGGCAACATATCACACTTCCCAGCGCGACGGGGCCTTTGCAGTAATGATAGTGACATAGTGATTCAGAACTCAGAAAGTAGAGCTTGAAGAAACAGTGTGAGACGACTGGAGCCTGTTAAAACTAAAATCACATTTAGAAAAAAAGGAAATAAATCTTCATCTGCATAATGTGGCTTCCTCTCCCCACATCAACATCCAGCTTCAAAAAAATCACGTTCCCACACAAGGAACATGATTTCTTCCAGATCCCACTTGTTTGTAACATATCAGCAATATTTATTGACGTAGTACACAAATATTTGAGGCAGAATTCTCTCCAAAGGGCGGAGGGGTCGGTGACGGGGATGCAGGATTCAGTCGATGCAGATCCAGACTAGTTTGACACTAAATGTTGGAAGATTTGTGGCAGACTGTTGCAGTGCTGTGAGATCATTCCAGACAGTTTTTTGGGAGAGGATGTTGAAAAGCCCAAACTTTTGCTAACCTTATTCAGGTAATTGTTGTGCCTAAACCTTACCACATTCATTAATTTGGTCATTCTCTACCTCTTTATCCTCCACATGAGGGTCACGGGGGAGCTGGAGCCAGGGTACACCCTGGGCAGGTGGCCAGTCCATTGCAGGGCAAAGACAGACTCTAAGAAACTCTAGATCTCCCACATTTCTTCAAAGTGTAATCATTTCATTTTATAGACCCTTCTCCATTCATTCTCATGATATTTTTTTTTAGTTTTTTTGTTGCCGTGGTTACTCGAAAAGCTTAGAAAAGCCTTTGCCACTTTAAATGCCAAAAAAGTCAATCCTTGAGAACTGGAAATCCACACATCCACCCTTCTGGATGAGTGACCTATTGGTGAAAAATGAATGCAACACTGGACGGAAATCTTGTGACATGGCAGAGGCTTATCGAAAAACAATGCCACAGCGAATGAGTGCTGTTTTCAAAGCTAAAGGCTATTAGAGTGTGTGACCCTTTTTTTTAGGTGGCAACCTTTTTTTGGCCAGGCAGTGTATGTTGCGCTCTTTTATCCTATATGCTTCTTCATGTACTTGCACTCCATGAAAATAAAAACAAAAGACTTGGCACACCATTCCCGGTCAAACCACACATTGTGATATACGATGTGTGTTTTTTTTCTCAAAATTTGTAATTTCATGCTTGCTCACGACCATTCATGGAGCTCACTGTAAGGTTTTATAGACAAGGGAATCGGTGACAGTACTCCCATGATACAAACATGGATGTAGTTTAAAATGCACATCAGCACATAGTTCACTATATTTCATTTTGTATAGGCCTTTTTCTTTAATCAGATTACAATAATGTGTTATCATGTTATTTGCATACAGTTGGCACTGACATAATGGCTCTGTTATTATTAATTATTATATATTATCAGAAATAACACCCTTAAATAGTGTTGTATTTTATTGTACTTTTTGCATTTCCAAAATAATACAGGCAACTTAACTAACTAACCAAAACACCCTTGAGACAGGCCTTCAATGTACATTTGAACACCCAACTGGTTGCTCTTTTGATTATTTCTAAATAAAAAATAGCCTTATTTCTAAATAAAAAATACCTGATTCACCACAGATGTAGATTTAGAAACAAGAGTTTGGTCATAGTTCATGTTTTAGAATGGATTCAATGCTGGTTTTCAAATTTTTGTTTTCAAAGGCATTTTCTACCTCACCAGTAGAAGGTTACGGCTTTATCTGGGATGGGATCGTCATGCTATTTATCCCCTATTCCCTGTATCTGATTGGTTTAATCAGTCACATTTTAATGTGAAGACTCGATTTGATCCGCTCCACTTTACACTCATTTCCATCCTGTCTCCTGGGGACAGAATGAGTGTGATTTACGGAGCAGGAAGAACAGAGACAGCAGTGGACTCACACAGCTACACTCCATACTCTTTGCGTGCAGTAAAAACTAAAAGCCATTTAAGTACTTTATTGCAGCAGCACCTATTTAACATGCTGGTTAAGCTAAGAGTGAGTTTTTATTGGAAGCTAAATGAAAGCTGTCTGTCTGAAGACAAAGTGATGCGTCTGGTAAAGTGTCTGAGACATAAGGGTTGCTGTTCTAGTTTCAATGTCAGATGTTCCAAATCCTGTTTGAAAATGCACTGAAAAGGGCTGAAATATTTTCAAAAAGTGAATTATTATGATGGCTGGAGCAGCCCATAGCAGGGATCTTGGGTTGTCACTGAGCAAGTTGTTGATTTGAAACCTGACAGGTTAAGGGCTAGAGTACCTCTGAGCCACGTACCACGTACCCTGTGTTGGACCTGTTCATGGTATACCCCGTCTTTCACCCTATATCAGCTGCAACCCTCATGTGGACGATAAAGCGGTGGACAATTAGCATGGAGGAGGTCAATAGGATGTCAAATACCATATTCATGCAGGTCAGGTTACACAAAACATTGGAGGAAGGCTACTAAATGAATGATTATTATCCCTTTCAACTGTATGTTAAGAAAAATGCACAAAATCTGCTATTTACTCTTCTTTGTGTCCCTAACAGTGTGTCACTCTTAGGGACACACACAGTTGAGAGACACCTACTGCACCAGGGAGACATAATGTGATCATTTCCAGGATGCCCATAAAGCTGCTGGGTAACCTTATTATCACGGACACTACTGTACAGCACCCCCACTGGAACAGGTTCTGTCAGGTGTTCCAGATGGCTCGCCTGACCTTCCACTAACAGGCAATTTATCAAGAACTGTACTTGTTTTCTCATTAGCTTGCAGTTTTGGCCTGAAATAAACAAAGAATTGTGAGGAAAAAGTCTGGCACCAGAATATACGATGTCAATTAATCACTTGGCCCATCCAGTTAACAGGCTGGCTGTGAGGAGCCTGGGTGGATCTTTCGGTGACACACTCATGTGAAAAGGATGGAAAAGTAGGACAAAGACAATGTTCAGGATAAGGCGAGTTCTTTGTCTCATCAATTACACATCAGCACACAGGTGATCTGATCCAACAGGCGGAGTCATCTCACTCAGAGCGGTTCCTGAAGCTTGAAATAACAGTTACCAAAGTAAACCATTACCGTATATTCATAACATCAATAAACAAGGAGCGTTGACTTGACTTAATGGTATATGACTGAAGCAGCCTCATTAATGTAGTGCATGTTTGTTGCCAACAGAGGGGTTGTTATAACTGTAAGTAAAGTAAGATAGTTTGCCATCCTTAACAAGTGGGTTGAAAATAAATCTGTGTCAATATGTGTTGTGATTTAAACTGAATTTATACAATTTATTTTTAAGAAAACTGAAAGGCAGAGGTCTCAAACTCCAATCGATTTCATGCAGCCCAACATGCATTTTTTACTTAATTGTTGATTCTATAGTATATTTTATAGTTTATATATCTCAAAGTAGTTTGTGTAGTTAAATTGCTTGTTTGACTTTATAGCACTCTTCTTGTTTTACTTCACTGTTATAAAGAAAGGATCTCATGATCTGTGTAGGTTTGACTGGAGTGGTGGATTTTCATAAAAAGAAATTTCTAAGAGTATGGCTGAAGTCTGTATTGCTGGTGGGCTCAATATTCTGCCATATATTATTGCTAAAAGAAATGCAAATGCATCTTATTTATGTGAAGAATATTTAACTGATCAAATAAACAAGCCCTAGCTTATGGCTGCAGGGTGTAACTAGTGATTTTAAAAAAAAAAACATGTTGATATAATTATTCTGCCTCTATTTGGTCATGGCGAACCTAAACAATTTAACTTTATTGACAACAGGTTCTGTCATGCAAAACTATCAGACCTGACTACATGACAAGGGTTTTAATATAACAGACATTTGTTTATCTTTTAAAGTTAAGCACAGAAGCTATAAGTGCCTGTTTACATTTCAAAGTTTGGTCGGGCTGAAATCTCTGAATACAAACCAGTCAAGCCTTCAGGGTTGATTACATTCACAACAGTGTTTGCTCCCTAACTTGAGCAGAATTTTAATGCACCATCACTTGACATCAGAGGGAAGTCAAGTGATGCTCGACCTGTTCAAAACTAAAAATGAATTCATATAGCGAAAGCGGCCATTCTGGGGGCTTTCGAAGTTGCTGTTTACCTTTCTGCTAATTGGACGTGCGCTCTTGGTTATTATGTTTTCTTATAACAGCGTTCATATGGAGCTTTCTTGGCAAGTGAGGCGTCATCATCTTATCTGAGAGCTGCTTTTATATAATCAGAATCATATTAATTCTATCTGAATATGATTAAAATCATTTTTTTTATATTGATCCTCCCGCCTCACGGCTGGACTCGTGTGCTGTCTCCATACAGACTCTCTCTCATCCATTTGTCGCTCATGTGACTTTTAAAAGAGGCGTTTGAAAAGCAAACACACATGCTATGAGGTTTAGCTCCACATACTTTAGTCTGTATGACGATGCTCACATTGTTTGCCAGCTGCAAGATGTCATGGTCCTGCACACCACAAACTGATCAGACGAGATCACTCTCCACTGTGGATTTCATACGGGTCTAATCTATTTGTAACCTGTGTGTTACATATGGCTCCACAGTCCAGGCTGTCTCCCAGTAAATCTCCTTCCCTTTATTGTTTTTAAGTATGCTACTTAGTCTAAGTGACTTCACAGTTACGGACGACACAGCCTTTGTTTACGTTCACCTTCGCCACCACTAGTCCCAAACATGGATGACGTCCCACAATGTAGCTTTAGTTCCCAAAGTGGAGCCGATAACTCCCCCTTACATCTGATCTCAGAAGAGCATTCTGTCCCACAAAGGAGACACAGACATTGTAATTTACTGCCCCCTGTCTGTAAGTTACCATCACTTCTGTCCGGCTTCGCTTTACTTTGTGTCAGGTTAATGAAGCTTATTTTGTAATGAGAAATGAGAGACTGAGAAACAATCATTCTTAAATTTCAGTTGTAGTTTAACAGAGATGGAAAAAAAAGCAGGTGGCCCACTTTCCCTTTCGTGTTTGTCACGTTGTGTTGACTTTGATTTATTAAAAACACTTTCAGAAGCAATTTGAGACAATCCAAGTTTTGATGATTTCATTGTGCTGCATTGTAAACCCTGTCACTTTCAACACTCTTATTTATAAGCAACACAATCTTACAATCCCTTAAACTGGAGTCAGTTAAGCTAAATGAACCTGATCACGTTGGCATTGTTTGCTTGGAGGACTGACCTTGAACCTTTTGAAACCAATCTCACTGGAGCATTTTGGTAAGAAATCTGCTTTGCTCTGCCTCATGGAGTGACTGCATTGGGCCACGGTGACAAATCATGTGGATGGATGGGGGTTGTCAGAACCACGCTGTTAGAGGTATAACGACCAGTGAGGCAAAATAAAAAATGGTCTGACTTAAGGTAAATGCTCATTTCAGGTGGTTTGGATCATGTGTAATACAGAGTATTGAGTCATGGTGGATTTATTTCTCATCACCTTCGAGAGAATTCTCTCAAAAGGACTCTTAAAAGCACAGGCCAGACTGTGGCTCGAGTCCAATCTGTTGGTGCCTCTTGTTTATGTCCTTGAAGTCCTCCCAGATCATATTCATCATTAATGTTTATGGCCTTTCATCCTGATTGGCTGTTTACGGCAAATCTACAATGTTGTTCTGTTCTGCACAAATTACGTCTGCTGCATGCTTGTCAGTTTTGGATGACTTATTCTCCCTCCGTTTTCCTTCCTTATCAGATTACAGGGTCTTCACACCAGAGCAGTGTTGGCCAAGGTACTCTGGAATTACTTTTTACTCCTTTAAAGCACAACTATGCAGGACTTTTACCACAATTTAACAGCTTCAGAGTCAGTGTGATAGTTAAATAGCTTGTTGTGGGGAGATTGGGAGCTGTCTTCACTCCCCCTATGGTCTGTTAGTGGAAAACCAGCCCTTCAATATTAGGACCGTCAACCAGGGCTCCTCAGAATTAAGAGGTCTCGCGAGAAACATGGATTGCTTAATGACACTACACACGCACCCTGCCAAGTACCGGCTATAAGATCAAGGCAGCGATAGCATTAGGTTAGACATACATCATGTCATACATCACCGGTGAAAAAGAAGGAATTGAGGAATAGGAAAAGACTAACCGAGCCTGACCGAGCGAGGGGCCACACTCAAGTAAACCTCTTACTGGCATATATTTCGTACGGCGCTAATTGAAAAAAAACTCAAAGCATTTATGTGTATTTGCACTTTCTTGATGTCTGCTATTGTTGTAAAGGTGTTTATTTGCTAGCAAACATCTGTTTTCAGTGGGTGGTTGGCTGTTCTTTCATTGGCATGGACATGGCTCCATGGCTTGTGTTCACCAGGTCCATATTGCCAGGAGAGGGCAAGGGAGGGAGCAGCACAAGTGGTGAGTTTATACAACGGAGAGGATAGAGGATGTGAATGGATGTTTACGGTGGTGTTGTACAAATACTGTATGTAATCTGAAACTGCAAATTTCTGCTTTAAATCATGTAACAAATAAAATATTTCTAAAAAAATTCCACCTGATAAATAAACAAAGCCATGTCTCTCCTGACTTTTTTAATAAAGTTGTCATTTCTATCCTTTGGCAGCATGTCAGAACAGAACATGAGATATTTTTGTTCACAAAGAAAAAAAAAAAAATGTATTGCCTTTCTTCCAAACAAATGACTTATACTATTCGAAGTACTTGACAGGAATTGGCAGGCCCTCTAGGTCAAAGCACTTTGTGATGGGAAGTGTAAATACAGAGTGGCAAATCAAGTTAGGATGCACTCAGTGCTCATTTGCTGACAGCGGGAAATGAAAGCAATGTGCAATAAGATCTGTGCAGGGAGTTTGCTGAGGTGAGCTGTGGGAGAAGCGCAATAAACGAATGATCCAAATGTGATAGACTAAGAGGCTGCTAAATAGATTTTGGCTCTCC
This sequence comes from Solea solea, assembly GCF_958295425.1. Lineage (NCBI taxonomy): Eukaryota > Metazoa > Chordata > Actinopteri > Pleuronectiformes > Soleidae > Solea > Solea solea. The sequence goes on from NC_081135.1 coordinate 12,582,357, forward strand.
CTGATGAGCAAGTCAGTACACAGATGGGGCAAGCAAGAAAAAAACAGACAGACCTGAGGTCACTTGCTCTACGATCAGCTGTCACTTCAAAGCAAAGACACAGCGACAACAGCAGGTCAGCAAACACAAGAAGAAAAATGTTACTTTCTCATGGTTCTCATCTGTGACTTCCCTTTCCGAAAGCCTATTTAATTATAGCATGTGGAGTGTGTGCAGAAATGACAGTCAATCACGTCTCGCTTTCATTCGCAGCCTCGTGCCAATGGTGACGAAAAGGCAGATGAAAGTTAGGACCACGCTGAGCAGCTTGCAAAAATAGGACCCAGGTTTAATTTTTCATTTCTGCCACGAGAGACCTGCAGAAAACAAACAAAGCTGACCACGCCGACTGTAAAAATGTTATTGCACTTTTGCAGAGGACATTTATTAGAATCTGTCACAAGGAAAGTGTCACGATGCAAAGACATGATGGTAATTGTGCTTTTTTTCACAATAAGCAAGTTCTGGTCATTTTTTATTTATGGATATATATTTAACCCTCAGTAAAACATGACACTACATTACATTAACCAAACTATATGTATTGCAGCTTTGACCACTGTAGGTTTTCAACTTAATAATAATAACTAATAAAGCAAGGACAAGCAAGCAAGTATTAGATATAGCCTCATCTGTACCTTTTCTTGATGAAGTCACATGATGATTGTTGTTCTTATATAAATGCTGACACAGTTCCTTTTTTAAAACTTGTTTAGTTGCATACTTCTGATCTATCTTGATTAATATTGGAGGAGGTCATGCACATTGTATACATTTCTGTGAAGATCTCACTCTGACTGAGCTCTTGCAGGAGCTATGTCAGAGCAGACCAGCGCTGAATACCATACCTGTGATAGATGGAATAAAGCTTTTTGTTCAACTGTTACGTTTAAGTCTCATCACTCGAACTGTTGTGAATTGATCCAAAGAATTGCGGTGAGGTAGCGAAGGCTGACCTTAACACAGGAGCATTTGCTATTTTAAGAATTAATGTTCCTCACTGCATGACAGACACAATGACAGCAACTCAAGTGAACTGTATTTCTATAGCATAACAAAACAGAAAAAAAGCAGGGTTGACCCATGCTTTTGTTTGTTTGTTTGTTTTTTAAAGAGCAAAATAGTAAAATAATAAAATGGTTAAACAAATATAAAAACAAAAACAGTTAGATCTGTTTAAATAAAATGTTCTTATCCACACAAAAAAAACGTGTAATTTAAAATGTTCAATAGTGGGATCAGTTTTAACAATAACACACTATTAAATGTACTATATTTGTATAGCACTGAATGTATTTAAAACTGACTAAAAGTCATGTTCAATGGTGTTTCAAGGGCAACATGGACCTGATGGCTCATATTGAACCAGACAGTACCAACCTGCCACACGTACTTCCTTAAAAACACATTATATCTCTAATAAGCTATAGATATGCACCTACTAGATGGTAGTAGCTACCAATCACATGGTGTCCATCAGGGCCGGTCCTGGATATATGGGGGCCCTAAGCAGAATAACTTTTTGGTTTTAGGTCAAGGGCTGCGGGTACCCCAGTAGGAAACTACCCAATCCCCATTGCACATTGTTTTAAGTTTTAAGACACTACTAACACAATCAAATCAAATAGAAGACATCTGACATACATTTCAAGCGGCATAGCAAGAAGTCTGAATTTTAATATTTTTTCCTTAAAGTCTGTTTTCACTTTGGGAATTGTGTGCATGCTAAAGAAGTAGAAAAATATATTCAAACAACATTAGCATAAGGCTGAAACATAATATGTTTAAAAAAAGTGAACATTTATGTCGGAATATTTCCTGAATGAGCTGCACTGCACTGCACTCTCTGAGTCGTCTGCTGTTACAACTTTTATCTTGCAAAACAGAATGTGCATGGAGGCGCATAAGTCCTGACAGCTTTGTAATGAATGTAACTCTTAATTATGCATAATTAAATTCAGTCTATTTCCCGTTCTCTGTACAACCACAATGACTATAATCATAACCATGTGCGCAAAAGCATGGCCTCTAGCTGTGACACCAGCCTCACACCAAGTTTTGAATAGCACACGAGCAGTGTGGCTCTTTGTGTTACAGGTACAGACATGAAACAAGTCTAGCGAGAAGCATAGTGTGTGTGTTTTATTGTCATACATGTTCTTTTGTATGCTGACCATTGTCCGTATGTCTTTCACTGGGACGCTGCAGTGTAACGGATATGAAACCTTATAAGTGAAAGGCAATGAAGCGAAGAAAGACCTTCCAAACAGGCATTAATAATAGATAGTTGCACTATCTTCTTGGCTAAGCACTGCGGGAGGTACGCATTCTGGTGAAACCGGCCATCTGTGGCCCAAACAAAAACCCTCTGAAGCTCTGATCTCTCAGAGTCTCTCATCTCTCCACCCTGACACCCCCTCTCTCTCCCAAGACCCCAATACTTGGGGGACTTAGCAGCTATTTAATGTTTAATGTCCTCTAAAGCCAAAAGAATGCTAATTTATGTGGCCTGCTTCCAATTTTCCTCCTTTTTTACTCTCACCCCAAAATTACAAATCTGTTGTCCCCACTGCTCCATTTATCCCCAGAGTTACAGCTGGGGGCAATTATACACAGGAAGCTCGTAGGGGATTTTTTTTAAATTTTATTTTATTTTATTTATTTTTTGTGGGGGTGGGTTTGAGGTCAGGAAGTATGCGGTGGATCCGTCCTTCAAGGCCAACAAAGCATCATAGGCCATGGGGGTGGGGCAAACTCTGGCAATAAGACCTTTCTGGAGTCCCTGCGATGAACTCCCACTGGTTCCAGGTCATCACCACCACAGCGTCCTGTGAAGATTAGCCACAACAAGACATGGAAGTAGGGTGAGGGGATTTAGAGATAAAGAGATGAAAGAAGGGGAGAAAATGGGAAGCTACTTACTTGTTTACCCTGTCCTCTTTCCCTATGACACACATTCTATACATTTATATATATTTCTTACTTGCTAGTGTTCCGCAATTTGATTTGGTAGCGTTTTTTTTTTGTCTTTTTCTATCCCTGATGCTATTCCTGATGTAACACTCCCTTTGATCTGGGACTGGCACTATAGGGGTACACTGGATATGGTAGGTAGAGGATAAAGTGTTAGACAATGAACAAGTTAATGGATTTGTCAAAATCAAAATAGTACATACAGATAATATGGTTGGAAGTTGAGTTGCTCTTGCACATATGTTCAACTTTTCCCAATTAGGCATACGTGCAAAGCCTGTACACAAAACAATACACAGAACACACAAAAAAAAAACATGGACTGACAAGAAGACTGAATTTGTCAGCTTCAACTTTTTTTTATATTGATGGTGAAAAGACACTTAACATGCTAACAAGCTGCCAGATAAAGTTGTATTGGTCTGTGATATGACCGGTAAACTGGAAAACAGCTAGTACTAACAAGCTGAAAGGGGGGCATATGTCACGCGAGTGTAGTGGAGTTGGACTCACTCCATTCAATAAATTGATTCCCCATTAGTGTATAGTGGGTCAAGGACACTAGTCCAATTACCTGGTGTAGTCGAGAGACAAGCACAGTTTTTGACTTAACTGTCACCAGTAAAGAAAGCTTACCCTCTAAAATGTTGTAAAACATGTACTGTGTTGTATTCACATTTCAATACTAAACGTACGCTAGAAGGCGACTAGGAGGTGTCCCTAGTTCATTCAGAATCAGCTGTTCATTATGGATGATGGATTACGTGATTTTCATATTTCTGCAGCCTTTGCATTAAAACCACTTAGCTTCAATTGTTCTCTATGGTGATTGGACAATTGTGGGTATTTATTTCAGGAACCTCATTGTACAGAAAATCTAAATGTATTTATATATTTAATCCATACTTCTACAATGACCAAATGACTTCCTAATTAGTTCTAATTCTATTATCACAGGGTGGCGGATGCATGTGTGCTTGCAGGAGTGATGGAATTTACAAGGTTCGCTGAATGCATCTCAAAGCTGCTCTGAGTTGCTGTTTTTCTGTTGTCTTGGAGTGGAGAATTGCCACAGAATTATGCGTTTACGTTATTATGGAGTCAGTGTATGGAATATCCAACTTAAAAAAGACTTCACAGTCAAGCACCGTTTGAGTGCCATTCTAAAACACTTGTTTTGGTTTTTAATCATGGTGAAAGAACAATCATAATTACAGGACATGTGTGCATGTATTAATCATGGATCAAAAAGTGGCATTAAAAGGAATTTGCATTAACCTGTTATTACCATGTTAACTTAGACATCCATACCATTAACTGGACGTATAAAAATGCACTCATCTGTCTCTTTTTAACCACAAAGAGATGAGCAGACATGCACAAGCTTGAGAGAGAGACACAGAAAAGAGACATGGGGAAAATTGCTAATTTTGACTGGCTCGTGTGAGATTTTTCCCCTCATGACACTTTGGCACTCATTCACAACCCGTGTGGCCCAAGCATTACAGTGGCAGCAGCTCAAATACGTCACTCTTTTCCATCCCCTACAGGATGGTTGGGGTCAGTTGGCAGAATTCTCAAACCAACAGCGGCTGAAGAATATTGTGTTAACAATCTCATTTCTGAAAATGAGCTGAGGGTTTGGCAACGTCAGGCTCAAACCATTATCATCTGTCACATGGGATTTTTAGGAATGTTGTCAAAAAATCTTTTAGATGCAGGATCACAAGTAAGAAATATTAAATGTGATGCAACATTTATAGATGTAGTCATAAAGACATAAGTAAAGCAGTATCAAGAACCACAGAGAACAGAGCTTTATAGCCAGCACTGCACAAAGCGGTTTGGTTTTGACATTTTCATATTTCAGCTGCAATTAAATCCCTCGCCTTAATGTTCCTCATTCGGTTGTCTAGCAACAGATTCAGACAGATGTGTATTAGAGAGAGAGCAGCTACTCGTGATTAAAAAAGAAAAAAAAAATCACCATGTAAAGATGACAATCAGAGATGACTTGAAAAAAATATGTTTATTAGACTACAGCACTTTTCCAGATCATCTGACTGATCTGCTGTCACTGATGTGTGAAAATGTTGTTGCTCTGGTTTGTGTTGTAGAATTATTAATGTTTGTGATTTTGGAGGTGAACCTTGTTGAAATGGACCTACAGACAGCCTAAAATCAAAATCTCTCGAGCCACCACTGAGGAGAAGGAAGCATAAGAAAGGTTAGAGACAACAGTCATATGCACAGAGAACCTTGCAGAGAAGTTTTGCACTGAGAAATAGAGGACAGCTGTATTTCCACTGTGAAGATAGACGACCTGAGCTCTGGAACAGATGAGACAAGTGCTGAAATTCCTCCAACCACCTACACACATTTACTGCAGATGTGTCCATCTCCTTCTTTGTGGTTGTGCCAGTGCACAGTAGCAGTTTTTCAGTAGGAATGTTGATCATTTCATTTTTTCAATGATTTGATTATTTATAACCCTAACCCATGTTATTAAAATAACATTTTAAATAATGAATTAACATAAAAGGAAAATTAAATAATAAGACAATATTAAAATTGTTTATATTACCAAGTCAATTTTTTACCTCAGGTACAGATAAAATATGAGTTATTCAGGACACACATATGTGTGTCAACATTTTTTTTTCTTTATTTCAATTAATTGCAGAGGTTTATTGTCTTAATGTTATTTATTTCTTAAATTATTTTGCTTTTCGACTAAACAATTGATGTGCAGCATGTTTTTCCCAAAATCACTCTGTTTTCTAGTTTGGCTTTCAGCTGCATATTCTACACAATTATCATCAGCAGTGAAGCTACAGTAAGCTATGGATATGCATATTTTTCTCTGTTCATTGTGCATTCTGGGAACATAGGCTGACAAACTTCCTCTCAGGGGAAGGAGGTCCAGGTGACATTTATCTCAGAGAACTCTTTTGTTCTTGAAACGTCCCCCCCATGCTTTCAATTATTCAAGAGCCAGCACTTTCTTCTGTTCTTCTTCAGCCTGACATGACGCCAACATTTATCACCTCACAGTTAAATATCTCTTGCCTGCACACCCACAAAAGTCGAAGAAGTTGAGAAGGACGACCAAGATGTCACACATCACTGAGGTTTTGTTTACAAGTCTGTGTATTAAATGTCGGCATATACAATGTACTTCTGCGTATGAGGACGGATGTTTCCTCTTTCATGAGCAGCAGTAGATGTGGGCTTTCAGGCAAACTGTGTCACTGCTGTGCGGCTCCGTTGAACATATCTAAAAAAGCACAAACAGTAAAAAGGAAACTTCCCACAGAAGACGAACAAGGTTGTTCAGATGCTCTTCTTTTCTTGGAACTATCAACACAATCTGACCTCAGTACCAGCTTTAACTGGAGTGAAGCTGTTCATGCACTGTGCCATGTCTTTTTTTTGTTTTTTACAGGATATTCAGGTAATTTCACTTTCTAATCCAATGAAATTGATTAGATTTATGATCAACGTAAATAAGGATAAGAATCTGCTGTTTGTATAAGTTTTCAGTTGGATCATGGCAACTGATCTGAACGTCCTCTAGCAAACATACATCTTCCATTATAATCTGCAACCATCCTCATGTCATGGTAAATCTAGAAAACACATAAGCCCCTTTTCCACCTGTCCCAGCTCGACTCTCCTTTAACTCTCTTGGTTTTCTACTACAAAATACTCAACGTGGGCGGAGTCATCACTGCATGCTGCATGAAACTGCTGTGACTTTGTTTTACACTGGACTGAAATACAGTGGCAGGGTTTGTGATGCTGCTTGCAATCGCGTTCAGCAATGCTGTCACTAAATACACCAGATTTTAAACATTTCCCTGGTAATTTTTGGAGATTAACACACATTCTTAGGATTGTTAAGTCTTTTTAACTGATCTACAGTTCGGCATTGTTTGGCTTGATTCTTGTGTTGAGCGTCTCTTCCTGTGACGGCATGAGCTCGCCAGAGCAGGTACTAAAAAAGTACCAGGCACTATTGCTAGTGGAAATGCAAAATAACCGCGCTGTGCCGAGGCGAGTCAAGTCGAGTTGAGGTAGTGGAAACTAGTTCTTCCACATGTGAAGTAGTGCCTGCAAAACTTTTGAAATTTTTAAAACTTCATCTACTCTCCTAAGGTGAGTCAATGGTACACATGCTGGTGTTGCTCTAACATTCATGTAGCCCATGTGTTAGATCAGCAGCAGGTGCAGCATGATATGACTATATATTGTGTATATATCATAATTATATATAATTGGCCCTTACTTGCCGACCCCTACTAATGCTGTCTTTGGGATCAAAATAATCCAAAAAGCAAAAAAAAGATAATGTTTCAATGTTGTACTTTAATATCTATATTTGACAGTGATCACATGTGAAGTCTGTAGAAAATATAAGGTCACAAATGAACAGAAATGCTCATGTCAACATGGAGCAGAATCACAGAAGTTTCCGACGTCTAGAAGAATCAATGACTTGGGGGCTGTTGGAGAGCAAAGGGGAGAGGGACCTAATATTAGACCGGTGTTCCTAAAAAAGTGCTAGGTGAGTGCACCAATCACTATTAATTTCCCTGGAGATAACTGACCAGTGTTTCAAAGTTATTAAGGAGGTGTCACATTGAGCTGGAGCTCCACAGGCATAGTAAAGTGTTTTGTCCCTGACCAGCCACAGGGATGGACCCGGGTGGGATTCAAGCAAAGAGTCCACCTGTCTGAGACCAGAGGATAGGACATTTATGATCCGCCTCTCACTCCCATTCCCCTGCCCCCAAGGTCAGGGTATATGTGTGCTTGCATTCTCGTGAGTAATCAGGTTCTGTGTTCAAAAGAACATGGGCTCTTGTGGGGTCAGAGGGGCTTCAACTTAATGATGGCATTTATCACCAGGACCAGAAGTGGAGAGGAAAGGTTGTATGGAACCATCTCAGAGGTAGTTCAAAATCAATCACAGAGTCAGTTGCAGCTGCAGACCCAAATAGTGACTGATTGTTTGTTTTTTTGTGCAGCTGTTTGTCATTGCTTGTATGGCTGTTGATTTGTTTTGCCATGAGGTGGATATCTGAGAGCACTCTCATATTCAGCTGTGTGTTGGTGGTGGGGAAATGCTATGTGGGTCAAAGTTTTAGATTTCTGCTTCAATGCTCCATCAAGTTAATAGGCCCCATAGTGTGCATTTAAAAATAAGAAACATTCCTGGTGGTAAAAGAAAAATGATAAAACACTTTCACAGCAATGTTGCCCTGACAACTACTCCAACCTTTGTGCTTTAATCATATGTTGTTTAAAATGTATTTATAACCACCTGTATACAACCTAGTAATATCAAAATAGCCATTTTATGCTATGCTCTTGAGTTATCTTTTACTTGGTGGGGTCCAAGTCCAATTGACACAGAGGTGAAGAAGAGAGTGCAGAGAGGGAGCAGACAAGTGTCAGGGGTGATTTGTGACAAAAGGGTAAGCGGCAAACGTGAAAGGGACAGTCTACAAGGCGGCAGTGAGACCTGCTGTGATATATGTGTTGGCACTGTCTATAAGACAGGAGGCTGAGCTGGAGGTGGCAGAGCTGAAGATGCTGAGACTACCAGTTGGGCGTGACCAGTATGGACAGGATTAGAAATGAGCATATTCAGGAGACAACTCAGGTTGAACGGTTTGGAAATAAAACAAGAGAGGCAAGGATGAGATGGTTTGGTCAAGTGCAGAGGAGGGATAGTGATTATATTGGAAAAAAGGGTGTTAAAGATGGACCTGCCAGGCAGGAGGAATAAAGGAAGACCCCAGAGAAGGTTCATGGATGTTGTGAAGGAGGACATGAGGACAGTTGGTGTAACAGAAGAGGCAATCAAGTGGTTGATCTTGCTGTGAGATAACAGTGATAAATGCCACATCACATAATTTTTACTTTTACATTTCATATAAAGACACAATGCCAAAATATTTGAAATCATGCTCAGCACACACACACAATCATTCACATGTATATACACATATATGTATGTATATATATATATATATATATATATATATACACACATTTATACACATATACCCATCCCACCTAGGCCGACGCGTGTCGGCTCTCACTTTCGCCACACGGCACAGTCCACCGGCGGCCGGGGTATGTGTATGTGTATGTGTTATTTTTCCTTTTCCCTAATAGTTTAATTTAATGAAACGTCAAGTACCCAGCACTTTTCAAACCACACTTAAGCTATGGTTATTGTCCCCGGCACTTTTATAAACAAAGTGACGCCATTGATGTAGCTTTCAACATAGGCCTACATTACATGAAAACAAAATCTATTTTTTAGTCTTTCCTTGTGAAGTGGGCAATGGCAGCGTCGTAAAGTTTGTCCTTTGATTTGAGCTCCAAAAGAAGTCCTTTCTCTATGGACATCAGTACCAAAGCTCCCAGGCGATCCTGTCCAGTACTGTTTCTGGCGTGCATCTTGATTCGCTTCAGAGCAGTAAGACCGCTCCACGGGGGAGGTAGACACAGGGATGGTCAGCACCAGGCAGGTGAGGGGATACAGCTGCTGGTATGCTCTCAGTCAGCTCGTTACGAGTCAGAAAGTGCAGCAGGTCTGATGGGCTCCTTGCTTCAAAGTTTGCCAAAGTCTGTACATGACTGTCAGTTCAATCTTGAGCCTGGGGAAGTCAAAGTGCAGCCCGAGTTTTCACTGTGCAGCTTCAGGTACGCTGTGCGCAAGTCTCCAACTAATAAGAATTTTCGGTCTTGAAATGCCTTTCCACTTTCATAACCTTTTCTTTTAATTCCAGTTCTGGAGTTGGACTTCCATTTTTTATTACTTGAAGTTTTTCTGTGAAAGGCCACCTTGTCAAAGGCGTTGCTATCAACACCGCTCTCTCAACCTCTCTCAGCACTCTGGGGGGCGTGTCGCGTAGTGTGTCTGTGGTCTGCAGTTAGACCTGCGCTGTTAGGACTTCACGAAGGCCTAGGATCTTTTTTTTTGGCCCAGCCACTTAAAATCAAACAGTGATTGGTCAATTTTCTCATCAGTTTTATTGTAATCAGTTTTTATTAAAGTTTTTAATCACATTGACATTGTGTGTTTCAGGTATCCTGTTGGTGAAAGATGTACTGTTAAATGAAAGCCTAAAAAATGGCTACTCCTCAAGAGAAGGCACAATGTGTATCATGGTTTATTGAGACAAAATCGGATGTGCAGACTCCCAGATTCTCACATTGTGTTTGTTTATTTTCCCTGAAACACTAAAACAAACTCACCTGAGGAATGTTTCATCCTCATAAATTTGTTCCAGCATGTTAACTGCAAACTCTCTCTGTTTTGGTTTGTCATTTGGCTCGAGTGCCACCAACAGTTGCACTTTGTAAGTGTACAATCGCAAGTTCTTGTGTAGGATCTTGTGCACTGTTGAACGTACGGATGGACTTTGTGGGAGAATGAGCAAAGGACTGTCTTATACGATCGATGTTTTCCTCAGATGTTCTTGGTCGCCCAATCCTCCCTTTATCCAACACTGTCCCTGTCTCCGTAAATTTCTTGTGCCATGCACAAATTGAAGGATGTGATGGTGGATCTCTTCCATACTTAGTTCTGTAGTTTTGCTGAGTCTGCACATCCGATTTTGTCTCCATAAACCATGATACACATTGTGCCTTCTCTTGAGGAGTAGCCATTTTAGGGTTTCATTTAACAGTACCTCTTTCACCAACAGGATACCTGAAACACACAATTCCAATGTGATTACAAACTTTGATAAACACTGATTACAACAGAACAAATCTGGTTAAGATATCTTATCAACTGCCTTTGTAATAAATGTTTTAAATTGTAAAGAGAATTTATGGATATATATAGCTGTGTTGGGAGCCTTCCCAGCATGCACCATTTATTATATATGCTCCCATTTTGCTGCTATGGTTTACACAGCGTTTCCACTGCCCTACACTTTCATCACAAATAAACAAGACAATATATTACCAGTGAATGCAGAAAGATTATAGTACAGATAATGATGATATGTCATTAGTGGTGGCCTCCTTTTGACTTTTTCAGCGACAATTATGAGGCTGCTATTAAAGCGAGTCACCTCTAAAATCGTTATAAAAGCAGTTGGAATTGCAACACTTTTCAGCAAAAAGACCTGTGCAGTTAATTATTAAAGAACTTCTCATGTCTAAATGACAAATTCACATTTTAACATCAAATTAAATACCATATTTTCTGGTGGCTTCTTTAAAAGCAGAATATTTAAGTTGAGTTTGTCTCTTTGTTTACTATTTAGTACAAAAATTGAAATTGTAGTGCTACTTTGACATTGTAGATCTATTGAAAGGGAGCCATTTCTAATTAATAATTAAAAAATTAAAAAAAAGACTTGTCATGTGGGATTTAGCATTAATCACTGGGATTTAAATCAGCAAACTGTCACAAAGTCTGCATTACTGCAGGTCTGAATTTAATGACAACAGATGGAGGTGATTTGAAAAACCGGTGTCAGATCATGTCATATTATTAACATCTTAATCTGGATAACCTGTCACATGACCTGACATTTATTTTTGTTATTTGTATGCAAAGTGTGTACAGATGAAAATTAGCTATAACAAGTTGGTCAGTAAATACTGTTAATCTCAACCAAACAAAATGGTATTTTGATAGCACTTTACTCGTCTTGATGACCACTCAAAGCTGCTTTACACTACAGTTGTGTCATTCACCCATTCACTCACACTTTCATACAGCACATCTATGTGCAGCACTTTTTCTATCACTCATGTTTCATACCCATCCACATGCTTCCAACACAGCAGTCAGGAGCAATGTGGGGTTATGTGTCTTAAAAGAGAGTCTAAAATAAGTGCCTAGAAAGTAAGAACTTTATTTAAAGTTATAAAGCGCTTTTCTTGATGACTACTCAAAGCTTCTTTACACAACATTCACCCATTGACACCCATTCACTCACACTTTCATACAGCTTCACTATTTTCTATTACTCATCTTTCATACTGGCACAGCCATCAGGAGCAACATGGGGTTAGGTGTCTTGCCAAAGGACACATCAAACCCACAACATTCGAGTTGAAAGATGACTCGCTATACACACTTCACAATAAGCTTAACTGACCATAATTTTGGCAACAACCTTCAGTTAGAAAAATAAAACTTGTTATAACTTACACCAATTGATTATTGAAGTTTTAATGACGTTCCACATCAATCAGGGTTGGGGTTTTTTTTAATCAAAGTATAAAAATAATACAAATGTTACATTTTTGATGCTACTAAAGTACATGAAATAAGAATGAATGATAAATTCAGAAAGTTGCTTCAATATTTTGAATTATTCTATATCCTTGAATATAATCATTGACTGCCATAATCATTTACAGTAAAAAATGACATACTATACTAAATTTCAGTTTTTTTGGTTTTTACCTGTGAATTTTACATTGTGAATGTCCTGACATTACTCTGCCTTTAGATCCAACAGTAAAACACAAAATAATGAATGGTGAACCATGTGCAATTATTCCAAACACTGATCCAATCTAACCAACAATGATGAGTAAGACAAAACATTGTGATTTGTTTTGATATCATTGCCACTTGTAATATTTCATCAATTTAAATTTTGATTTCCTGATCGACAGACAGATAACTTACGATATAATCAGATGATATGATATGAAAAGGAACCAAGATAAAAGCTGTATGTAAGAAAATCTTCCATTACTCAGCCCTGTTTAATGTATGACATGAAATTCAATGGTCCAGCTTTAAAAAGAAAATACCAGTGAGCACCCACTACAAAATGGCCTGAGTGGAAATGTGTGCCCCCACATGATATTAAGGAATTTCTATGAAACACTTGGGCTGAATCATAAAATACATTATTTTCCAGTACTGCCAATGTGTTCTCCAACGGACGTGGTGTCTTTGAAGGAGACCCACTTAAGGAGTCCAATCAGTCAATTAGCCTTCCTCTGATGTGGCCTCCTTTAAAGGCTGAGCCTCTTCACTGAGAACTCTCAAATAACCAGCTGTGTAATCTCATTTAGCAGCACCTGGGCCACAGCGGGACAAAATGAAGTCATTATAGGTGCCTATTCACAGTGTGGAAATGCAAATTGAGATGAATCAACCTAAAGCAGCAAAACATTGGATCATTTACAAGAATCTATAAAGCGTGGTCTAAAGCTTCCCAAAGAGTGGGTCAGGACCTAAAGATGGGTTGCGGGTGATTTTTGGCTCCCCAATCAAAACACCCAATTTCCCCAAACCTTTTAGATTAATGTGTATGTTTTCAATAAATTGCATAAAGGGCAACACAGCAGAGTGGTGGACCTGAACCGATCAAGGGCCTCTCTGTGTGGAGTTTGCAAGTTCTGCCCATGGGCATGTGGGTTTTCTCCAGGAACTCCGGTTTCCTCCGACAGTCCAAAACATGCAGAGGTTAATTGGACACTCCCATTTATTGCTGTTTTAGTTGAGGAAGTTTGAGGTGAACCAGGACTTTATTTCAAGGAGACAGTTGGTGAGGGAGCAAGGTGGGAGAGTGGAGTTGGGTTTGGTGGACAGGTAGAGCTGGGTGTCATCCGCATTGCAGTGGAAGTGAATGTGGTGTGTTATGGAAGATCTGGCCAAGGGGGAGAAGGTAAATGATAAAAAGCAGGGGCCCCAGGACAGAACCTTGGGGCACACCAGTTGTGACGGAGACTGGATCAGATGAGAATGATTTTAACTGAATAAATTGAGTGCGACCGGAGAGGTAGGATTTAAAGCAGGTGAGGGGTGTGTGTGAGATGCCAATGGAGTGAAGTCTGTCTAGGAGGATGGTGTGTGAGATGGTGTCAAAGGCCATGAATGTCTGGAGTCAGCTGCAAAGAGGAGGTCGTTGGTGATTTTAACCAGTGCTGTGCTGTGGAGGGGGCGGAAACCAGATTGAAATTGTTCATAGAGGTTATTATGAGAAAGATGGGTGTGGAGTTAAGTAGCAACTGTTTTTTCTAGGATTGTTGAGATGAACAGGAGATTTGAAATGGGATGGAGGTTATTGAGGTCATTGGGGTCTGCACCGGGTTTTTTTCAGAATAGGAGTGACAGCAGCTGTTTTTAGTGAAGAGGGGACAATACCTGTGGTGAGGGAAGAATTAATTATTTGTGTTATGAGGGGGACTAGGGACGGAAGGGTGATTTTGACTAGAATGGTAGGGAGGGGGTCCAACTGGTAGTAAGAAGATTTAGATTTTTTAACGAGATCAGAAATTACAGTAGCAGAGGGTAGTGTAAAAGAGGAGAATGGGTGAGGGACACAGAGCAGGGGACCAGGGAAGATGAAGTTTGGGAGATGTTTGGCATGAGTTTTTGATGGATTAAGTTAATTTTGGATGTGAAGAATGACATAAGTGAATTGCAGAATACACCGGTGGAGGGATAACGATAAACAGGTGAAACACATCAGGGTGGGGCAGGTAATCACAGAGGAGGGAACTTTAACATATGACTACTCAGGATATTATAACCATACTGTTTTTTACACAAAAACAGCACTTCATTTTCTCATCTTCTCCTCTCTTCTTCATCATCTCAGGAAATTTAAATAAAGTGGAAAAGCTTTTTAGACATGTCAAAATCCTGAACTGAGACACTTTACTTACTTCATAATAATATTTCAGCAGAGATTTAAAAACAGACATTTATTGGACAATACTAGCTGTCAATCACAGGGTTTCTACGCCCCAGTACATGGTGTGCTTTATGCTCTATCTGACTCTAAATGGAACCATAATTTACAAAGTGGATCATGCTGTATTAAATAGGACCTGAGACTAGTGATAGAGACCATAAACCCCACAGGCAAATGTTTACTGATGTTGTAAATCAAGTGAGAAGTAGGCTAATATTTTTCAAAGACTTACCAACAAATCAGTAGACTTACCTCATATGGCTCCTCAAGAGAATACAGTTTTCTAAGTGTTGCTGGTGGGGGACTGAAGCACTCATTCTGCTCATAATTGATGTTTTGACCTTGAAATTGAACACACCGGACTCTTGAATACACTCAGCATTATTAGTTTACCTTATTGTTATTTCTTCTTATTGTTACTTTATTACTGACTTAATAATATTTATTTTGTGTTTTCTTTCTGAGCCCATTTTATTGTTTTGCAGTTCTGTGTATGTTGTTTGATTGTTGGAAATTTGAAAACCAAAATAAAATATTATAGGAAAAAAAAGTTTTTAGACACATGTGTTGGCTTCCCATCTCCAGACTGGGAGGCATTAAACATTTTTGTAAACATTATATGGGTACAAATCATATGTAGCCTGAAATCTCATCTCAAAGACAAGCCATGAGAATCTATTCTCTGTGAATTTATTTTCTATAGCCATAGCCCTCTCAGAGCTGTCACTACTGGGATAAGGGAAAATCTACATGAAGTCAATGTCCCACTGGCCCAAAACACTGATCTCCACAGTTCATAAGCAGTATAATGAGGTCATTGATTTCTCCTGTACTGAGCACTGTAATACACAGAGCAGCACAACAGAAAATAAAGGCAAAGCATACTCCAAGGTTAATGCATTCTAACTGCACTGTAAAACGCAGTGAGGAAGTTCAGAATACTTTTTTTTTTACTTTTTTTGGTGGCAACTGATTACCTTAAACTTTTTAAGTAGTGGTATTATTTTTTTGAGTAACCTAGAACCAAAAAAAAAAAAAATACTTTCAGTTATCTTAAATGATTTATTTTGGGTATAAATGAAATAATACATTTTACTTAACTTAAAAATAATACATACATGTATTTAGAAGTATTACTTACTGTCTACTTAATTAAATTAAGCAAGTCATACTTATTACAATCATGTACAAACAATATATAAGAAAGGGACAGCCTACTTAAAATATTAAATTGTAATGAACTTAAAAACTCATGCAAATGCACTCAAACAAATTACTAGCTGTCAACTTAAAACTGGTAAAGACACCTCTTTTTCGGTTGGTTCAAAAATGTGAATACAATTTTACGGTAAAAATTGAACTTTTTATTTAATAATAAAACCTCTTTAAATGCATTTGGACATTTTGTTGTATAAAGGAAGTTTGGATTACCAAAGTGAAAAAAAAAAAAATCACAGAATCAAAAGCAAATTCAGATCTCATCTTGTATAGTGTTTGATAATCCACCCAATCAAATCTGAAATTAGGTGAGGTAGTTGGGGAAATGGAATAAATAATACAAAATGGATAAATAATAACATAAAATAAATAAATAAAACAATTAAAAAAACTTAACCAAATAGAGTAGCTTTTAAATGAATATCCAATAATTTGCCTTGTTGTCTGAACAAATTAAGTTAGTAAGTAAGTGCATCTAGAATTTTGACACATTTCCATTAATGCTTCATAACAGGCACTCACTCTGTAAAACATTGGCACAATTCAAACCAAATGAAGTTCCATCTCCACAATTCACAAAAACAAACAGCAAGAGTGTCCAACATTATGACACAAATCTGTGGCCAATTGTGAATGGTTAAAAGTACAGGTATATCTTCGAAACAATTGTAATCTAATGAGCTAAACCGCTTTGGAGGTTGGGGGTGCTCTCATACAACAACTCGGTGGGTGGTTCCTATGACTATCCCTTCAACAGTGCACCTCATGGAACTGAAGCTGTGATTGTTGGTCATTCACACGAGCTGTGTTCAGCAGCAATGCGGCAGCGTGATTTCTGGTATGATTGCTGCATTTGGTCAAATAGTTATGTCTATACACGCAACTACATACCGGACATTAGAGGGCACAAGGACGTATAAGGTTCAGTCCTGTGACAACTATCAAGCACTAGAGTATGGAACTCCAATAGAAAATTCCATGTATACAAAAAATGTTTATTTTATGAAATTCATAACATAGACCACACTGTTTTAATGCTAAAACACAGCGAGTGTATGGAGAGTTGACAGATTTTAATCTGGTATTGATGTTGACACCCAAGACACATTAATACCAAGTATTAATGTATGTGCTAAAGTGACAAGTGATATCCGATTGCAGTGTGATCTCAAAAAAGAAATGCATATTAATACCAGATGTCAATTGGGGGCACTATATCTCTACAGTGCTTCATCAGTAACTATTTAATGTCAGTAACATTCAAAAGCATTGCCACAAGTGAGCCATATTTTGAATAGAAGGCATGGTGGTTTTAAAACTTTTAAGCTCTGGACAGGTGCCCAAGTTGGTGTGTGCCCAATGTGACACCCAATATATTTGTAATTTGGATGCACCGAGTGACTGGTGCTTGGTGCTCACCTGGTAGATCTTGAACCCAAGTCCACCCTCTCTCCCCTTTCACATTTCTCTGTCCTATCTAATTATAAGATAACATACCCTTTAAGATATTGTTAAAATATGCTAAAAATAAGCACAATTATTGCATCTGATTGTCTCAGTGGATTGCAATGTATCAGTACCAGAGGTCTGCATACATACATGTTGAAAGTAATGATTGGAATGTGACCTTGTTGACAAAGGGAACACAAGAATGTCATCAGTGTTTGTGTATAATTGTAGACAGCAATGTCTCACAGAGATATAACAGAAAGCTAGATGGTATAGATACTCCTTCCAAGAGTATCCAATCCAAAACTAAACCAAATGCACAGGCAACACGGTAAGAATACAAAACTGCTCCAGAACATGTCTGGAAAAAAGAAAGGATGAAGAGGTTGTTAAACCTTCTTGCAGCAACCAGGGTTTGAGTCCTTTACTGCAAACCCCTTCCTCCTTCTTTCATGCTAATCAGTACAGTCTAAGGCTTAAATGGCCGAAAAATTACTTGTGACCCACATTTACCCAAAGAAGCCAAAAGCAATTTGTAATTTTTCTCTACATGTATACTGGAAGGAATTAGCACGAAGACTCCCGTCAGTGCCATTCCTCCCAAAGCTCATCTGTCACTGGGAGGTAACGCTAACAGCAGACAGGTCATTGTGCCCATAGTCCTCTAAAGAACCGACTTGGTCATTAAAGTGATAGATTTCCTATTTCCACCTCTCTCTGCTTTATTTCTCTTTTTTTAATGCCCTCTTCTGTCAGTCTTTTGCACTCGGTGGAGACTGACATATTCCTTCTTATCCTTATTGCATTCCACAGCTGCTGACAATGCTTTGCTCTTTTGCTGTTGTCATTCTTCCTTTCACTACATCTTTATTTTTCCCTCGTTTATGAGCAAGGGCAGCCAATGGCATCCTAATCCTAATCATCTATCAGCCGGATGTAGGCACTTATCATATGTATAATTAAAGCAAACACAGAAAGAGGGCTTACCTGTGGTCGCGCGGGAGTCAAAGGTGACATCATTAGCCCATGTTCAGAAGCCTGAGTCTGGGCAAGGCAGAGGTGGTGCAGGGTGATGAGAGGTGGACAGACATTAAACCGGGCTTTCATTCATTACGAATGAGTTGTTAGGCCACCTGCTCTAGAGTGTAATTCTAGCATCTCTTTGAAGTGGAGGAGAGGATAGAGTAAGATTAAAGACAGAGGGAGCCCTAGAAACAAGTGAGAAGAAAGAGAGGGAAGAAAAGAAATGAGTAACAAAACACTTTCTACCTCCACACCTCTTCCTTTGTGCCAAAACTTTCATTCTCAGGCTCCTTTACTGGACTTCTGGATTTTGGGCTCCATCTCATCTCCCATTGCTAACAACAGACATGCTAGCTCCCAGGATGGTAGTGGCGGTCAGTCAGATGGCCCTTTATTTTTGCTCCAATTTAAATATCTTGACACATTTAGAACGGATCGTCAAAAATGGTGTGTGTGGTTAACAATAAAATACATCTGCAGGGAATAAGTTGAATCTCCTTTTTCTGTTTGCACCACAGGATTAGTTCCTGAAATGGTTTGGTCCCCTAGGAAACTAATATATCCTAAGGGAGTACTTGAAAATATGTTAAGTACTTACACCGTGCACACATACAGAAGAAACTAAAAGGAAGTGGTTTAGTATTTACATGATGAGCAGCTCAAAGTGCCTAGTTGCCACAGTTTTCAGTATTTCAATATTTGAAAAACAAAACATTTTCAATCTATTCAAGGAATAAATTGTAGAAACAATACACAAATGGAAAATAAAAATTGATCCTTTGATTTATAAAGAAAAGTTATTTTAACACAACTTGATTTAAAGTTACTTGACAGCAATATTGTTTGAGATTATATGACAAACACCCACGTTCAATAAATCAACTTCAGTGTCAAGTCAGATTCAATCGTGTACTACACTATGTACAATAAATGTATGGAATCTATGGAATGGTGTGACTGAGGAGATTAAAGGGTGTCCATTCAAGAGGAGGTTTAGGCATATTATTTTCACAAGGTACTGTTTTACTCTTTATGGTGATCATGTTTATTTTGAGCACTTTGTATATTATTGTACATATATTATTATTAACTTAATGGAATATAACTAGCAAACCAGAAAATGTTAGTGTGAAAGTAGCTTTAGTCTAGTTATCTTCAGCTTTCCTAATGCAAGAGCAAAATATCCCAGCATTTAAACTGTGAATCATGGGCACATTTATTCAACTTAGAACAGTTTAGTGGGCAGAGCGAGTACAAGCTGATGTACTCTACACAGAAACACAATAACACAGTGATAACTAATTTTTGGTGGAGCGTATCTGTCATTTTAACGAGCAGATAAATGGTTGAAGCCCTGAAAGACAAGGGCGACGTCACGGCTTGTGAAAGTACAGCACCTACACTTAACCGACACACTCCCACAGACCTCCACAAAATGTAAACCAGTACACCTCATTAAGGAAATACCGTTTGACCTACTATGGATTTCAGCCATTATGTTAATGAATGTGTTGCCAGGAAACTGAAAAACAAAACAAACAAACAAAAAAAACTGATTCTGAAAACTGAGACTGAAAGTTAATATGATATTCTTTTAATAAAAACCCAATCTGATTGAAATAATTATAGTAATAATCTTGTTACTGTCCCCTGTTTTTAGCTACAAAAAGACTTTCTCTCCCACATCAATCTTCCTGCATTTCTTTTCTTCCCTTGGTGGTTTTGTTTGTGCTGAGGCAAGCACAAGAAAAAAAAGCCCTGCACGACTAACACAGAGAAACCGAGGTAATCCCTATTAGGAGATGACAGCCAAACAGACAGTGTTGCGCCCGCATCTATCTGCTCTAATGAACCGTTGGAGCACTTTCAACCTGAACTTGCAATTATTCTTACTTTTACTCTCTCACTCACATTTTTTTTTTGCATTTGCTTCGATATCTCATCCCGCACAAGTGTTTGCGCCCCTTCTGCCTATTAGCTAGTGTAACCCCTAACCTCCTCTCCCCGCCTTGTGTTAACAAAACATGATTTATTTGTGGTGGCATGAGGTTCAGAATCCCATTCTGGCTTCACATTCCACAAATGTTCAGGAGGCCCATTACCGAAGATGTTATTCCAGCATGTGCTCATGTCTGACTTGTGACTTTCCCTTAACCGAGCCTTGATTATAAAACTGTAGCCGTCATGTAATGAACAAATTGAGGTTATCATGGCTTCTGAGCCAGTGGTTTCTGGCTGCACAGGCTGTCTCTCCTTTATTGTTCTAATGCATGGTCTGAAAACACACACAAGCTTATCCATGAATGATTCATACACCCCATGCAGAGGAGAATCCAATTTAGAAATTGCCCCAAACACAACAAGGCTTAGGGTTAGAGTTGCACTAAGGCTACATTCATGCTGCAGATAATTGGCTCTGTGTGCACCTTAAAAATACATGTAGCCTTTTAGCATTTAGCATTCACATACATTTACAAATTACTGAATGAGGAAAAGTGATGGTGACAAATAAGGCCAGAAAAATAAATAAAAATGCATATTCTCTGCTACAGGTAATACACACTATACCCAGGCTTTTTACAGCCTCTAAAATTGAGGCCCAATCCACCTGCAAGTGGGTATTTTTTGAAAAGTGAGATTTTCCTCCTCAGGTTTTAATAATAATCTTGTCTTGATTGAACACTTGATTTTCTAAAATCTTCTAGTTAATTTTGCACACACACACCAATTAGTGATAGTGAATTTGACCTCTGCATTTAACCTATCCCTGTTACACACCAGTAGTGAACACACACACAAGCCGGGTGCAGGAACACTGGGCAGCACTTATCTGCACTCTGGGAGCAATGGGGGCATCCCAGCCCTTGACCTATACTGTGAGTTGAACCGGCAATACTTCGGTTCCAAGACCAATTCCTTTCCTCTTAGTCACAGGCTGCTTTATCCTTCATATGAGGGTTTCAGATGTGGATAGGTCACCAGTCCATCACAGGGCTAACACACAGATACAAATAACCACCAACTCTCAATTTAGAGGAGTGTCCAATTAACCTGCATGTTTTTGTGTGGGAGGAAACCAGAGAAAACCCACGCACACAAGGGGAGAACATGCAAAATCCACACAGAAAGGCCCTCGGTCAGACTGGGTCTTAAACCCAGACCTTGCTGTGAGGCAACCAATGCTAGTCAACACAAACACTGTGAACAGAGATTGTGAAGATCTGTATCCTGGCAAGAGTTTTCAAGAGTTGTCTGTATGGAAGTCCAAAACCCACAGAGAAAGCTATGTTTAAAACAAAACAAAACAAAAAAAAAACTCTTTCACATGGACTGGCTTAGAAATTTAAAAAATGCTGCTGGCTCTATGTTTGGTTGAAAACTTCTAGGCTGGATTTCTAGTCTGTACAGGCAGAAAAGCAGTATTGGCTTCCTAATTTGACCTGACGTCATATTTGGTCTTTAATAACCAAACAATTATTTGCTTTGAAAGCCCCCATGTAAACAAAATATTTTTCTTTCAGCTTCTCCCTCTCTAGTGGTCACCACAGCAGATGATCCACATATTTGGCAGAGATTTTTACATCAGATGCCCTTCCTGACGCAACCTTCATATTTATGTGGCATGGGGCCAGCACTAGTACACTGGATGTGGCCCTCCCATGGCTGTAGTCAATTTAGAGTGTCCAATTACTAATGACCAATGGGAATATCTTGGTACCTTGCTCAGGGTTACCCCAGCCCTTTACCTGGTGGGGATTCAAACAGGCAGCCCTCCGGTTACGCAATTCACAACACTTAATAACGAAACAAAAAATAAGTCATACAACATTTTTACAGCATACAAATGAATGCATGCATGTGCATGTGTATTGCAGATGCTAACCGTTTGACCATGTACTATAAAATGTGTACATTAGTGTTTATATCCATACAAGCAGAGTCTACTCTTCCCCACTGATGCTCCGTTGTGATGTGGTAAATCAATCCCACACACAACATCCAGAAAAGTGAATTGAACTGTTCCCAAGGTATAGGAATGTTCACTCATTCACTCTGAGAGGGAGGGAGATAGAGAGAGAGAGAGAGATAGTGTTTCCTGTGATCATGCTGCCAGATCTCAGAAACCCATCCTTGAAAGGTTTCCCCCTCTGACAGATCTCTTTCCATCAGATTTACAGATTACATATATCCTGGTTCAGCGTCCTCTTGGCATCATCAGCATGTGCTGCAAAGGAGCAGCTGTGTATAACTGGATCAGTGACATCTGCCTGTTTATTCATGACAGTGTGGCTTTCATTTACTGCATGCTTTTCTTTTGCTCTTCCAAGTATTGTTTGTCATGCCTCCTTACTATTGTTGGAAATAAAATGCATTATAAGAACGCTTAGTGCTCACAGCTACATTTGTTTTTGTTTATTGGGTAGTGTAAGAAAAATACATGAACAATATATACTTTCTTTTTAAAACAGGAACTCCATCAAATATTTTATGTTCAGTTAAACGGGTGGTTTGGGTTTCTTTTTGTGCCCCTATGCCTAGAAACTGCACAAAACAGGCAGACACTGTCTCAGGGAAAACATCAAACCCATCAACAAAACCAAGAATTTCTCTGTGTATGGATCTCAATTTTTGACAGCATTTATTGACTGGAAACTGAAGTTTGTCACTTACTCTAGCACATAAAGTAATCCAATTATGTAAGGTTTAAAACTGATCAAAGTATCAGTCTAGTATCCATACGTTGGTTGCTAAATTGAAAGTTAGTCAAAAATGTCCAGCATATGATGTCAATGTCTTCTGTAGCATACTTACATATATTATATTACTATAAAAGAACACACAACAGCTTTGACTGTGTGCAAGGGGACACTCACACACTCACACACACTTGTATTTATTCTCCCCCTGAAGTAGATGTGTAATTGGAAGGGCACAGGGTGCTGACGCTCAATTAGCCTGGTTAGAGTCTGTGTCAGGGTGAATTGAGTGACGAGCCATGGTGACCAGATCTCATCAGCTGAGATATAAGTCATACAGCCTCAGTAACCTGTCTCTCCTCACATTACTGCACTCTTATTAGACATGCACTGGCTCTAGGTTGCCAGGGTGACACAAGGGCGATCACTTCTGAAGCTGCAATATGCTCCTGTTTATACCCAAATTAAAGCTAGGGTAGGCAACATATATTTGTCCTTATCGGTCAATAAATCCATAATAACTTTTCAGCATAATGTAAATCAAGTCATCTGAGGAAGAGCTAGATGTCTGCTCCTCCTTTCGACAACGACCATGTTCAGATGACCATGTCAATGTGCTGTTGGGAATGAATGCAACACTGCCAGCACTGTCTTTTGTCTGTAGCTTATTGTTTATATATTGTTATATTTATAGATATAGTGACTGTGGATTACCTAGCTATGTTTTGCCCAATGCTGGCAGGTGGCCTATTATTCAGGGGATCCTTATTATTTAGAGGACCCTAACCCTAACCATCCTTATAGAAGAGAAAACATATGCAAATTTTAATGTGTGTATAAAATACAAAAACAAAATAGATATTGGATAATGTGTAGAAGGAACCAAAATAACTTAACACCTAAGTAACTAAAAATACATTGAGAGGCTCAGGAAAACATCTCAAGAGTGGGTAATGATACCGAGTTACATAATTGATCCAAAAATAAAAGTGGCTAAATTATTAAATGACTTTGGGCTGATAGAATTTTTTAAAATTATCTAGTGAATTATTCCAGTGGATTAGTCCTTGGGTTCAAATCAAATGATTGATATCTCCTCCTCTTTCAAGCCACTAAAGTTTCAGCAGAACAATAAAGAGAACAAGGCCAGAATCATATGACAGTCATTCTGGATGTAATTGAATTGATTAAAGTTCAGATGAGCATCTGGACACCAAAAGCATCAAGACGGAGATGGACTAATAGCTCGTCATTAACCTTCCTTTCTCTTCTCTGTTGCCTTATGCTCTTTCCTACAATGACACACACAAACGCATGCATTGCTCAATATGAGTGCAATGAGCATGCTTGTATATATTTGCAAATGCTGTGTGGTATCACTATATGATTTAGTATCACACAGCATTACATATGTATGAGAACAGGGCTTTGAAATCACTTTTGTGTTTCTTTTAAATTACTTCTGTGTTATCACTGGGGATTACAGTCTTTCCTCTTCAGATAGTGTGGAATGAATTAAATTCTCCCCAGTTCAAGATATTACCTGCCTATTGTAGGAGCATGTCAGTGTGCCCAGGGTTTTCACTGATTTACTGTGTGTGTGCTGCCTTTCAATCACAGCACCTGAATAAGATGAAATCATTTTTTTTTTGTGTGTTAACTAAGACCTATAAATCTGTCGAGGGCTGTCATGCAAAGACAAATAAATTCATGCATGATCTCGTACATACCAGCAGTTAAAGCCTTATCCACACCAAACAGGACTTTCCCTGAACCATATTTTTCTTTGTCGTTTTAAAAGGTTTCACATCCTAACCAAATGTCTTCATCTACGCTAAATGCCTAGAAACCTACTCTAAATGCTGTAGTACACATGCCAGGCTGCTACAGCAAAAACAGAGAGGATGTTGAACATGCGCAGAAAGCATGTAGGCTGTGTGCAATTTTTTTTTTTTTCTAAATAAAGTGTTGTTCGACTATACATAGAGTTCTCAACGGGTTGGGCCAAAAAATATGCAAATTAGTCTTGTCGGCCCTCGGGCTTCCTTTTTTCTGTTCATAAAATACATTTCTTGCAGGTTGTAAATTATAGGTTGTTCGTTGTGAATCATCGCTGTTAACATGTGATGAAGAGTAAATTGGGCTAGTGGGGCGGGTCGGGTTCGGGTGGACAATTCTTGCTGGTGTTTCGGGTTCGGGCTTAAAGACCCACAGGCCGGGTCGAGTCAGGTTGTAATTTACAATGTAATATATACAATGTAAACAATCACAGAAACAGAGACAGAATGAAGAAAGCCAGAGCGACTAAGGGAAGAAAATAAAAGTTATTATCATAAAGCAAGCAGACCAAACAATCTCCAAACACAAGAAGAGGAAGATACCAAAGATGTCAGATAGTGATAGCGACACTAAACTTTAGCATATTCACCTAAACTAATTTTAATGTGCATATATGATGGCAATCTTTATTTGTTTGTAATCCAAGTATTGTCAGTTAACTATTTCATCTGTACGGTGAAACCTGTCAACTGAGTTCATAGCGCCAGACTGCATCTCAATCTCAGAGTATGAGTTCGGAAAGGCTGTAGTCACCTCCCACTGGCAAGAGGTGTGTCCAAGAGACGCAAATCAAAATGCCCCTCTACGTAATTGGATAGACGACCAATGATCAGGATGATGTATGCAGAGTGACAGAAAACGTGTCAACAAACATGCTTGTTGTAGTAACAGTGCCTAACGACTTTTGACCGGGGGAGCTCCATGAAGCAAGTCCCTGAAAATGGAAGCAACATCCGAATCAGAAGACAGCTGCTCTTTGGTGGCTGCCATGTTGGCACCTCTACCACACCAGGGATTTGGTTCCTTTTTTAGGAGATTCTGAAGTTGGCAAAAATGGCATCCTTGTTCATCCGGGCTTATGAGTGTAATACTGATGTATTAGCTCCACACGACTCTCTCTGTGTTTCTCAGCATAACAGTGTTTAGATATTGAGTTGCCTGGCAACATCAACATTGCTCCCATTTTTTAACCCCATTAATGGGACAAAACACTTCCCGTCCTTGCCCACCTCTGGTCTGCTGCTGTATACACAAAAACACTCCCTCAGTCAGCCTGATAGTATTGCTTGACAGAGCCCATTTTCAGATAAAGGGTGTAGCGTAGAAACAATCTTACAAGATCATACATTTTAACCCCTAGTGTAGCTAACAGTAAAATACAGCTGTACTGACAAAACAAGACATTTGGGATGTAATTAGTTTAAGGTGTTGGAAATACTGATTCACATTTCATACAATCTCCTGCGTGTTATGGATCCATCAAATACCAGTTCATCCTCTTAGAGCTTACTGTTCCTTGGGAGGACCGCATGGAGGAGGCTAATTAGAGAAAGAGGACAAGATATGCTGAGCTAGTGGAAGAGTGCCACAGCAACTCGTGGCGAGCAAGGTGTGAACCCATAAAAGGTTCACACATTGGGGTGCAGAGGATTTATTGGCCTTGATCAATCCCAGCTAGGTTGCCTGGGCGAGGGTGATGATGCAAGACCTGAAACACCCAGTCACGCCAGGTAACATCACTGAGGATGACGCATATTAATTGGTAATGACACTCACTCTCTCACACTCAGGATATGAATATGACTTTACCATATGTCATTAACCTTCTCTCTCTCCCTAGTTTGTGTCTTTCCTTCCTTTCCTCTCTCTCTCTCTCTCTCTCCCTCTGTCCTCTGGTTGCAGGATCCAGATCTAGCTTCAAGGCTACTATTATTATTATCATACATATCATCACCATTAGTATTATGCTATAATTAAAGTTGATATCAGTATAATTTTTCAACAATCTCTGCTGCTGCTTATATAAATGACATTGTAGCCCTATAAACATGTCAACAGAGATTTATTCCTGTTCTTTTTTCCTCTCCACTGATACCTAGTGTTTTGTCATTGTGTGAATTGTCGAGGTTCTCTGCTCTCCATGATGTTGTCTATGTACAGTGCCTTGAGATAATGCATGTTATGATTTGGCGCTATACAAATAAATTGAATTCAATTGAATTGAACTTGTAATTTGCAGCCCTAGTTTTGCTCATGCTCTGATCAATGCAACATATTCACTGTGTGCTAAGTTGGCCCAGATGTGGCTGGACTTATCCTGGATCAGATAAACATTACACCAGCCTTTTGATTGATCCATTTATCCATCAAATATCTGGAGCATTTTCCTTCCTGTCACTTTATATGTGACAGTGAGAGCTAGAGCAATTTCATAGTCATTTCCAGCAGCTGTTATGACAGTGGACAGAACCTGTAAGTGGATATTTCCACCCACCAAAGTGGTTAGACATGGGTAGAGTGCAGTTGTATGAGAGAAATACATTCACACCTGTGGATGGCATTAATCTGCCTCTATAGCACACCATGTAGTCTATGCAGGTGACACAACTCTTTGTGGCACAATTTTCTTCCTTCGGTCAGAATGAAGCAACATGGGATTGCAGATCACAGTCACTTGAGTGATATGTGTACAGTTGTTCTGTCTCTCTCTCCCTCTCTGTGTGTGGAAGACCACTCTGTTCCTCCCTCACTGTGTTTAATCAGCCATTTAATCAAACTGCAAGGTCAAACAGCAGAGATCAAGCCGCAGGAAGTTGAGTGAGTCTCATTTCTGACCGTGTCTCTCACACATGATACATCACTGGCATGTTGATGGAGAAAATGGGTGTGTATTCTTGGTTTATAGCTACAAATGCTCTCTAAAGTTTGAGTAATTAGCAGCCACATTTTACACGTAACCATTCATGCGTGTCAAATGTGCTGGATCATCGACTTCTCACTGTCTCAAATGACATTTTATTTTTTGAGTCATTCCATGATAACCTTTTCAGCATAACGTAAATCAAGTTATCCAAAAGAAACAAAAACACTTCCAATATCTGGAAATGTTGAAGAGAGGTCCTGTATTTTAGGGTACCAAGTCCTATTGATGATTCTTACAGCTCTTTTTTGAAGCTCAATTATCACGTCTATATTTGTTCCCTCAACACAATACGACATGTATGGCAGTGCAAGGGAACATGGGGAACAAGCATACATACACATTTGCGCTTCCCTGAGCGCTACGGTGGCCTCCGCCAATCAAATTCCACCCTCATCATCTCAACAGACGTTCCCATACGAAGACACAGTTTTAACTTTTACTTGTGTATATTGTTATTGTACAGATCATAGACGTGTATGATAGCGAAAATATAAATATTATGTTAGCATTTGTGCGCTAACCACGGGCTAGCTGTTTTTTAATCGTAAAAAAGTAGCGATAATTGCATTTGACTCTACCTGTTTAGTCTGAACAAGAGAAAGAGAGAGAGAGAGGGCATGCCCATGTAGAGAGAGTCACTCTCTACAACGCCACTCAAGAGAAGCTCCTCACACACTGAAGACAAGTAACAGAGGTTTGTACTTGTAATATTGTATGATTTTCTTACCTGGTCTGTTCATTAACAACAGAAATACAATATGTAGCATCTCTATGACATCATACTGTAAATGACAGTATAATGTAACGTAAACTACATCAGTTTGATGTGTTATCTCATTATAACAGCTGTTGCCTGAGTAACTTCAGCTGAATGATAATATGCTATATAAAATGAAAACCAAATTATAATATGGACCAAATTATGTTCGATACTTTTGCTATTGTAATACTGAATAACCTACTAACCATAACATGCAGTCAGACTCTTTCTCACCTGGAGAAGGATCATGTTTTTTGATTTCTCAAAGAGAGGAAAATGGCTACCAAGCTATCATCTCTGATGGAAAATCTTTCCCACCCCCTACAGGACACCATCACAGCACCGAGCAGCTCCTTCAATAACAGACTGAAACATCCTAACCCTGGATTTCCACTGGACGCGGAACGGCCGCGGAACGGCAGCGGCCCGGTAGCCGTTGCAAATCGCTTCCATTCTAATCAATGTGAGCATTCCCACCGGCCGCGCTGCAGCACGGATCAGCAGCGGCCCAGAAGCGGCTCGCCGCGCCGCAGCGCTATCGATAGGAATCAGTTCTATTTTTTCCGTTGCCACTGCTGAACCTCGTAAATTTCAACGAAGCAGATCGCACAAGACAGGAAGTCCGACACAGTATCAAAGTAAAACACTTCCGCCCCCCTTTCAAAGTAAAACACAATACGCAGGTCACAACTTCACCTCAACGTTACGTCATAACCGGTGCTCCCAGGTCAACAGTCATTTGATCCGAGGGTCTCGGAGACAATGGACGACGAGAGACTGATTATGGAAGTGGAGAAATATAAAATTCTTTATGACACCACAGATCCTTATTATAAGGACAATGTCAGAAAGGACAAAGCCTGGTTTTTAATTGCAGGAGTTTTGGGAGTGGATGGTGAGTATAAAGTCCTGCTAAGATGATATCGCGGGATCTCTCGTCCGTTCGAGATTATCGCGCGATCTTCCGTGAATACCACTGGCTCCCAAGGCTCCGCGCCGCTGCCGTAACGCGCCCGGTGGGGATTGACGTTTGGGAGAGGACGAAGCAGAACCGTTCCGCGGCCGTTCCGCAAACAGTGGAAATCCAGGGTAAGTGTGTGAAAGAGTGTTATCGCAGGTCGTTCCTCCAAGCACTGCTCTCAGTAGACCACACATAACACATTCCTCCCTTCCACGTGCAATATACTGTAAATTTTCACAAGTGCAATATACTTATACTTACCCATGTTCAACCTTTGTTTATTTATACTCTAAAGATCAAGTCCATACTGTGTATACAGTACAAACTGTCTATAATGTACATTCAACATCATATTTTAACTCATTTTTTATAGTCTTAGTGCCTTGTCGAGGACCTGTGTCGAATTTCAGACTTCACGCAAATGTGACAGTTTATGAGCTTCATTGGCATCAAGACCAGCCTGAATCCCCATTATATCAGTCAGTACTTTTTTCAGGTGGAGCAAACTGTATTCTGTAAATAAAGGGCTCACAATGTCTGTCCTTAGTCTTTGTGTAGCTCACAGTGGCTTTCAACCTACCTACCTCTTCCTAAGCCTATCAGGGAATTCCAAGGTATGCCCTTACCAAATAGGATATAGAGTATAATCCTGCCTTTGGGTTGCCCAGAAAAGCCCTGAACAGAAGCTTCCAAGAGGCATATTAATCCAATACCAGAGCCACTGTGAGTGGGTCTGTTTATGCCTTGATATTGGTTGTGTTCCAACACTAACTAATACCAGGGCCCAGATCACCAATATTAAGTCTTTTCTATTATTAAATGTGTTTACTATGCTACCATATATAAGTGGCAGCCATGTGTCAGAGATTATGGGTTTTATGCATCATAGAC
This sequence comes from Solea solea, assembly GCF_958295425.1. Classification (NCBI taxonomy): domain Eukaryota; kingdom Metazoa; phylum Chordata; class Actinopteri; order Pleuronectiformes; family Soleidae; genus Solea; species Solea solea. The sequence continues at coordinate 12,612,832 of NC_081135.1, forward strand.
TATTTCTGAAAACAATGAATCAAAAAAAAATTCCAAACATGTGGCAAATCAAAACACACCCGTGTTCAAACGAAATGCCAAAGGCTGCATTGATGGAGGTTTAAGTGGGACAATGGAATGGAAAGTCTAGTGACAGCAAGCGATCCATGGGTTTTCTCTTATGCTCAGCAGTTGATACTGTTGAAATACAGGATTTTGCAGCTCAACAAAGTCATACAGGTTATTTCATCTTTTTGCCTGATTTCTGTGATTAAACCAACCTGTCCCAGTTAAAAAAAAGAATTAAACAGCTTTTAATGTACTGTTTAATGTCTTCTTTGCTTTTAACCTGCTTATAATAGGTGTTCCCAACTGTGTGCCAAAATATAACATTGTATGATGAACATACTTCACAATATAAAGGTTTCAGAGCTGAGCTTCTCAGCATGTGTAACATATACATTATACCTGTGTTCTAAATAATCACGGATGTTTGTTAGTAAATCAAGTGTCTCTTCACATCGTTACTCTAATGTTTCTGGTGGATAATAATTGCCATTTTTAATGTATTTTGGACCATGCTTATTATGTAATAGACAGCATAATTCTGTTGTATAAACACTGAGCAAGTTATTATTATTTTGTTTACAACTTAAAAACTCAAATTGGGGTTATGTCAGAATATGAAGGGGAATTGAACATTTTGGGAGATGCAACAGTGACCAGCAAAACCAGCAGCAAGTTGGCCCAGCACAAATCGAGTTTTTTACAGAATATGCAAGTTGAAATTTCGAAGAATATTAGTATTGACTATGATACCCCACAGAGCCACTTTAATGCATTTTATTTTATTTGATATTAAAAATATGTATCTATATTTGATCCTTCTAACTCTTAAGTATATTATCTTTCTCGTTTTTCAATTTCAATTTGAATTTTTCAACAGTATCATTCCTCCACTATGGCTATATGAACTGTACAGACTGTCCTCCAATGAAACGTACATATAGGTCGTATGCAGGAATTACGACCTATATTTACGTTTTCAAAACCAGCATCCCTAGCGCTGGTTTTAACAGCAACCACTTCCGCCTTAGACGCGGTATCTAGTAGTTTCGCTGATGTCGGCACCGGCAGTCCGCTCAGTGGCGAGAGCACTGCGCCGGAGTGCGGTCGACAATGGTACGATTCGTAACTATACCACCTTTTTAATATTTTTTTAATTTTTACTACCTAACCCTGTCTTTTTTTGCCCTAACCCTAACCCCAGTAACATCTGTGCATATTCGAGTTGGAAAATACTAGTAAAAACATACCTTTACGTCGCATTCAGGGGTGACCCACAAACACATTTTCAGAAAACGACCTATATGTACGTTTCAGTTGGAGGACAGGTTGGAACTGTAGGACAATGTTGCTGAAATGTCAGTTGCATACAACCTCATATCAGATCATCCCTGATCTGAACTAGGGTTCAAGGTTCAAGGTTCAAGGTTTTTATCTGCCATTTGTGCTTAAACAGACAGTCCAGGCACATTGGAAATCTTGTGCGGGTTCTACGAATCAGGTGTAGGAGACAGAAACACAAACTTAAGTATAAATATAAATATAAAAGTATAAAAGTAGACCTCAAATTAAAATCTATACAGAGTATGAAAAATAATAAAACATGTAGAAGATGTGGAAAAAAATAAAAATAAAAAAATAAAAAATATACAGATATACAGCAGATTATGTAGTATTGCACTGGGGTGTATTGGGGTAGCTTGGTAGCTCAGTGACTGAGTGAGTCGTGTTCAACTCAAAGGTTGTAGGTTCGATTTCCAGCTCCACTAATCTTCATGCCAATGTGTCCTTGGGCAATACACCCCACGTTGCTCCTGGTTTTGTCTGATGACACAGTTGGCACCAATGCCCCTGAGTAGTCTCATTGTAATGATATGGGTCTGTGGTGTTAGAATTGTGGTGAATATGTCCTCAGGCAATGATGTTAACAAAGTACTCGCAAGCACTTGGCAGTTATTTTCAGGCTTACATGATCATACCTCTGTCTAAATGAATGGATGGAGAGCTATTAGTGCACTTTGATGGGTTTTAAATCAGTGTGAATGGAAACACAGGAGAGTTTGTAAGAGAGTGTTTGATTTTCCCCAAAATAACAATCAAAACTCTGCTTCAGAGTATCATGAAACAGTGCTTTATCACACTTATTCTTTTGGATGGAACACAACTTTTTCATTTTATTTCACAACTCTTTAAATCAGTACTTCAGGTCTCACTTTTAAATGTATTAACAAAGCTGAAAATACAAAATAATCTGTTGTGGTCGTTATAGTTTATGATCACCTGTCATCATACCACCTGATATGTGGAACAAGAGGTCTTCCCAGAGCAGCCACTGATGATACTGTGTAATGCTCCTCCCATCCACTCTCAAGTGTGATGATCTTATTGATGACAAATTGTGTCAGAGCAGCAGCAGCGAACAGACATGAAACACGTATTCAGAGGTTATTCAACCACAACATTGCAGATACTGTGATTTTATTGTGTAGGGCTTCAGAATGAAATCCAAATTACAAAGGAATTTGACTCACATGGTGTTGTTGCAGTTAACTTAGCCAAATATTTCACAGTATATGTGCACATTTAATAATGTCACTTTTCAGTAAGGATGTCCGATACACACCAATTATCTCATGACAGAGACGTCTGAGCGGATACTTCTGCAAGACATTACCTGCACACAGGAAGTAGCTCACCTGAAACAGGAAGTGCCCTGTAACTCACCCTTACATTGACCGGTTGGCTCGAAACTTGATATGTGAGACCAATTGAATTGTGTACCCTGTAGGGCATTTATGACTTCTAATTTTTTTGGATTATCTGTCAAGAAAGTCGGAGTTGTTTGATGATGTCATCACTTTGACACAGTGGAGGAACACAGCTGTACAACAATGCCCTTAAAGTTCTCTGTAACATTAACAGTCAATATGTATAGTAAAGTGCACTTTCAAAAAAAAGAATCAACATGCCTTCTCAAAGACATTTAAACAAATCAAAACTGAAAAAGAATTTTCAGGTAAATGTAAGTGTATTACAGAAAATGATTATCTCTCCCACCCGGCTCTTGTCTGAGCTACATCCAGAGCTATGTCTTGTCTGAGCTATGTACAAATTGCACAAAGCTTCAGGCAGCAGCCAGAGAACTTATCATGAGAAGCCTGCTCTGTTACTTTAAACCTGGAACTCTGACCACCTGTCTGCCGGTCCTCTCTCTGGAACCCCACTCAACCTGAACTCATCACCAGCTCAAATGACAAATTAACAAGTTGTAAAATAAACCTTTCAAACTCCCACATCTGCACTCAAGATGTGTTCTTTCTTCCAGCATTGGCTGTGCTGTATTGCCAAGAGCTAGATCTTCAAGTGATCCCCTTGCAGTGTAGCAGAGGAAAAAAGCCACAGTCCTTAGGGAAAGGGAACGTCCCAAGGCACAATTCTTGACAGAATACTGTCAAGAATTGTCAAGAAAACTATAATTCCCTGAAACAAATTTCACCGTTACTGTTCTGCTATAAACAAAAGAGACGCAAAACCAGCTGCACGGACATTTTTTTTTTCTGAGCCAATCAGCCAATCTTACATAGCATCACTTCCTCTTGACTTTGGCTTTTTACTTCCTTTTCAAACAATTGACCACTCACTTTATCACAAAATCCGGTCGAAGATATATATGCTCTGGAGCGTTCTCATATTTGTTTTTCATTTAGTTTTGCTTAGTTTCTTTTTTAAGGGTTTACTTGTGTATTAATGGAATCCTTGCTCATTGTGTAAATCAGACTTATCTTGTCTCTGTATTTCTCATTAGAGTGCTGTCATTGTGAAGTACAAATTGCCTGTCCTTGAAAAATCCAATAAACATTTTAGAAGAAGGTTCTGAGTTGTCAATGTGGAGGCAAAACCGCAAGAACTTATTAAGAACTTTACAACACAAAACCAAATCGGAATTTACGATCAGCTGTTACAAATCTCCCATGTCTAGCTTATGTTGTATTTTTTCATATCCATTCTAGAAAGACCAAATGTCTCCCCAGATCTCATCTCTGCGAGTTTAATAATAATTTAAGTTTAATCAATTAAATAAATAATGGTAAATGTGGCTGCCTTGTCTCATTTCCCGGCCCTGTGCTCTTCACTGTCACTAGCGCTGTCATTTTAGATGACTGAAGTGAGTCAAGACAACTACGGGCTGTTGCCAAATGTAAACACATCTGTCTCCTGCAAGACAAAAAGTGTAGGACAAACATGTTAACGCAGTCTGGCAGCCATGGATCAAAGCCCACATCGCCTTTGATTGCATTTAGAGCCCCGACCACAATGTCGTACTTCGCTGGTCAGCTGTTTTAGACCGAACAAATTAAAAACACTGGACGCCAAAGACGACCGTGGCTCGAATATCACAGTCACATTTAATGTTTCAAGAAGCCAGCAGGAGTGAATGAATTGCTTAAATGAATCCCTGTAATGTGCTGCCAGGAAAAAAAAACGGTGATGTAACAGATGTAAATACTTCCTGCTGACTTCAAAAAGCATCAAAGATCCATGACATATTAGAACTAAACAGTGCCAAAAGGAGCACGAGAAAGAGAGGTAGGGAAAGATGTGGAAATGTATTTAAAGAAAGCAAAGCCAAGAAGCTGTCCGACATTGAAAAAAAGTGAAGATAACTAGTGCTGACACCTATTTGGAGGACAGACGTGCAGATATTATACAGTACATGAATGCACTAAACATGCAAGCATAATCTGTGACTTGTCTCTTGCCTGGGTCCAATTTCCCACCCAGACTCATTACTCACTCAAACCTTTGGACAAATCACCAATCCTGACAAGAGGGGAAAAAATAAAAGTATTGCAGTCAGTGAAGGAAGTTATATGCACACAATTCACACATTAAATCTAGGGCTACACAACATATACAAAAATGTGTTGCTGTTACAATAAAAAAATGGCCTGGACTGATGTAGTGGTTAGCGCTCTTGGGTTCAAGCCCTGGTTGGAACAAGGGCCTTTCTGCATGGAGTTTGCATGTTCTCCCGGTGTGGGTTTTCTCTGGGTTATCTGGCTTCCTCCCACAGTCCAAAACATGTAATATGGGGATTGGGTAAATTGGTCACTCTAAATTGACCATTGGTGAGAATGAATGGTTGTTTTGGCTCTATATGTGGCCCTGCAATAGACTGGAGATTTCCGCCACGTGTCCCCCTCAAAAAGTTTCAGAAGTGAATTCTACTGTTCAAAAAACCTGATTGGCTGGTGAACCTGTCTATTCACTATGCCGCACGTAGTGCCAGCTACTACAAATAGTGTGCAGAGGACAAAACCTCATTCAAAAATCTCTTCTCACCCAGAGCATGTCTCACGTCAGTCTTAACGTTGGTTAGCTTAGCTGCTCATAGATGGATCTTAATCTAGCTCACCGCAGTAGCTGACGTTAACTAACGTTTTCTGCTTCTCCGGACACACCATACCGTACGCTGTGTTTTTTCCTCACCCCACCTCGCTTTGGAATTTATTTATTTGCACCTCGGCTACCTACGCCCTGGTGTTGAGCATTAGCACACCAGCTACCTTCTCGGCTACTGCTAGCACACCAGCTAACTTAACTCTCGCCAGAGAGTCAGAGCGGTATTTACTCCAGGTATTTTCTTGTTCCCAAACGGGGAGGGAGCAGAATTCGCCCTATCCTGTATCTACAGCTCGAAACAAATTTCTCAGGAAATACAAATTCAGGATGCTCACTCACGCATCTCTGTTTCATCCAGTCAAAATGATTGGTTCACGACCATCGATCTGAAAGACGCGGATTTCCATATTCCCATATTCCCATACAAGAAGAGTGCTCTCTTTGGGGCTTTATGCCTGAATTCTGGCGCGTTCACAGCTCGTTTTCAGAGCATGCCTCACACTTTTCAGTCCGTGGAGCTAGGTTCTCTAGCACTCTCACATGATTTTTCTGGAGCTCTCAGCTGCCTAAAACACTTAATTCAGTCGTTCGTGGGTCATCATGATTTAGTGAGAGCAAAAACGCAGTGAGGTTTGCACTGGTTGGCGGAGACACTGGATAGTTGTGGTGGCACACATAAGTCAGGGATTGCAGCCTCCCGCGGGTCTGCATGCACACTCGACTTGTGGCCTGGCCGCATCCTGGACCTTATTCAGGGGAGTGTCTGTTGGGGACATTTGTGCTGCAGCGAGTTGGTCCTCGCCTCTCTCGCCGTTTCTATAGACTGGACGCCTCATCCCTGTGTGTGGCACGTGCAGTTCTGGAGTCCTACATAGAACAGAGTAATTCTCTCTTTTCTGGTTGGTGGACACTAGATAAGCTTGTCTGGGAATTTGGGAGCTACCACATCCCAAAGTGAGACATCGAAACAAATATTATGAAAATAACTTGTTCTTTGAGATGTCTCACCAGACAACCCTTTTGACTTGGGCGGGTGAGAAGAGGTATCTTGTCTTGAATGACGCTATTTGTATTAAGTGGCATTACGTAAGGTGGATGGACACGTGCACAAGCCAATCAGGAGTGGCGTAATGAGATAAGTGCTTCTGAGGTCCCAGTAGAGCTTGCTTCCCATAGTGAGACATCTCACTAATATTACTCAAAGAACCGGAGCTATGTAAATAACCTCAAGATTCCTGATCTCACCAGAAATTTGAGAACACACAACACACAATAATTTCATATACTTTAATTTCACATGTTATATGGTGACACTGTCACCATGGTATATTCTTCTGTTGTTTGATGTTTCCCACTCCTGCCTTCTCATGTGTTAGTGATGTCCATCATGTTTTCCACAGTGTCAGTACAAATAAGAGGTGTATCACATATGGATCACAAACAAAATATTAACCATTCTCTCTTTCTTTCTTGTGCCACAACCTATATCTCCAGAAAAGGTCAGTGAAATCCATCCTTCCTCCTTGAGCTATGCTGCTCACAATCAGACAAATCATGCTGGCAAAAACATGACCTATATGGAAGAGATAATCATGAATAATGATCTGAGCTCTTTTGTTGTATGTTGAGATAGTTTTTAACTTAAAATGATTGATTATTATGGGATGTTTACATAAGGGAGATATGCAGTCTGAAGGTGGAGAGACTCTGTTTGCTCTGAGGTTGACACCTGCAACAGGAACTTTGTCTCTCCTTAATTTGGCAGTTCCTTCCTCTTGCAGCTGGAATTACAGAGCCACTCCACTGGTAATGCACGGGTTCCTCCCACTTGTGTATGAGTTAATGACGTTCATGTTCACAGTTTAATCTCCTGCATATCCCATCTGCGATGACACACACACACAGCTGAAGGATATAGGTCTTCAGATCTAGTCATTTTATTTGTTAATCGAGCTGCAAATCTTTACAGTTTAGTGTAAAGCAGGGGTCTTCAACGTTTTCCAGGCCAAGGACCCCCAAACTGATAGAGCGGGGACCCCCACTTAAATATATATTGTATAAAATTGTGTTTTATACTAAACTGGTCCTATAGTGTTATTGTGCATTCAATACTAAGATACTCAAATAATACACAGGTTCAAATATTCATGTTTTTATTTTAAACATGTGCAAGGTACAGTGAGTAGGGTGGCCATGCCACTGCCATTCATAAACATAACATAACACACAATAAACTGATAGCTGCCAAGATCAACAATGTCTGTAAATTGCATGTAATCATGCATAAAAGCTATTAAAATTCTAATTTTTAAAACATAAATGTGGAAACGAAAATTAAGGAAAACTGCGTGCTGCCTGTTACATTACTCCAGCCTTTCAGTTTGCTTTTTTAACTTCTTAACTTTTATCATGCTAATGCCAGCCGGCGTAGTGGCCAGACCACCTGATTTACCACCTGAACTCTGGAGAAAACACACCCGTGATGCAGATGAGGGAAGAAACGTCGTGAGAGGAAGGTGGAGACAGGACGGGTTTATGGAGAAGATTTAAGCAGAGTCTCCCCTCTCTTGTTATGGTCAGTGTACGGTCTCCTAGCAACAAGATGAACGACTAACGGACTAACGACATTAACGCGGAGCTCCGCAGAGTACCGTGAGTTCACCTGTGTTTCACTGAGACATTACGGACCGTCCCTGTCCATGTCCTCCACACCGACCTGGACGGACCGGTATTGTACCAGTTATTGTTGTGATTCCTCGTTGATGGGAAAGGTGTTGTGAATGAACCGGCGCCCAGCTTGAAAGAGCTCCTGTGTGTCGCCGAATGTGTGCATTGCTGACTGAAATACATCTTCTGCCTCCATTTATCTGTTCACTACAGTTTGTTGGATTCATGTTAATGTGTATGTAAAGACATTTTAATTTGGGGGGAATATAAAAAAAATGTCTAATAAAACAAAACTTTCGCAACCCCCCCTGCAGTACCTCCACGGACCCCCTAGGGGTCTCGGACCCCCCATTGAAGACCTCTAGTGTAAAGTATTGAAATTATACATGTTGTGTTAAAAATCAGCATAATGCCTCTCTGGTCAAACAGCAGCTGCTGCATTCATATTTTGCCATTGGTTATTTTAGTCCACCTTAATCAGCTTGAGGCTTGTTGTCCCAGCTCCTCCTCCTTTTTTAAACAGAGGAGAAGCCACCATGCGGTGAAGCAGACCACGCCCCCTGCACTGCTCCCCACTCTCCCTCTCTCCTTCAGCTCTCAGAACACTTCTTGGCATTTTTCAAATTCAGGTGTTGGGCAGAGTTTGCCTCAGAAGAGTGGGTTTAGTTACTCTTTAATGGTCAACCGGACTCATAAAGACAGCAACAGATCTGTGTGTGTGTGTGTGTGTTACTTTGTGTGAGCAACTGCCAAGAGAGAGAGAGAGATAATACTGCAGGTGTAAATAAATCATTGATATGCATTTCTGTTGCCACCAGAAAATATGCAGAAGATTTCATACATATTGATACTATATGTAATCATTGTTTTCATTGATATGTATTTCAACAATAATGCATTTAGGATGCATTTGAGTGTCTGCTCAGTAAGGATACACTCATGAAGTCACTCACTCTGGAGTCTCATAGAGAATTTGTTTTAAAATGTTTTCATCATAAAGCTTACTTCATCGTCTTCAATTTGTTTGTGTTAAATCTAATTCTAGTTTTGTTTTACAGCTCCTCTTTCCCTCTCCCTCAAAAGGCCCTGACTTTTGCTAGCCTGCAGTAAATACGAATTTGTTCTTAATCTGTCCTGCCTGGTTAAAGGTTAAATGGATAAATAAAATAAATTTTCTTGTGAGTCCACCAAACCCGCCTAACCCACAGGTCGTAAGCATCACCTTCAGACTCTGTCCCTCCCTGATGTAAACATTCTGCAACAATCAACAAACAAAGCTGACTTTAAGGTCAAACACAATCTTATCATAATGAGAAATAGATTACATTATATATCATATAGCACACGTAATAGTTCTGTGCTCCATTACCAATAATTAAAGCAATCGCATGTTTTTAAGAGGAGTATTAAAATGTGGGGGTGGGGCATTTCACCTCTTTGAAAATGTTTTCTGCTCTAATTGAGTTAGTACCAATGATAATTTTCCCCAAGGACAAGAATATGGAACCAATTTGAATCATAAATCAACAGCAACTGTGTCAACTTTACTTCATCTGATTCATGTGCTAAAAAAACAGCCTTTTTTTCTTTTCTTACAGGGGTGTACCTGGCACTACTTTAACTCAAGGCCTTGTCCAGTTTTATTGAATACGCTGTACATGCCATAGAGTTGAGAGCCACATAAGGCGGGAGCTGCTTCAGGGGACTGAGCGGCCAGATACCCTTGTCTGCTTGTTTTTATGTCCATTTGCTTTAGTGCCGTGCTTGTTCCCTGGTGTGTCTTTTTACCTCACCAGTCTGCTCCCCATTAAAAAATTCATTTAGGTAATGCAGAACAGCTTTAATAGATTAAATGAATTTAATAATCGTCATGCCCTGCCAATACCCCGGCACGACAGGTTCATCTTTCAAAGCAGAGGCCTTTGAAACCAGAGTAAGAAAAAAAAAGTTGGCCATTTTTCTTTGTATATTAATTCCATTGAATTTTGGAGCTGCTCCGAACCAAACTCATCAATTAAACATGGACTTTCTGAGGGTTAAAGCATTTCGGTGTATGGCTTTATCTGAAAAAAGGACCTTTTATTTTTTTTTACCAGGAAGCATATGATACTGTTTTACTTCAACTGATTTATATTATGCATGCTCTAGCACTTTATTAAATGTAATTGCTGAATATAAATGTAGGTGCTGCGTGTAACCTCAACTGCAAAACTTTGTTTGGCAGACAGTTGAGATTAGATTGATATCAGTATTATTATTTATTCTCTGATGCACCAGACCTGGGAAACTGTGACATCAGAAATTTTAATTCCCACATGTACATTAACATATCTTATATAAATCATTTACAACAACTAAAAGTGGTAGAATGTCAATAAAAGCCTGACTTTTTCAAGTGTGGTTGCATGAGGCACTGAGACATAGACAATGCTGACTGCTGCGCACTCCCCCTTCAGCAAGAGCCAGCAAAAAACAGTGTATATATAATGCTACTTTTCATATGTTGTTTTATTTTTGTTATTTTGGGCTTTTATTGTGTTCCTGTCTCTCGTCAGCCTGCATTGAACTTGACTGCGAGAGGTATGTATTCAAGAGGGAGTGATTAGAAAATCCTTCCGGGACCTTCAAACCGCTAATTCGGGTATGATGTGTTCTGGTGACATCTAGCCAGTTTTCAAGCTGGCTTTAATTTAGTAGTTGGCAACACTAAAGCAACGTTTTAGTTTTTTGGACAGTGGAATTATGAATGGCAGGTGTGGGAATTTCAAGGGTTTGGAGATGAGGATGACACCAATAAAGGAGAGGCGAGGACTTCAGGAAGGAAAGAAAGAAACCAAAAGAATTCTGATATTATGTGGTGGAAGTGAGACGCTATGTTAAAAAAGAAGCATGTTAATAGGTGTGAAGAGATAAACCTAGATTGGCCAAAACCCTTAGGATTGGATCTCTCGGGACTGATGTTATAGCAGGTCAGACATATGCCATAGAGTCTCTTATATCTAAATCCCTAAAGCTCTCTATAGATGAAAAAGTTAGGCATCTAAAAATCACACTTAGTAACAGGCTGTAAGAAATCATCACTTGTTTCATACCCCGAGTCTGTGCTAACAAAGCCTCTGCAGCTTGTGCATTGAAGTGGCAAGTGAGGTGAGAAAATATCACCTCTGCCTTGTAGCACTGCATCTCATCAATGCTGCATGCAAAAACCCAACACTTTTTTTTTTTTTGTACTTTTAAACCACTAAGCTGATGTGAGAATGTGTTATTCTCTGAGCCTTCAAGAGCCTGATGTGTCAAAAACCATCATCTTTAGTGAGTCTGAGCTAAGACAGCAGGTATAGCAGAGCTAATAATAGCTATGTGTACTAATTCAACACACCGTCCCATGACATGCTACAGTCTGTACATTATCCACAAAAAACTCTAGGTAAAGTATGTTTCATTTGTGTCTTTCACAGCCTTCAGTTTTTAGTGTTTTCGCAAGTTGCAAAATAAACCAGTTGATTTATTTCCTTTCCAAACACTTTTTTTAATTGATTTTATGGCAAATACCATACATATCAGAATGGAAAATAGACTTTAAATATTGTATCAATCCTTATCAAGTTTGTTTTGGTTTTATGTTTTCTTAAGTTGCCCATATAAGTTTTGCACTATTCCACTATGTTTTTATGAATGACCACCACTGGTGGTGCAGACAGGAAGGGACTCTCTCTCGTGGGCATCGTTGTTGGTGCGGGTCACAAAGTTTACCAGGAAAGGTCAGTCAGACGGAACCTTACAATATTGTGGATGCATCCGTAATCAGCCATCTCTGAACTTATATGCAAGAAGTGAATTTTCCCTATGATTCCCAAAGTGAGTATCTAATTTTCTCTAACTGCCCGCAGGTTTGAAGGCACAGTTCACAGCCTGAATTACAGCTCTCCAGAATTGTTTAAGGCTCGGACACAACTAAAACATATGGATTAACGAAGCATTTGGACATTTTCTGGTGGGAAGGAACTGTTGGGTTCACAAACTGTCGTGACTGAACACTGAGAGTTGTACTGCATTTGCTGTGAGTTGAGGAAGAAAAAGGAAAAAATAAATAAGAGTGCTACATCCCACCCGAGCAACGTTCTTTCCCTTTCCGTGTGTGCATGAGTAAGTGAGTGTGTGGGGCTTTTTTTTGTGTAGAGTTGAAGTGTATTATGTGTTGGTAAGAAGTATAGTGGTGGAAAAATAAGAAAGAGGGACTTTACCACAGAGACTACAGGGAATTTAGCTGTGGTCTTATCGCAATATTACAGTACAAGTCAATTTAGTCTGATTTTTTTTTCATGGTTATTAGGTCTGTTTGACTCATGAGCAAAGGTCATATGGTTAATATCCTTTGAGAAAGGTTACTATTTGGTATTGTGAGGGGAGTTATTTTGCATTATTTGTGTTTTTGTTTCATTTATATGAAAAAAGACTATCATTTTTATATCTAAAAAAGGCTAAATATTTATTTCATTCTAAATATACATTTCATAAAATCATTCAATAAACATTGGTTATTGTCTTTTTATGTTGGCCCTGTGATGGACTGGTGACCTGACCGGTACCTCATCTTTTGCCAGCTGTGATTGGCTCCAGCTCCCTGTGACCCTCATGTGGAGGATAAAATGGTAGACAATGAATGAATGAATGAGTCCTCATCATCTCAGCAAGGAGATTTTGGTGGTAGTAAAACAGGAGCACAGGAAAACAGGCTTCTCTCGTCACCATGCTAATGTCTGATGGTATAAATGCAACACAACCTAAGCACACAGCAACTGAAATTAACACCAGAGGCAGATGGTGCTAGTTCTCATTTAATTCATGCAACCATGAGGGAAATTATTCAAACAATGAAGCTGTTTCTATGACAACATCAGTCTTATTAAAGCTGCAGTGGGTGGGATCGTTGGAAAAAGAAATGACTGCTGAGTTGAATCTGCAGGTTGTTAAAATGTTAAAATACAAATGTATTTGGATCACAGGGCACTTATTTCACATGAGACAGATGATCTAAGACAACATATCCATCCCTGAAACTCTGTGCCGATATTGACACAGTTTATTGCATTTATTGTCTAATTCTCTTTTTGACTTTTTCCTTTTTTTGACGTTTCTTTGGCGCATTAGCAGTTGTTGCTGGGGCTGGAGGAGAAATCCCTCCACTGAAGGACCATGCATCAGCCCATTCACTCCCTAAAACTGCCTTGTGATTGGTTAAAGTCTCTCGTGACTAGACAGAATTAAGCAAAAGGCTGTCAACAGAGAGCAAAGGCTCAGAAATGTCAACCCCTCTCTCAGATCATTTGATTTACTTTGCAATATTGGCATTATTCACCATCTCCCTGTTGCATCTGTTGTCACTAAGCAACCAAAACCTAGGAGTAGCTGAGATGACCAGCCTCAATGAGTTAATTAACAAACACCACATCTCTCTTTTCCTTGGCATACACTATATAAGTCAGTTTCATTTATTGTATCAGTTTTTGTTGTATGGCTGTTATGTTTGCCCATGTTTCATATCTTTTAATTTAAATATTTGTTTTTTTATATGTATTTTATTGCCTTGTGTGAGTTGCTATGTCTTTCATTTATTCTGTCTTTTATTCATTATTCTGTACAGCACTTTTGTCCACTGTGGTCGTTTAAAGTGCTTTACAAATAAGGTTCAGACTGAATTGGATCATCAGATGTGGGTTGCGACCACACTGTGCGCATAAAGTATTGTGTATTTATGCATGCACTGTGTGTGAACCGCCCCTGAAACAACATGAGTCACATGATTACTTTGCAGCAGCCCGATGTCATTTGCACTCTCAAACCAGAGGCTGCAGCCACATACTACCATTATGTGGCTGCTTTTCGAGCTTTCCACATCTAGTACTTAGCAGCTGTGGACAACAAATACTATAAGGATTATTCATTTCATGCTCTGCAGACCAGTTTCTTGCTTAAAATTATTTTTCATGCTTGTTTACATGCTCCAACTCACTTGGGGGCAATTATGTCATAATAGCTTATTGACATTATTATAGCAGTATACCTCATTGCTGCAATATTGTTCTGAAAAAGAAAAAAAACCCTCTATTCTCAGTGCAAAGTTAAAGACAACAGCTTGTTTGCACCTCTCCTCCTACATTTGCAATGACACACAAAACAAATTCCAAGGTCGGGATTTCATCAAACTGCTCCATCAAATAAGGCCCTTAGCCTCGCATCTTGAGCAGGTAATTCAAGTTTCATAGAAATCAGCATTGTCAAACTATTTTTGAACCAGCAGCAAAATGAGAACAATGGGGGGGGGGGGGGGGGGGCATCCAACAGTATTTTGTTTATTGATTTAATTTTCTTATCCATTCAGGGTCAAACCTCTTGAGTTGTTTGAGTAAACACTTGAGACAATTGTTGACCGCAGCAGCCTTGAAAATGCCAGCTGAATAACAGAAGAGAGGTAAGAACAGTGAGTGTGTGTGTGTGTGTGTGTGGACGGACTTATCTATCCATCAGAGGGCCTTGGTATGTAACACTCCTCAAAAGCCAATGGGGAACATTTTCGAGGTCCCAGGTTAGTGAGGTTTCTGATGATGCTCAAATCTTCTTAGGCAGAAGGCAGACTATAACACCACCCATCTCTTTCATAAATGTGTCAGAAATCTATGGTGGCCTTCACATGATAGAGAGGATGTTCTGGATTTGGGTAGTAAGGTTTTGCTTAAAAAATGGAAATGCACATGGGCTGGTTTGTCTGTAACATGTCAGCACAAAATGGCGGCCTCTGTCAAGCACGGCTCTTGCTAAAAGTACAGATAAAAGGCTAATTATATATGGCAACCGAAACCAAAACCAAGCATTTAAACACTTCTTTGCAAGCATACTTATTGGCAGTGTATTCAATTTCTGTTGAAAACGATATCAACAATAATGACACACAACGGAACATGTTTTAAGTCTATACTCAGCACTGCCCTCTGCAGGCTTTGGCATTATTTGCAATAGCTCACTCACCAATTAGGTTTTGGTTTTGAACACGACCACACACTCACTTCCATGAGGTGTTGCCAACAAATGTAGATCAAAATGCCTTTTTAATGCAATTAGATTGATCTAAAACCAATCAGAGCGACAGAAAAGGTGTCAAAAAAGTAGTTGTTGCTTTTTAGGAGCTATCTATTAATGGCGTCTAACGACTTTTGCCCGAGGGAGTAAGTTACTTAACATGGAAGCAGCCAAATTGGAAAACAGCTGCTAGTTGTTGGTTCTCTGTTGTCATTAAGCCCACCTCTAGCGTGCCAGGGGGAAAAACCGGTTTGTGATGGGTTTCCTTTTCTTTTTTGGAGATTTGGCCAAAACGGCATCCTAGAGAGTGAAATGTAATTGATATATAAATATCAATTACAAACTTGTGAAATTTGTTCAGCATCTGTTTTGCCTTCACCACTGCTGTTTTAGTAGTGATCGATAAAAAAAAAGGGGTTGTCCACATTATTGACTATAAAAGTGGCACTTGTAAAGTTATGGAGAAATAAGATTTTTTTTAAAGAAAAATAATAATAATATTAATAATAATTATTATCATTATTATTATCATCATCATAAATAATAATAATAATAAAACAATATAAATATTTTTAAACTTAGGGTATTTACATGTAGAATAGCTAGCTATAACAGGCTATACTTGGACAAAATGCAACAGCAACTTCAACAAATACAATGAAAAGTGTTTCATAAACACATTTATAAAACTAAAATAATTTCAAATGTTCTATAATTATTACAAACAATTTGGGGCTTCGGGCCACACTCTTGCAAGAAGACCCAGGTTCGAGCACCAGTTGGAACAAGGGCCTTTCTGCATGGAGTTTGCATGTTCTCCCTGTGTGTGTGGAGGTTTTGATTAGGTAAATTGTTCACGCTAAATTGACTGTAGGAGTGAGAGTTAGAGGGAATGGTTGTTCGTCTCCGGCCGTGCGACGGACTGGCGAACTGTCCAGGGTGTACCCCACCTATCGCTCTATGATTGGCACAGCATCCCCCTCGACCCTCCTGCGGAGGATAAAGTGGTAGAAAATGGATGGATGGATGGATGGATTGGGCTTTGATATTCTTCATCTGCTTATGTGGTGATTATATTGACTTGCTTGCGATTGATTGCAAATTTGACTTTTTGTTTGTTGATTGATGATAATGAGTCCAGCATGATTTGCATGTCGATAGATCATCACTAAACCAACAGAACAGCTATGATTACATTTTCTTCATTGAATAATTTATATTTGCTTAATTATGTGGATTGATTGTTTAATTGCTTCTGCTGATCAGTAAATGTTGCCTCCTCTGCTGGGTATGAGAATATATGTGTGTGCATGGGCAAATATATGTGACATAACAAAAGAAAATCTTTGCTGATTTTCTAAGCAGGTTGTTTGTGCTGGTTAATTTTCTGCATCAGTCAAGTAAATCAATCTTCATCTGTGAAGACTCATAGTCAGCCAGTAGGTGTTGTGCTCAGATGGGTTACCATCTGATTTTTAAGCTCATGGGGACTCAGGAGTTTTTTTTATTCACTGCTGCCTTCATCAGTAAATACAGGATTTGATTTTGTGATTTGGGTAAATCTGAACATACAGTATTAAAAACCAAAGTGACACAAACTTACCACATGAGGCAGCACTAGACCAGTAGCTCCTGTGTTTTGTGAGCAGTTATTGGAGAGTGAACCGTTAACAAAGTGACACAAACCTGATATTTTCCTGTCCACTGTCACTATTCTGGGACTCTTTACTTCTTAAAATATACACCTTCCTGGCAGGCAAAGTGTGAAATCCTTTACAAATGGGGAAGAAATTACAAGTAAATTCACCAATACCAGTTTGAGTATCGGGTCCCATGCTGCCCACATCTTTGTATTCGTAAAACTACTCCATTACTGCTGCACCCAAAACCACGTTACGTACGTTCAAGTGAGTTGAGTAGGGGTGTGGCAATAAGCGAGTGTTTCACAATGTCAACAGTTTGGAAATCCTTTAAGATAAGCAATGACGAGGCAAAAAGTTGCTCCTTCAACACAAGTAATTCATAAAACATCTAAACATTTTAAACATGATGAATATTACACTTTATTCATTTATATGTAATTCAAGTCTATCCACTCCTGCCCTGTATGTGGTGTTCCATTACAAACAAGACAATATTCATATTTGTTTAACATAGCTGGATATAAATACCTGGAAATAAAAGCTGAAATATTGATCTCTTGTCTTATATTCATCTATTGATGTCAAGCCCTCATGTTTTAAAGCAGTGGTTCTCCCGGTAAAATATTGAGCTCTCGAAGTAACGCCATTATTGCCAGCATTAAAATACAGTGGTATAAATAGGATGAACAAAGTCAGCTACGGACCTTTCACAGGAGGCAGATTTATTTCATCATCCTCCTCTTCCTCGCATATATTTCAGACACTGGTAAAGCAAAATTAGATTAAGATGGATTGAGAGATAAGGTGACTCTAATTATTATTATTTAATTTTATTATAATATCTTTGTCATTGGCTTCATAGGAGACTGTAAATGTTTCAACCTCAACAATATTATCCAATGTATTTTGTCAAAGTGAGGCAAATAAAAATATTTTTTTGTTATAATTGTTTTATACCCAGTATAGGCAAGTACTCAAATTTAAGTAATCAGTCTAAAAATGGTATCCGTGCAACCCTACATTCACCTCAACTCATTCAAAATTACAAGAATGAAATGAACAATTATCCCCTGTTGCCACAACCGCTACATTCCCAATCACAGGACATCCAGTTGTGCAGCGTAAACTCCACTTTACAAATCCAGTACAAGTTTTCAGCTGTGACTCTACGGAAGCTAGAGGAGGTTCTGTGGTGGTTCAGACCTTGAATAATCATATTTCTGAGGCTATATGGCCAGCTCCATCCCTGGGTGGAGCCTGGAGAGTGAATGGGTGTGAGAGGCTGGAGAAGAAAATCTCTGGAATTTTGAAAAAAAATGTAGTTTTGAAAAAAAAAAAAAAAACAGACCATAAACATATTTCCTTTAAAAAGCAGATTTGTAGAGTTTGTGCTTAAAGAGTCAATGTTACCCATGAGCTGAGATGCTGATGTCATGTTCAGGCCCCATCTGTGTGTGAATTTGCATCCAGAAACAGCATGGATCCCTGTGGGTGGTGTCAAAGGATGACACAGACATAAATAAGTGATGGGGATGTTTTTAAACCCTCCGTGTGAAATCGGAGATAAATTGATTTTATTTCTGCCAGGGCCATCAGCGATGCATATCCGCCATTGATTCAGGGTGGCAGCCAGTGAAGCTGCTGATTAATTTTTCATTATTTCAAAAATGGTGCCCCACCCTGTCACACCCCTCCTGGTTTCTTCCCTCATCTCTTTCTCTATCTTAGTTTAGTCTACCTTTTGTTTAGTGGTCTTTTTTACTGGTGCTGCTACTGATTCACCACTACACTGCATATAATGTTCTCTTTGTCACCATACTTGAGTCACTACACAGTTTACCCAACATGTATTTTCTCAGCAATTTCATGAGAACATCCATGCATTATTCATTATTTCCATGATTGCTGGTTATTTAATTATTAGTTTCATAATCTCATTTTTTTCATAATTTTGAAAAGATTTTGGCTGTACCTGATGTGGATGTTTAAGTTCTTCTACTTGCATATGAAACAGAAGTCATGAACTTGCTTGATTCATTCAAACAAACAATCCCACTACACTACACATACACTTCTGCTTTAGGGATTCACAAAAGAAACAGTATGGTAAAAAGAAACAAACAAATGTGTACCAGCATAAAAAAACAGGTAGTTTTCTGTTAATTAACATGTTTTTTGACAGAAATTCAGCCTCTCGAAAACTAAAAATTGCAGATATGATATTACATGGTATTGTATTGAGTCTGTCAAATCTTGTCCTGACATTCATTTTTTGTTTCTTCCAATGAAAGCACACCACTACACACCCTGTACCAGTCTGTTGCAAATCCCAAGAGCATTTTGTAAAATTAATTCCTTAAATTTGTCTTTGATTATGGTCCTGCTTGTTGTTTTATGGTCCTGAAAAACAAATTGGCCCACGGCCAGACTCACTCTCCGACCCCTGCTGTATGTCTAATGTTTATTAGACTGAAGACGTTCAGTGTCATTAAGAATCTAGTTTCTAGGTGGAAGAGTAATTAATTTTAATGGCTATAATTATTGCTGAGTTTAATTATTTTAGGGCAATGATGATGGACAATTATCTGTAAAGGTATATAGGTAATAGATATTTAAAAAACAAATGCCATTACAACTGAATGAATTTTGTTGATTTAGTTTTAAAACAGACTTTTGTCGTTTATTTTCTTCCTTATGCCCTCTTCCTGTTCTACAATAAACAGTCCTAAAACTGTATAAAACTGATTTGTAAGGGAACCATGTGGAGCTAATGTTCATGAAAACCACAGGAAAACAATATCTGCTGAAAACAGAAATAGCAGCATCATATAGGCAGGTGCCACAGATATGGACTACTGAGATGATGCTTCATTACCATTTATTATGTTATGATTAAGATGACCCCAATCTGTGTGTATGGAGCATGCACAGTCCATAATCAAAGCACAGTTGTCATCAAGGTGCAGTTTGTCATCAAAGCTTTACCATCAAAGCAAAGTCATATGTTAACCTTATGCGTCTTCATATGTGTAACTACTACTAATCATCAGAACATGTACGTTTTGTCGGTTCACAACCTGACTACCCAGTGTGTGAAAAAAAACTTACAAAAGACTCTCAAGATGTTCTCGCCGTACTTGTTCGTGTTGTTGTTGTTTCCAGAGCGGTTTACTGAGCTGAAAGGATCAGTTTAGTAAAAGTCTGGACACCTATATTGCATGTTTTGGACTGTGGGAGGAAGCCGGAGAAAACCCATGCACACACTGGGATAACATGCAAACTCCATGCAGGAAGGGCCTTGTTCCAACCCGGGGCTCAATCCCAGGTCATCTAGCTTGTAACCAGAGGGTGCCAGTTCAAATCCCAGGTCAAAAGTAATCTTTTATTATTTATTTATTATTATTATTACCATTATTATTGCACTTTTTATTCCTCGCTACTTTTGTTATTTAGTTGCCTGTATAGTCTGTATTGGCTTTCATGAATCTAATCTGTTGAAGCAAAAAAACTGTGTTTACAAAAGATGCAATAAAGTTTAAATTTGCCCACAGAGTAGTGCGGGTAGGGAGCTTGTGACTGCAAACCTCGGGGGTTGCCTCCTCGTTTTCCTACATTTAACAGGCTGAAAAACAACAAACCTGACTTTCACGGAGTGAACAAACTTAGGAAAATAATGTGACACTTTTGATAGTCACCTGGAATCAGGGGTCGCGTTAACCGAATATTTTCCATCATTGACCGTTTTTTTAAAACGGTGACGGAAAAATCTGAGAGCCATCCGTCATTTTGACAGATTGCAATTCACAGCCCTAAAAACTATGTTGATAAAAGAGGTGAAAAAAGAGGGATAGATGCAGATGAAGGACAAACTCAGCCCTTGGCCTCAGCGGAGCGAGGAAGCGGCAGTAAGGAGGTTAGGCGAGTTCAGTGGGAGCGGGAGTTCTCCTGGCTGAGGAGGGCGGATAGAAAAATGTTGTGCGACAAAATAAAGATTCCCATCGGAGAATCTGAGCATCATTTCTGACCTGGACACCGTACTCAATGCATCTCGCTATCCTTGTAGTGCTGACAGCGTGTTAAAGAGCTATGGACATTTGGAGCGCGTCTGTGACCGGTGCAGCTGATCCACTGGTGCAGAAGGAGCGCATCTTGCGGGATTTCCTACCACGCGCAACTACGCGCAAGCAGGCACACGATTTAAGTCCATGTGGACCAGGAGGAAGGTGTGAGACTGTGCGTTTAGGCCACAGGTGAACTGTTCATATTCCACTGCAATATGAACAATGCAATTGAATATGTCATTATTGTCATTTAAAGTGACCGGTAAAAATTGATTATGACGGGATTTTTATGACCCTGTCAGTCAAAATGACGGACAACGAAAAAGTCTAGCGCAACCTCTGCCTGGAATAAAACAAGAACAACAGCTGAATATTGATTACACTCTGCAGCTGGTAAGACAAGGTGTCTGAGGGAACTTCCTGTTGAAGCTACTGTAGAGGTTAGCACTCAGATCCGGGTTAGAGACCCAGGGCTTGCATGTTCTCTGTGTGTGTGTGTGTGTGTGTGTGTGTTTTATCTGGGTCAAGTCAAGTCTTTTGAGGTCAAGTGACTAACAACTTGTGGTGGGTCAATGTCAACGTGATGTCTTGTTGCAGGGGGATTAGAAGGCTGTCTCCACTCTGTTGTCTGTTAGCGGAAAACCAACCTTGCAAGACCGGGATTCATCTTGCAAGAAACTCAAATTTCTTTATGGCACTTCACATGGACACACACAGACGCACACACACGCGTGCACATGCACACACACCAACCAGGTACCGACTATAAGATTCAGGCAGCAATATTAGCAATATTTTTTTTGTACTTTACCTCCTCCCACCCGGTAAAATTATTAAGAAGCATGGTATCTCTTACCATTTTTATGCTGATGACTCACAAATTTACATGCCCATAAAACGCCACAATCAAGGCTCCCTGACACCTCTGCAATGCCTTAAAGACATCAAGGATAAGATGGCTTGTAACTTTTTAAATCTAAGCGATGATAAAAGTGAGGTCATTGTGTTTGGTCCTAGTCGGACCCTGACTGTCCCCTCTCTTGATCTGGGTCCCTTGCAACCTTGGAACAACCCTATGTCAAAAACCTTGGTTTAAATATGGACACTGATTTTAAACTTGATAAACAGATAAATTATGTCGTTAAATCCAGTTGGTTTTTTTATCATCTTTAACAGGAGCCCATAAAAAAGACCACATCACTCTCATTCTGGCCTCTCTCCACTGGCTTCCTGTTGATTTTAGGATTTATTTTAAAATTGTACTCTTTGTTTTTAAGTCTTTCAATGGTTTGGCACCGCATTATATCTCAGACCTCTTAGAGTTGTATATATAGAAGAGGAGTAGAAAAGGACCACCTAACTCAAAATAGCCCCAAAATGGTTGCACTGGCTAGTAGTTGATTTGATATTGAAAGCACATATATGTCACAGGCAGTTTGAGAAACACTGAAATTAAAACACTGACATTTTCAACTTTGAGAAAGGTTGCTCTAGGGGACTGAGGTCTGCAGATCAGTTTCTCCTTGTTGTGCCTAAAACAAGGCAAAAAAACAGAGGTGATCAAGTTTTTTAAGCACTGACACCTAAACTGTGGATTGCGTTACCTACCCAAGTCAAACAGGCCACCACCCTGGAAACTTTTAAATCTCGTCTTAAAAGTCACTTTTACTCCTTGGCTTTTAACCCAGCATGAAAATTGTGTGGTCCCTGGTGTCTTTTAGTCTTTTTATGTTTTTTTATGTATTTTAATACAGGCTTTTAGTGTTTTCATTTTTCTTTTTGTAAGTCATTGTTATAGTTCTTTTTATGTATTTTAACTTTGTGCTCTGAATATCTGGGGGTGCATTAAATGTTTTATCTATGTACAGCATTTTGGCATCCATGTGCTATATAAATAAAATGGTTTGGATTGGATTGGAACAGCATTATTTTAGACGTTCATCATGGCAGAGCCGGCAAAAAAGGAAATGGTGAACACGGAGAGAAAACGACTGTGTCAGCAATGAGTTTTTACGATAGTGAGGATAAAGCAGTAGACACAAGGGCGAGTGCCGTAGAGAAAAAGGCAAAAAAAAACAGACTTACAAAGTTCAGCTTTAAGTGCAACTCGAGTCCAAGTCTTGGAATTGATTGGATGTTCATGTCACATCTCGATTGTGGACTGTTTCCTGTTTTCTGTCATATTTGTTTCAAAGATTTAGAAATAAGATGGTCACATGGAGAGGAAAAGACAACTGAGGGGGAAAACCTATAAGGTTAGATGAGCAGAGAGGATGGTAGGCAGATGACATGATGAGAGGCGACACAAGGAGTGAGAGAAAAAAAAGAGCGATGAGGAAAATGTGCTGAGGGAGCCGACTTACATTGAGGACAAGGTGAACGCTGGAGCATCCATGACTCTGGCCTAGTGAGCTCTGATGAGAGAATCTGACAAGGTGTACAGCTGGGGAGGTCCATATTACTTTCACCAAGAGAGAAGAGTGTGATAATGGGAGAGGAAGAGAGACCAAAGGACAGGGAGTTATGAAAAATAAGACCAAAGGGTGATTATCAAATCCAAGACACTAAGGCCCTATTGTCCCTGAAGGCAACTATATTCCCTGCACTCCTTGTTTGTTTTTTTTTTAAGTTCTGTCTTTCAACAAAGTATCTAACGAGGCTGAGCAGAGCTTTTAGCTCATGGTTGTACAATCAGACATAAAGATGTGCTTTTGATTCAACTTGTTTCATGCAACATTTTGCAGTGAATCTGGGGCTACACTTGTCCTTTCTCATTACCAAGCAATTGCTTTCAACTTGCATCCCAGGAGCAAAATGTCTGAGAGGAGTAGACAGTAAATCAGCACGACTTTGTAGTTCCTGAAATGTATCAAGGAAATATCTTAGTTTGTTTTAAAGTGCTACATTATAAAAAAATGTTATATCTTTAAAAAAAAAATCTAGTCCAATTCTTTGCTTGAATATGTATGACCTTTGAGTTTCTTAATGTTGAAATTTCCACCAATTAATCAGCATGGCCTTTCTTACAGCATACTGACTGATAGTTAGCTGCTTACTGTAATTCACAGACATCCTGGAGAATTGTGCCAATCATGAAAGTTTACCATCACCACAAAGGTGACCAATGTGACCTGACTTTTAAAAAAAGTTTCAACAATGAATAAAGAAAAATCCACTTTTCAATTGACTTATTGCTGTACATTCCCCAAAACAAAATGTATACTTAACTAGCCATAACTATCATAAATTTTGTTTTCTAAATATTATAGGTCACTCTATGTAGACAGGAACTAACCAGTGAAACTAAACTACATTAGCAAAAATGTATATTAATTTCATCCCATTTCACTGATGTTGATTACAAATGTTTATACTGCACAAAAGCTGCCCTGCCAGCTTAGTTTTTCCACTAAGCTATATCCAGTGTGTGCATTTAGGAGGGTTTATTAGCAGAAATGTAATATGCTACCCTTGTATTGTGTTTGTATTAACTTTAAAAGTTTCCATGGCCTTAAAAACATGCACTTTTATTTACATTAGGCAAGGGCCTTGCCTTAGGGGTGTAGCCATCTTGCACCACAGAATGGAGAAACCAGCCAGGGTTTGCATTAAGGGTATCAAAGCTATTACTTGTTTTGCAGACAAAGGAAAATGGCTTCCGTTTCAGACATATGAAGGCCACCGTAGTTCCTCTACATGCCTGGGAAAAGGAGAGCTGAGCAGAAAAGTCCTCTGTTTGTTACAGTCTGCAGTCCCACCATTGTCACTTATTCATAGATACTGGACCTCCGTGTCCGCTGTGAATATAACTTGTGTGGACAGCTTTTCCCAGACATATGAAGAGGAGTATAAAAGCAGAATTGGGGGTTGTGGGCAGACAGAGGTGATGTTAACCTGTCCAGTTCCCCCGGGACCCTTACACTCCTGCCTATGCCCTATCTATAAATAAACCATTGCTTTGCTCAGCAAGGAAATTAAATATGCTTTGTTCTCCCACATCCACCCTTTCCTGTCTGCATCCATGCAGGAGAGAGGGAGAGAGAGCTGGTGATGTCAGCATTGGCTGGGAGGTGATTAATCAGGTAATTATGTGCTTGCTTGGGTCGATTCTACATTTGGTTAAGCTGGTTTGAAGAGAGTAAGCAGGCAAGGCCTGGCACTTTTTAGAAAAGTAAACTCATCATGAAACATAGAGATCTGTAGCGTTTGTTTCACCTGCTTATACTCTTAATGAAATGAGAATACCAATCCTTCAGAACAAAAGAGGGAATTGGTCTATACTGTCAGCCATACTTCAGGTGCATTTCCTTTGATTTATAATATAAGGTTCTGATGCTCTGTATATGTGCTGCAGGTCCTTAATGAGGTGCATTGGGCTAGAATAAGAGCAGTGTCGTCAAGCATGAGGACTGCAGGTCCTACTACCCTCGGTCTGAGACTTTCTTCCCTCCTGCTGTCACACGTCTGTCTGTCTTTCTATTCATAGATCCAATGCACTTAACACATGGGTTGATCTGGGTCAGTGGTGGCATAGCAACATGCAAGGGTGATGTTTACATTTATGTAATTACAGCAGCAGCCTCAGAGCTAATCCATGTTCTAGCCACAGGTACAGGTACAGCAGCATGATGGTGTGGAATTCCTGTGTGTTCAGGGCTTTTTGGTGTGATTGTGTCCATTTTCCAACCATTGCAACTAGACTGAGGAGTGTATTCAGTAGGACAGTCGGATTAACAACACATCTTCAGTAGGGCAAAATTAGCGTGTTTTATGGTGGTCTAATCCCAGCTCATGGATATTGATTATTAATCAATGACTATTTGGTCATTTAACCAATACAGCATGGTAAGTATCCGAATATGGACGCTGTGATTGATGGCTAATAGCATCCTATAGACGTCTGGTTGTAGGTGTGTGTCGGTGGAAATGTAGTGGAACAAGCTCTCAGTCTGTTCCATTGACTCCCAGAGACGCTGAGCTTCCGTGGAAGTAATGATTTGAAAATAAGCTATTATGTGCTGTCTCATAGAGATCGATTGAAGCTGAGTTTCCACTAGTTTTAAAGGGGACATATTATACCCTATTTCTCCAAGTTAAAATAGTTCCCTTGTGTCCTAATAAACATGTCTGTGACATGCTTTGGTCAAAATACCATAAGGATGAAGCACCATAGCAGTTCAATAACCCTGCCTAAAACCGCCCCTTTCAGAATGTTCGGTTTTGTGCATGGTCCCTTTATATGCAAATTAGACACAGGCAAACACACACCCACTTCTTCCAGGGGGTTTCTGATTTGTCCTTTTTCCTGCGCTCGCTCAGCTCCTGTTCCCTCCGCTCCATTCCTCTCCACCTCCCTCCACTAGTTCTCTGACAATATCAACATGGCAGTGTGCGCGGAAAACAGCGAGAGTGGCGTCACAGGAAGAGACGCCCGACACAAGGATCAAGCCGAACACTGCCGAACTGTAAATCAGTTAAAAACACTTAGGGACAGCGCTTGCGAGCTTCATAAACTGCCGCTGTATGTGACTGTATCAGACTGAGTATGTGCTCCGGTCATGGATGACGTACTGAACAATCAATACGGTCGCTGACTAAATACGGCGACCGCTGGCCGCAGTCTGATGCGAAGTGGTGCGAACACACGAACACACGTTTGCTGACTTTATCCGGTGTTTATATTTATATAAAATCCTCTGAGGCTAGAAGTTTGTGTAAAACACTGTGCTCCACTGTGCAGCCACGAACAGCACACTTGTCCCTCCGCGTTGACATAATACTGCTCTTCCTCCCTCGCCTGCACTCTCGCATTTTATAGGGACAAGGTGGAGCTAAGGTGGAGTTCTCGAAGTAAACTTACAGGAGGGGTGGTAACATTTGCGGTGAAATGCGCATGCTGCCGTCATAATGCGCAGGGAATTCAACATGGCGTGTTTTATCGCCTATACTTACACTAAGAAAAAAGGACTGAGTATTCTTTTTCCACACTTTGGCGACTGATAGGGCCAGTTGAGAGGGCCATTGGGCCTCCAATGATTAAAAAGTTGATTTTGCATAATATGTCCCCTTTAATGGCCCATGCAGATATGGGAATATATGAGAAGAAAATTGTGTCAGATGATCTGTGATAAACATAGTTAATAGACACTTTTTTAGGCCTGAAACATTTTTGCACAGGCATCAGTCTGGTGCATCAGTCCAGTGTGCCGTGGCACACTGGAATTGTGTGGAGCAAATTAATGTAACTTTTTATTTATTGTTTTGTATTATCATTGTATTTATTTGTATTGTTATTATTATTATCATTATGGTTGTTAGTATTAGTATTATTATTATTGTTATTGTTATTATTATTATGTAGTCTTAACTGTAATCGCTAACAATCCTCACATTCTACTGTGGCCTGGAAGTGCAAACCAGTATAACAAAACTTGAAACAAATTTACAAATACAGAAACCCATTAACTTCACAAATACCAAAACAAATAAACAAAAGTTAAAACAAATTTTCATATTCCAAAACAAATTTACAAAATGTGAAACACTTTTACAAATACCTAAACAAATAAACAAAAGTTAAAACAAATTTTAATTTTCCAAAACAAATTTATAAAATGCGAAACACTTTTACAAATCCTGAAACAAATTTACAAAAGCCACAGTTCTTACAGAAAGGGTATGTCCCAATTGCTGCACGTGACCCAGAAATGATACCGTGAGCGCTCAGTTGGTGACTTATATGCATCATAAGAATGGATAGAACACAGCCCCTTTGGCTCTGTTCATTCCTATGGAGTTGCTCACACAGTGCATATGTCAAAAAAGTTCAAGTAGGTCTAGCTGCAGACTCATGATAATATTATTGAGCTCGCCAGACCACGTGACTGTATTTGTAAATTTGTTTCAAGTTTTGTAATACTGGTTTGCACTTCCAGGCCACCGTAGTATTCTGTGACAAAGGTTCTGTATTGTAAGGACAATCCAATGCTAACATGGCCTAGCAGGTGTATTTGATTGGAATTACTTTGTGTAAGCTTCAGGGAGTGGGCTAAATTTAGTTGGAGACATAAAATCAAGACATGGCCTAGAAAAGTATCTAGTACAAATACACTCAACGCCCACTTTATTTGGTACACAGCAGACCAAATAAAGTGTCACATGCTGTTGTCTTCTATTGCTGTTGCTGATCTGCTTCAAAGTGGGATGTGTGGAGTATCGGAGTTACTTTTGCCTTTCTATCCACCTGAATCAATTTAGATCTCCTCTGACCTCCAGCATCAACAAGGCATTTTCTCCCACAGAGAACTGCAGCTCACTGGATATTGACTCTTTTTCAGACCCTTCTCTCTAAATTTTCGGGATAGTTTTAAATGAAAATCCCAGTAGTTCTGCAGTTTCTGAAACACCAACCATGCCACATTTAAAGTATCTTAAAGCTGTAGTGGATAACTTAAATGTAACGTGAAATAGCATGGGTGAAAATGCAAAGAGGTGCAGATAAAAGGTGCTAGAAGTTGACTCTACTGCAACTAAACCTGGACATGCAGCAGTACATTTTATTTAAATCACATTCACAGTTTTGCCTTCTCACAAATGTGATTATCTGCTAATTAAAATGAGTGCTCTGCCTGACATTCCTGGTTGTGTCAATCAAAGCTGCTGCTGTTCCTGCACCATGCAGCACCAAGTTTACTAGTCTGGACAATTTCTGCAGAAATACAGAAACAAAAATCGAATGTCTTGCATGGCAGAAGGGGAAGACTTCCCTCTCTCTGTCTGTGTGTGTGTGTGTGTGCATGTTTGAGAATGGGGAGGGTCGGGGGAAGAGTGTGTCTTCTGGCAGTGTGGTAATTACTCTGAAGTCCACAGGGGACAATAGATGTTCTGCACTGGAGCGTTAAATCACTTTTCTTTGTTATTCGGATGCTCAGTTTGAACTTCAACAGCTCACTCGTCTTGACCATGTATAAATGAATAACATTTCCATTTCACTATGAACTCACTCACACTGGAATTACATTCACAAAGCAGGAAGGTAACACAAACAAAAGCAGCTGATGTGAACTTAGCCATTTTAGTGACGTGAGATTGGTTTTAGTTGTTTTACCAATAGACTACACAAAGCTGATTAACGATGTGTTCTATTTGTAGTTGGGACTCAGAATTTCAACTGTCACGGGGGTGTTCCTAACACAGGAAAGCTCCCTCGGAGCTAGGAATTCCATCTCGGAAACTCATAGCAACCGCTATGGCTGCCACCATACAAACAAAGCTACTTTTACCATTATTAGTATTTCATTTTTCATTTTTAACCATAGACACGTTGCTACACTGTTTGTGTGAGCAAAAATACCATGTAGGGTGTCGTTATTCACTGGTATTGCTAACAGTGGCTAGCCTGAGATTTGTTTCCGTATTTTTTTCTGAATTCTTAACTGGAATGTAAATGGAACGCAGCATAAGGTCTGGTGTGGAGGCGTATCATTTCTGTCCCCTTATTTTTGGCCGTTCAATCACTTCAGGTCATTTTCAGTGAAACTGCAAAAACAATGCAGTCGGTCAGAGATATCAAGGACTTTTTGGTGACGTGCGCGGAGTTTACTGTAGCCGCCAGCGTACACAAACGTTATTTTGAATATATAAAATTAAACGATGAAAAAGGGGAAAACAAGTAAAACAAAAAAACGCAGTACCGCATGTCCTCTTGTGTGTTAGAAACAGCAGCTCCGAGGCTAAGTGGTTTGATTTCCTTTGCCTCCCTGCGTCTCTCTGTCTGCAGAGCGCCTCTCTCAGTCCTAGCCAGCAGCGCTCAGCAGATGTTACGGAGAGGCAACAGTCAAAGCTCCGGCTGTTGCTATGAGACTGGTAATAACAGCTTAAAAGCACAGTTTGCTTTAGGTAAAGTTTAAATGTGTGGGGTTTTTTTTTGACTCATGTCTTAACTGAACTAAATAACATCCACACTGCAGTGTTTCCCTCCTCTTGACTTTATCAATGGGCAATAAACAGTGACTGACTGTAATGTCAACATAAAGATCCAATGATAATAATTTTATCATCACTTTTTTTATTATTAGATGCATATTGCAGTTTTTAGAAGGACGGTTATTAAATAACAGCAACATAAATATTGACCTAAGAGAAGGATGGCAAGCAATGTCGAAACAAAATAAGTAATAAAAGTACAATAATAGTACTAACTACATCCATCCGTCCATTATCTACCACTTTATCCTCCACCAGAGGGTCACGGGGGGTGCTGTGCCAATCTCAGCTGACATAGGGCAATAGGTGGAGTACACCCTGGACAGTTCGCCAGTCCATCGCGGGGCCACACACAGAGACAAACAACCATTCACTCTCACATTCACACCTATGGTCAGTCTAGAGCAGGGGTGGGCAATTATTTTCCACAAGGGGCCACAAAAAATATCGTTGAGGGCCGAGCCAACTTTGAATTAATTTTAATTTAAGTTTATCACTTTTATCTAAAAAAAAAAGCAGTAAATTGTATTGTTTTGGTGGAAATTGGGCAGCATACAAACACACAATTACTTACCAACTCTATTGAAAATATCAAATGACTACACTATATAATGAATACTATTATACTATACAACTGTGGTGTATTGCAGTGAATATATTGTCTCACAACGGAGATAATGATAACTGACTTTTTACATGTCATTAACCTTGTCTCTTTCTCTCCCTAGTTTGTGTCTTTCCTTTCTTCCCTCTCTCTCTATATCCTCATCATCCTCACCATTGTTATTGTGCTATAATTAAAAGTCGATATCAATGACTGTATAAACTTGTAACTTGATACAGTTGTTGTGTATCTGCTCCTGGTGCCTCTCTCTCTTCTGTCTCTACCTCATCTCCCTCGTGTCCTTTCTCTCCCCCACCTCTCCGCTGTCCCCCATTTTCCTTTCACCCCAACCGGTCGAGGCAGATGACTGCACATCTCTGAGCCTGGTTCTGCCAGAGATTTCTTCCTGTTAAGAGGGAGTTTTTTCTCTCAAATCAATCAATCAAATCAAATCACTTTTATTGTCATTAAGCTGTACATACAACAAGTAGTGCAACAAAAAGAGAGAGCGTTTCCCAGGGATCCAAAGATTTAAATATTTAAATACACATTTACACCCCCCCCCCCCCTCCCCCGGCGCACGTACATTCACACTTCCCTAAGACGTTAAGCAGCAATTGTCAGTGTAGAGATCAATGTAAACATCGCAGTACAGTTAAAGTGCCAAGTGAAATGCTATGTAAAAAGAAGAAAACAAGGCTGGAGAGAAATAGAGCAGAGCAGATTAAGGTGCAATAATGATTGTCGTCCAGATTCATATCAGCAGTTCAGCATTCTGATAGCTTGTGGAATAAAGCTGTTGATCAGTCTGTTGGTTCTGCCTTTTATGCTCCGGAAGCGTTTGCCTGATGGCAGCTGTTCAAAGAGTTTGTTGAGAGGGTGTAAGAGGTCATTGACGATGGTCAGTGCCCTCTTCTTGCAGCGGGACTGGAATAGTTCTTTGATAGAGGGGAGGGAAACTCCGATGACCCTCTCCGCCCCCCTGATGATCCTCTGCAGGGCTTTTTTGTCTGACATACTGCAGCTGGAGTACCATGTGGAGATGCAGTATGTCAGGACGCTCTCAACTACACCTCTGTAGAAGGTCGTGAGGATGCTGGGTGGGAGAGAGGTTTGTTTCAGCTTCCTCAGGAAGTATAGTCTCTGCTGGGCCCGTTTTGTGATATAAGAGGTGTTCTTATTCCAGCTTAGGTCCTGCGAGATCTGCACACCTAGGAACTTGATGTTCTCCACTCTCTCCACTGTACGGCCGCTGATGCTGAGGGGGGCGTGCTCTGTTTGTGACTTCCGGAAGTCGATGATCATCTCCTTCGTTTTGTCCACGTTTAGCAGCAGATTGTTTTCCCTGCACCAGTCCTCCAGGTGTTGCACTTCGTCCCTGTACATAGCTTCCTGACTTCCGTGGACGAGTCCCACCACGGTGGTGTCGTCCGCAAACTTGAAGATCTGGTTCCCCTCGTGTCTGGGTGCACAGTCATGTGTCAGCAGTGTGAACAGCAGTGGGCTGAGCACACAGCCTTGGGGGGATCCAGTGCTCAGTGTGATGGAACTGGAGATGTTTTTTCCAACACGGACCGTCTGTGGTCTCTCAGTCAGAAAGTCCAGGATCCAGAGACACGTGGCGGTGTTGAGGCCAAGAAGAAGAAGTTTCTCCATTAGTCTCTGGGGGACAATCGTATTAAAGGCTGAGCTGAGGTCAATGTACAGGACTCTGGCGTACGTGTCTCAATGGTCCAGATGAGTGACGACTGAGTGCAAGGTGGTGGATATTGCGTCCTCTGTGGAGCGGTTTGGACGATAGGCAAACTGGTATGGATCAAGTGTTGCAGGGAGGCTGGCTGTGATGTGTGATTTGACGAGCCTTTCGAAGCACTTCATCACAGTAGATGTCAGTGTGATGGGAGATAGGCATCTCCACTGATGCCTAGTGCTTGCTCATTGTGTGAACTGTTGGGGTTCTCTGCTCTCCTTGATGTGCCTTGAGATAATGTATGTTATGATTTGGCGCTCTACAAATAAAATTTAATTGAATTGAATTGAACTCCTGAACCAAAACCGAGACACTTGTAGAAGAAAAGAACCACGGACCTCTTTCTTAACGTTGTCTTCGATATAGGCTGCCTCCGACTCCTTTGTGCGCTCTTCATCAGATAGATTCTTGTATTTCTCTTTGTGTTTGGTCACGTAGTAGTGATTCAGATTGTGATCCTTAAACACAGCGACTTGTGTACCACAAACTAAGCACACGGGGCTACCTAGGGGGCCAGGGGTAACTGGCTAGTGTCACCTGTCGCTGTGCAGACAGATGCAGATACGTGCATCCATATGTCGGGCTTTTCAAAATAAAAGCAACACAGTTGTATTGCATGTGCAGCATTGATACTTGTTCATCTATATTTATGACTGACATACCGTGGGCTGGACAGGGACGCTCAAAGGGCTGTACAATGCCCAGGTCTGATCTAGAGTGACCAATTTACCTAATTCCCATATTGCATGTTTTTGGACTGTGGGAGGAAGTCGGAGAACCTGGAGAAAACCCACCCACACGAGGAGAACATGCAAACTTCCATGCGCAAAATCCAGAAGGCCTAATTGCGACAGTATATTTAATTGTGCAGGATTACGGCTGCCGGCACCACAGTTACAGGTGGTCTACAAGTGGTTATTGATGGTGTTGTGTGTGAATTATATGGTGACTGCCAGATCTGTCAAAATGACAGACAGCCATCAGATTTTTTCCATTATGGTAGACAGAATTCTCAGTGAACACGACCCAGCTCATCCAGCTCATACCCCCATATTCCCACTGTTTAAAAAACCTGTCTAAACCGAGGTTTAAATGGTTATGATCATTGTGAATGTGTCAAATCGGCATTTGCTTCGAGGTCAATTGACTCTGCAATGCATGCATCTGATACAAACTAATCAGAAAGTGAATTGCATCATTTCCAAATTTTTGCCCATCCACACTAAAATGCAGCTATTTTCCAACAAAATGTGTGCCTTTAGCATAAGCGCTCTATTCTAAAATGGCAGGTCAGTGTGGAACTGAATGCAATGGGAATGGTGATAACTGACTCTCTTCTAATGAGTAAGACGGAAAGTCTATCTGTTGTCATACCGTTTTTCCGTCGTCTTCTTTCTAGACTGTACAGGGTCTGTGTTGTGGATAACATGATCCAAGCTCTTCTCTTTGTGGTGCTAATGTCTTTGGAGTCCCCCCCCCACAACACACACACAGATCCCTGCTCCCTTGGGGCAGCAATTATTATTTTTTTTCAGCCTGTGAAAGTTAGTTAAGTGCTACAGAGTGAGGGTGAACAGGGGAGCACAGGAGGGGGGGGTTGAGTTGACTAAATCATGTCCCCCAGTGCCTCACACTGCACGAGTCGACAAGTTACCCACCCCAGCACTGCACAGTGCCAGGGACATGCACAGAAACATCAAGGAAGCGAGCGCTATTATCGTTCAAATATTTTCCCGGAGAGGGAGAGTGACTGAGGGGGAAGAAACAAATTAAGTCATAATGGAAAAAAAACAGGGGACAGGTGGGGAGGAGGGGCATGGAAGGAAAGGGAAGGGAAGGGAAGGGGGAGTGGAGTGGAGGGTAATTGGGAGAGACACGCTGATAAGATAGCAGACATAGCTTCTTTATTTAATTAGCTCTCGTCTGAGCTTGCACACCCAGCCACCTCCTGCTGTTTTGCATCGTCTGGTGAGGTCGCTGCGAGCAAATATGGCTGTGTGTCAGTGAGCGCTTGATCAGTCACATATTTTAACAAGCTAAGTGCTCTAATGTATGCAGTTGTAAGCACATTAGGCTGAATAATGTACACTGGGCGGCAGAGCTATCACAACACCGTGACCTCTGCTACTTCTCTTCATCTTGTATCTTTATTTCTTTTTTTTTCCAGACGTCGACAGAACATTGTTACATCCAGACACGTTCACTTACGGCATATATTAAAACTACAATCTGGGACATTTGTTTGTGATAAAAAATATATAACTGAACATGTGACTGCACATGTTTGACAGCTGGATCAGCAGAGGAGTAATAACATCAATTCAGAAAGACCAGAGGCAGAGCAATAAAATGAATGTCTCGGAAGATAATATATATATAATAAGTGTTTTGTCCTGTGGAAATACAGCTGTGATGGTCTGTGAAACTAAATTGAGATTGTGACGAGAGAACCTGATCCAGATATACAAAATAAGTTGACTGTTTTTTAAGCAGACACAACTAATGTAGTTGTGTGTACGATTACATTAAGTACATTTGAGTGGGTAAAAAAAAAACAGTCAGTCATGGCAATATTCACATTCTATTACAGGGGGCAGTAATTATTTTTGCCATTAAAAAAAACAAATGCAACAAGCTAACAACAAGCAAAGTCAGATGGGTCTGATCATTATGGGAAAACTGAAAGTAAGGACATTTGTGTTTGGTTAATTGCTTCTTTGCTGTAACAATGTGTCTTTGGAATAAGCCTTTATTTCCCTTTTAAATGGGGCCACATTTGTAAGGAAAATGCATTTTGTGGGTAGAGCAGCAGAGTATTAAGGTAGAGTAAGGGTTGTGCCCATGAAAAACTTGCCAAATCTTCTCTGCCAATGCCAAACAGCTTATTCTGTTATTGACTCTTGTTTCTTCAGACTTCAATCATCCAATCCAACACCAAACAAGACATATTGGCAATTAAACGACTCATTTATTTAACAAACATGGAAGAACCATACACAGCCACAAGAGCCTGGTACCTCCTCCTCATGCTGGTCACCTGGCAGAGATTTTTATGCCAGAGGCCCTTCCTGATGTAATCATTTATCCAGGCTCAGGAGCAGCCCTTCAAGTATACTGGGGTCAATTAAACCTCTTAAGCCTTGAGCCTATTTTTTAGGTCTGAACGCATATTTCATACTCATAATAAAATGAGTATATCTCTGCAACCACAAGGTCTGGTTTAATACTTTTGGTGTCATAGTGAAGGAAAAAATTGTAATATCAATGTTAGTGTATTTCTGGTGAAGAGTAAATGAAGATGGCACACAAACAAATGAAAATAATTCAGCTTCGCCTGAAAAAATAAGATGAATATCTCTCAGGAATGATGGAGAATCAGCTCTAAACTCACTCAAATCAAAGTACAACCTGGGAAAATAATATCTGCAAAGTTTGACTTTGATCAAGTGAAGCAGAACAAAATTAGAGAGATTTTAGTGCAAAAATTCCAGGCGAGGACTCATTTGGCACATTTTGGAAACTTCTGTGACATTTGTATTTAAACCATGTATTTAACTACTTTCTTCACTTTCATATAACTATTAATGTTCAGTAAAACAATTTCTGGCATTGTTTCAAAGTTCCTGCAGACTTTAATATGTTTTCCATTCAAAAAACACACACCAGCTTTCATGTCATTGGCTTCCTTACAGCCAGTAGAAGAACGCTGTAGTCTCTGAATTTTGATTGACAGCTTCGTTCGCCAATGAGAAGCAACAGAGCACGCCAATGTGGCGCGCCGGGCTGCTGCCTTAGGATAGGGTAATGCTTCTAAAAACGTGATGACGTCACCTAGAGACGCCCGGAAGCGCTTGAATGTAACAGGGAAACAGTCTAACCGGGGAGGGCTTTGTTTGCAGTGAAAGATTAATTATTCACGGAGAAACATCAAAGGTTACTGCGATTTTACAGTTGTCGTTCAGCCAACGACTCTGAACGCCAGCTCCAGAAATGCGGCGAAATGTGCAATACATTTTTGACGCATCGGTATTTATGAAGTTTGACATGTAGTTATTCATTAAGGTGTTATTTCAGCTGTGTTTGTTACATTTGAAATAGGATTTTACAGCTTTGTAGCCCATATTTTGCTGAAAATGTTTAAACTTTTTTTCCCCCCATTTGGGTGACCTTCGGGTTGTCCATATCTCGTAAAGGGGTATAGTTTGCTCCTCTCATTCTCTGCTCCAATACAGCGTTTTATTAAACCATAAAAACTGTATTTTGGCGCATTACCACCGGCTCTACTCCCCTCGCCTCGCCTTGGCACAACACGGCATGATTAGGACTTGTTACACAAACCCACCCACACACACAAGTGACTAGTGACTTTACACCACACTTTTGTAGTTGTTGGAGATTAACCCATTAACCCATTAACCCGTTTTTAGGATTGTTAAGTAGTTTAAATTTATTATTTAATTCGGCACTGTTCAGCTTGATTTCTGTCCACACATTTCCGGAGTACAGCCTCCTACTCCACAGACTACAGCGGCAGCGGTCTGTGGCTCACGATCAGCACCGCTGTCCCTAAATACACCACTCCACTTTAAAAGACTCCTGTTAAATATAGAGGTTTCCCTGGTAGTTGTTGGAGATTAACCCACGTTGTTAGGATTATTAAGTAGTTATAAGTGATCTACAGTTCGGCACTGTTCGGCTTGATTTGTGTGTGGGACGTCTCTTCCTGTGACGGGACTCAGCGGCCGGCAGTCTGACCAATCATCGCATAGTACCTACTTTTAAGCACGCTTGGAACCTCACCTGAGCAGGTACTAAAAATAGTACCTGGTACCAGGGTACTCGTGTTTCATTTGCATGTGTGTGTGTTTATCATCTCGGTAACCACAACGTTATACAAGCTACAGGTGTCCTGCAGCAGTCTTTGTGATGGAGGTGGTTCCCTTGTCACAGTGTCTTCTGACTCTGGGTCAGACTCCGGATCAAATGCGTAAGGGATTACGGCGAGGGGTCGTGACGACGGCATTACTCAATGTTTTGATAATTGCTAGCGGTGCATCCGCCTTTCCAGAGGGGGAGCTGCGGGTCTGTCAGGTACCCACAGGTCAGGTAACTAGCCAATCACAAGACAGTCCATGATCTGCGGGTGTGGTTTTGGTGTGAAACAGCGCGGCTGATGATGTCAATGAGACATTTACATCGGCTCATTTGCAGCGACTAGGAGGTTTTTGACCATAAAAATGACTTCCTGAGATGAGATAGTGAGATAGGACCATGCTATGGCCTCTTTAACATAATTTACACAGTTGAAGTTTAATTGTGACTGATACATTTTTAATTAAACTTGAACAGAACATTATTCACCATAACTGCTACTACTACTATGTGTGTGTGTGTGTGTGTGTGTGTGTGTGCGGGTGCGGGTGCGTGTGTATGTGTGTGAGACTGGGCAAAAGGGCAGCTGATACTATAGTACTATAGCGAGAGGTACTAAAAGCTCTGACAGTCTTTGTGTGTGTTCGGGGTTTGAAGCACCATTGTTGGAGTACACAGGTCTGGTGTCATAGGTGTAGAGCATCACATAAAGACTGCATTGTGAAGAGACGTTGAATCAGCCAAGGCTAAAAAAACTGAGTGAGCTCAAGTTCAACAACTTTACATCAGAATGCACACACACACACACACACACACACACACATTTATATATATATATATATATATATACACACATATGTCTACCCCATGCTGCTCCTGATGGCTGAACTGGCAGTATGAAAGACGTGTGATGGAAAATGCTCTGCACATAGATGTGCTGTATGAATGTGTGAGTGAATGGTTAAATGGCAAAACTATAGTGTAAAGCAGCTTTTAATGGTCATCGAGACTAGAAAAGCACTATACAGACCATTTACCGTTTACACTCAGGAGCAGTTTGAAGTTAAGTGTTTCACCTGAGGGCACACTGGGATGTAGACCAGAGAAGCTGAAGGATCAAACCCTTGACCTTGTGGTTTGAAGATGACCCCCTCTACCTACTTATCCATAGACACCACTATTTATTCATTTATTTATTTATGATTTACTCAGACATCCATTTGTTGTATTTTTTAATGATCTTATTTTAGGAGAAATGGATGAACGAACATAAAAAAATGACTTCAATTGACAACACGTTCATTCAAATCAAGTTAGTCATAGGACCACAATTCCACATATCTTGCACTTGAATTAACTTAATTTGTGTGTTGCCAGTTGCTTTTTTTCCAATTTTTGTTAATTTTTTGTGCGCAACCATTTTTTTTTCATTAGACATGAATATATTAGAATAGAAAAAAATACAATTGTATTGTCCTGGTGGAGCACGAAAGGTTGCTTTGGTCTCACCATGAGATATATGCCTATACATGATTAAGAATCATAAATATACAACAACTTAAACAATTGATTAAAAGTCTATGAACACTTTTCCACCTCAAATGGAGAACATTTATTCAATAATTTACCATTATTAAATACATATTTGGATTTCTGTATTATTTTCCCCCTCCTCTCTTATTCTTCTCACTTCTTTGTCTCCCTGTCACTGTATTCTGCCCTTGTACAACCCCCTCTTCCTCTTTATCCCACTTTATCCCGCCTCAGGTCTATTCACCGTATCTTTCCGTCACTTCTCTTTCTTTTCTCTAAATCCCACTCCTTCTCCTCACTACTGTAGTCTTCTCTTTGTGTACCTGACTCTGAGCATGTTGAAACCCGGCACTACGGGGGCTTAACTTTAATTGATGCATCGGATAGAAGGGAGAGAGGAAGTGAAGGGAAGCGAGGGATGGCTCTGGGCTGACAAGGTTAATTCTGTTTTTCCTAGCTCCTTGTCACCTGGCAGCAATTAAACCTGTGACATCACTCCCAAGGGAATGAGACACACCGGTGGAAGGGTGAGAGGGAGGAGAGAGTGAAAGGGAGAGATTGATCCCATGAAGCATGTTCAAAGGCAATCACAGACAAAAGAGGGAGACAACTGCGTGAAGCCAATGAGATCAATCAGTGTGGTGTGGATGCTATGGAATAATGGAGTATTGACATTCAAGAGGATTACAGTTGTGCTAATACTCTCTTTCAGGCAGCACCTCCATGGAAAAATGCATGCTAATTATATATAAATAAGGAAATCAGAGAAATAATTCATCTGGTATTGAAATGTACTTTTGTTCTTTTATATAATGACCATCATCATTAATATCCTTAATAATTGTATTGTTTTCTTTCTGTGGGTTTAGCTGCTGATTTAGATTTCATGTGATGCATGCACCTCATGAGAGTTTTTTTTGTTTGTTTTTAATCAATTCCTTGTTATTTGTTCCATTTTGTATGCAATAAAGAGAGAAATTAAGTTTGGTTTTTACTTTCTGTAACATTTATGTCATAAAAAAACAAAAACAAAAACAATATGTTTTCATT
Organism: Solea solea; assembly: GCF_958295425.1. Lineage (NCBI taxonomy): Eukaryota > Metazoa > Chordata > Actinopteri > Pleuronectiformes > Soleidae > Solea > Solea solea. The sequence goes on from NC_081135.1 coordinate 12,652,522, forward strand.
ATGTGCCACTTTTGACATTTTTTAAACTAACTCACTATTCTAACCCGGGCCACACGGTGGAGTAGTGGTTAGCACTCTCGCCTTGCAGCGAGAAGACCCAGGTTCGAGCCCCGGTTGGAACAAGGGCCTCTCTGCATGGAGTTTGCATGTTCTCCCCGTGTGTGCGTGGGTTCTCTCCGGGTTCTCCGGCTTCCTCCCACAGTCCAAAAACATGCAATGTGGGGATTAGGTAAATTGGACACTCTAAATTGACCATAGGAGTGAGTTGTTTGTCTCTATCTGTGTGTGGCCCTGCGATGGACTGGCGAACTCTCCAGGGTGTACCCCGCCTATCGCCCGATGTAGCTGAGATTGGCACAGCACCCCCCGCGACCCTCTAGCAGAGGATAAAGCGGTAGATGATGACTATTCTAACCCACCCTCACTCATATGTTTCATTTTCGTAATATTATTTTTCTTTTATTGTGTGTGTGAAACAAAAAATAAAATATCATGTATTAAAATTAAATTAAAGGACACGTTTATAGTGTGTCATATCTTTTTTTTCAAAGTTAGGAAGCCGGATTGATTTGCCTGGGGTATGCTGACTCTCAGTAAATGAAAAATATCAAATATTACTTCTTCCGGACACATTTTTATGCCAAATTGCCATGATTTCATACCACAATAAAAAAAGAACACGCTGATATCAGATCTACATTTAGCTTGTATTTTTTTTCTTGTGCATCTCTCTGCCAGAATGCTCTTTCAAGTCATTTGCACCACTGTGGCTGATCAGAAAATCCCACAGACACAATGTGCAGAAGGCTCAACTTGCATCCCCTCTAATGCCAAAGAGCCAAAGCCAAACTAAGATACAAGGAGACCTCTGACCTCCTGCACACAGTCACACACAGAAACAAATGGCACAAACACATAGATCAATGCCAGATTTAAAGGGAATTAATATTTCTGTTTTGAAAACAGGGCATTTCTTAATTAATAAGTCTATCACTGGAATTTCTGTACTTAGACAAACATTCAACTGTCTTTCAAGACTAAAACTGTACTGGCTGAAGTGGGAACCAAAGCCTGTGAACATCACATGACAGTTTTTTTGTGTACAGAATAAATGTAAATGCGCTGTGATTAAAGTTCCTGTTTATGTTCAACTGCCTTTGTCGCACTTAAACCGTGTATGGGTCAGTGTCTGCTGGAGTTCTGTCCTCTGCCACACACACATATTCTGGCCTATTCATTCTAGCATCAAGTATCAAGCTTCCTGTTCAACAAACATTTAGAGAAGTGACTTGTTTAACAACATGCTGTACTCAAACACTGAGCTGGTTTGGCAGTCCTGCTGTCTGTCTCCTTTCTCTCTCAGTGGTAGTGCAGCCTCACAGTATGGAGTCTGCTCTTCTTTCTCTTCTTCTTCTGGGCTTCATTTCCTCATCTTGCGTAATTTTGAATAAACAGCATTTCTGTGTGTTTTTGCATAAAGGGAAGGGGAACGGTCAACGTTGATAATGCACACTGAGGTGTTTTTTTTTTATCTATTAGTGTTTGTGGAGGAGTTACGCCAACTATGGTTCCATGTGGCATCAAACCATATTTGTAGACACACCTAAATATTCCTTAACCGAAAACTGGAGAGAAACCATTTTCAGACTTTACTCCATAAATCTTGCCTCCACAATTGTAATTTTTCAACATGTGTGTGAAGAAGGAGAGTCTCTGCATTTCCTTTACAGCAGGGGTGTCAAACTCATTTTTGTTCAGGGGCCACATACAGCACAATTTGATCTCAAGTGGGCCTGACCAGTGAAAATAGTAAAATAATAGCATAATAACCTATGAACAACAAGAACTCCTTGCTTTTTTTCTCCTTTGTTTTACATTTAATGAAGATATTTTTACAAAACATGAAATTTCTTGAGAAATATAAGTGCAATTTCAACAATATCGTGCCTAAATGTACCATTTACACATCACAATGGATCTAAAAAGGCACAAACATTTAGTCACAGGTATCTGGAAGAGAAAAATATTGTATTTGACATTACGTTTAGATTGTAATCGTAGTGTGAAATTTTAACAAATTCATCCTGTGGGCCGCATTGGACCCTCTGGCGGGCCGGTTCTGGCCCCCAGCCGTATGTTTGACACCCCTGCTTTACAGGGACCATGTCAGGCTCAAACCAGGGGTGTTTCAGTTCTCATATAAAAAACTAGTGTTTCAAGTAACCGCTGTCTATACTTATACACCTAAAGTTGTATGACACGTAACCATTCAGATTCATTAGGCATGGACAGCCATAAGAGTTTTCATATTTTCAGTTTTTGCAGCTCTTTGGCTCTGCGGGAGTATCAGTGGCCGGTCAGGGGCCCCCACAGTTCTGGACCCCCCCGGCAATAGTCGGCTTTGCTGACCCTTTTGCAACGACCCTGTCTGCAACACTCTGAGCCTTTGATGCACATCCAGCATCAGGAACCAGCCCTTAGACTTCTTACCCAGCATTCATCACTCCTTGGCATTTACCCATTCTTCTGCTTTCAGACACAACTTGAGACAATTGACACTGAAAACCACTGTTGTACTATGGCCCCTAAACACAACAGAGCACCACCCATGAACAACATTCAGGCCGATGCAGGGGTTGGACGAAATGGAAGGGAGAGAGGGAGACAGAATTAGAGAGTGTGTGCATGGGGGGGTGTGTAGATAAGGAATGATTAAAGAGCTTGTGGGCGAGTCAGACATGTTGAGCTGATCCAGCTAACAGTTCACTCATCAGTCTCCTAATGGTCCGACAGTGTGTGTGTGTATTATTTCAACATGGTCCTCCAGATGTTCCAGCATGACCCACCTCCCCCTAAGTTGTCCCTTGTCCCTTTCCTTTGTGGATTTGTTTTCAGTTCATTTTACTATTTTAATAATGATGTTTCTTTTCTTGCTTAAAAGAGACAACAAATATGTTGATCACAAGTTGATGGGTAACTTTCAGGCATGTTCATGAATGGATGGATGAATGGAGGCCTTTCTGTTTGTTGCTTTAAAAAGCCTCTCAATTATCTTTGGACATAAGGTCATGGCCCCCAGGAAGTCATGATTAGATTTTAGTGGCGATCCAGATTAAGGATTTTGTTTTTAGCCTTTAGCCTTGTGTGATCGGGGAGCAAAGTAGGAAGGAAACTTTCTTTCTTACTTTTCTGTCCTCCTTCACAACATCCATGAATCTTCTCTGTGGCCTTCCTCTTTTCAAACAAGAAAAAAAAGGAGGAAATTGCAGGAGAGAAGAAAGAATTAGCTATGTTGTTCAAAGCAAGAGACAGAGAGAACAGGAAGTTGGAGCTGGAGCTAAGTGGGGTCAGATTGTAGAGACTGGGAAAAAGAAGAGAGAAAAAAAATAAAATGGTAGAACTAACTATTTTTTTCTGTGTAAATAACATGAACATGAAGTCAAGTTTATATGGACATCTACTTATACTATTTACAACAGTGCCATGATGAACGTCTAAAATAATGCTATTGTTGCCTTGCCGTGAAGCAAAGACCTCCCGATTCTGAGGACTCCGGGTCGTTTGCATTGACTTCTTAGCGCAATGAAAACAATCATCAGCAGCCTCCTATGCTGAAGGACAAGGAGGGAGGTAGTGCTTCATTCAAGCACCAAACTCGGTTCTCACGTTAAATTAATCTGAGTGAAGACAGTAAACGTGAACTGGTGACATGCGCCGCAGAGAATCAACTGCTTTGTCTCTGAATTCCGGATGACATGGTAAATGTCCTGGATGCTGAGTGATTTTCAAAAAGTCTCACACTTTCCCCTGTGGACCAGACTGCTTGTATGAATGAGTGTGTTTGCTTTCATCAGTCATGTGTTTACTTGTCTGTGACCTGCTCCCATCCAAGTGTGTAAATGTTGCTGTTTTTTTCCGAGCATGTGTACAAGGACATAACCAGACGTGTTCTGCTCCGGTGGTTCTCTGATGTAGTGTCACACTATATTCTGCTTGTTTGCTGCAAAAGGCAGTGACTGTTTTTAACATTTGAAGCTCTGGTTTATTGCAGAGCTGATTGTGGAATCTATGTGTGTGTGTGTGTCTTTTCAGTCACTTTACTTTTTAACCAGTGGTTTGCAAACTTTGTGGCACTTCATGCAGTCTTGAGAAAGAAGGAGTTAAAGAAAGTTTGTTTTTTTCTTGTCCAGCCCTATCAACATAAACTATTTAAAGCCATTCTTGTCTTTTCTTGCTTGCTGGAAATCCAATGTTCGACAGATATAGATATTAAAATTATATCTGGTGTAGGGCGGCCAGATCCCAACACAGCAAATGAGGGACAGAGACATTATATGTGATACAATGTGTGAACACACACTATAATTTAAAGTATAACAACATATAAGAGATTAATAAGTAAATAAGTATTTCTAATTGTGACTGCAGCTTTTGTGCAACCACACGACACAAGAAGAAACTTCTGCTGGCCTGATTTTTTTGTTGGAGCTGCATTTTCTTTTCTTTGCAAATGTATTTTTCCTCAAATGTTTTTCAAACAATATGTCGTGTTTGTGACTGACTCAAACTCATTACAAGAGGGAGGCAGTGCCCTGTGTTTAACATCTTGATTGACATCAGACAAGCATCTCTGTAGTGACAGCCTGCCTCCTTTTTTACACAGCCACTGGATCAGATGAACACTTTTCGAAAAGCATGACTTTGCCGACTGCAGCACAAACTCTCAACCTGCCGTGAGGATTTGCGGACGCTCAGGCTCTGTCAGGTGGAGACACTGCAATATGACACTCTGAAATGTATTATATTATCACGGTGTTTCAAAAATGTCTACAGGGACAAACATGAATTATTCTGTGACAAACAATACCGATACACCACATAGTAAGTCTGATCATATGAAGATCAGAGAGGGCATTGAAGAAGAAACTGATCCTGTGGGCGAACACTCTGTGAGTGCGTGTGTGAGAAACACATGTTCTCTAGTCTTACTTTGAGCATAAATGACTATATGAATATTTGCTTTATGTAACACAGCGATGTCAATAGACACACAGCTGCTGAAGTGAACACATGGACATACGTCAGTCTACAATGTTTTAAATGCTCCTAAATAAAGTTACGGAATAATTTGTATGTTGAATGTTGAGTAGAACATTGTCTTTATCCATTTGAAAACATATGATAATGAAGTAACTTTCAGTGCCTTTTATCAGAATAGACAGGTGAAGCACAGGTCAACCACTGGACTCAGTGAGTAATTTGTGTGTAAATGGATGACGACGTGTGACATTGACAAATGTATAGATTGTTGAACTGATCTGTAAATTCAGCTCACATGGATAAGTCATGTCTAAACGTACGTTATATTAGAAAAAAAACAACACAGGATCAACAATTAATGCACAGCCAGTATTTTATTTTCCTCCTTTGCTACCACATTTGCCATTGTTCTTCAGGAAGAAGGCAGGTGTTTTATAGACATTTATATATTCATTTGGATTGGGTGTATGAAGAAAGGGTATGCAGGACAGGTTTTATAAATCTGAGAATTGAATTGCATACGTGCTTTTCAAATTTTGTGGGTACGCCATCTTCCAGGATGAAAGCTGCGCACTCTTTTTACGAGGCTCCTGGTCACCCTAAGCTGGTGGTTAGTTAATTTCACTGTCACACTATAATCTACATAATTATGATGTTGTCCGAGGGAACTTTATACACATATATTTAATTCTTTCTTTATGTTCATATCTCATTTGTTTAAATACACTGGTTTCTATGTGACAGTCATCTAACAATGATTGCACTATTGTTAGCTTGATTTTACTCTGTGTCGATAACTTCACTATAAAATACTACAGAGTTTTATCCTAGTTATTTGAATTGATTTGTTGAGTCAAATTGCTGTTGTCTTACCAAAATCAGTGTGCTCCTTTAAGAAAATGCAGTTTCATTGCAGTCACCCTGGAATAAAAAAAAAGAATAACCTGTGGTCGCCTCTTTAAATAAATATAATAGTCTGCAAACCCAGTGAAACATGCCATCCTCTTTCTGGTTCATTCTAATAAAAGTTTGTCTGCAGTGGACATGGGGTAATTAGAGAATTATGAAAGGCTGAGGTGACAGTGACCTCATTACACTGAGGAAGATCAAACTAACGACCTGTGACTGATGAAGGTCTCCACGTCTGCCCTCCAAGCGTTTCAGCACTGACTTAGACAGATTGATGCAGAGATGGAAAAAATGGCCGCAACTAGCCGCCCACAGATGACATTATTCATGCCTTAAAAATAAACACTGCCCATGCCATACGGTTTAACGGGATTCAGACCTGTCACATTCTGGAAGCTGCACATCAGCAGCATAGACACAGGCTCATGTCAGCACTTTGCCCTGTTTTTCTAAAAATACAAAGCAGAAAACGATGTCTTGGAATACACAGCAGGAACACTAATGATTATGTTTGTTTCTTTTTACATTTTTAACTGTTAACTTCTTATATTGAAACCATGCATCTAGAGACACCACTCTTTAGTGCAACCATACAGGAGGTATATCATGGTAAATGATAATTATAAATGATGCCCACTCAAAGCTGCTTCAAACCCACACACTTCAGTTGAAAGATGATTTACTCTGCCACTGAGCTACCGTTGCTGTATATCATGAAGATACATGGCCATTATCACCTCTGGGATTAAAGGATAACCAAACGCCTACTTCTGAAGATAACACTGCCTGATTGTAATGCCAAGAAGTGGGATGAGAGCTGAGGGAGGGTGGGGATCAGTGCAGAGGGCGTGGTCTGGTAGTGAAATTTGACACAGCAAGTCACAGCTGTGTGAGCTGTGCTCAGTGAGACGAGCCTCTCAATTGTTCACAACGCTCAAGTGGTAGAGAAAGATGACGAAGCGACACTTTTGGTGTTTATAAAAGGGAGAAAGGGAGAGGAGTCTGGGACAGTGAGCCTTGCGCTGCTTGGGCAAGAGGGTGACAAGTGCATACCATTGTAGCAAGAGTGGGCTAAGAAAGCCAGTGGCAGAATTTGAATGCATTAGCTGGTGTTTGACCAGAGAGGTAGACACACAGATTGTACGTGAAAGATACACCCTTTGTCCCTAAACCCACCTTCAAACCTCTGCAGTTTCCTCCTCATCCACACCTCCAAATCTCCTCCTACTGGCTATGCCCTCCCTTACACAGTCCCACAGTACACTGAGAAACCACTTGGGTATACAAATCACTTTTCCCTTTCATCAAATGTTGTCTTCAGGAAAAGAGAGTAAAATCGTTATGGTGTTTTTTAAATAAAACTCTCCTTGTGTTATTTTGTTTGAGGACCATCAACACGATTTTGTATTGATGCCGTTTGTTCTTTTTGTCTGCATAAATGGATCCTTCGCCAACCAGCTTCCTTCAAGTCTTGAAGGCTTGAATCCATTCAGTTTCCTGCAGGAAATCTTTTTGGAGAAAAACAACGAGAAGTTTTCAGGTGAATCTTCTCACTAATTATCAACCTTTACCTATTTCATACTACACGTTTTTCCTGATGCATTTGCCTCCTAGCTGCAACCAGACATTTCATATTTCACATAACGTTCCAATTGTATAACAAATATTCTACTCCTGTCAAGAAGAAATAAACAGCCTACATTTTTGAAGTATGTGCATGGGGAAGCATTTTTGTAGGTTTTGTGTTTCCTGATATCCGATCCAGTGATTTTGACCTGTATGAGATGGAATGAGTATGGTATCTGCTCCTCACTACAAAGCTAGCCTTCCTTATGCCAGCTCATGGCAAGTCCCGGGTTCCTGTAAATAAACAATGCATTCTTAATGAGCATATGTTGCCATTATACATATCTGCAAAGCAAAGACCCTCATGACTTACTTACTTGTAAGTTTGATTATTATTGTGTAGGCACAATAAGCACCTGGTTAATGCTAGATCATGTTTTCTCCATAGTGTCAACATCAACACACAATTTTTTTCTGAAATACACTCCTGATCAAAATTTTAAGACCAGTTGAAAAATTGCAAGGATTTATATTTTGCACTGTTGGATCTTAAGAATGTTCTAAGTAGTGCCTCAAAATGCAAAAAGAAGAAATGGGAGTGAGACAAAAAAAAAAAATGAGTAAGCAATTTATTGCAAACAACCATTAAACTGAAATAGGCTGTTCATCAGCTGATCAAAAGTGTAAGACCACAGCCTTCAAAAGCCTGCAAAAATGTGGATTCAGTGCCATTTTCTGTCAGGTATCTGTCAGTAAGACAGTCATTTTAAACTTCTTAAAATATCCTGAGGGTTATGGAACAAAAAAGTCAAGTGGTAGACCCCAAAGAATTTCACTGGCCCTGAGCCAGAGGATCCAAATGGCTGTCCGTCAAGACACGGGACGATCCTCGGCCCGAATGAAGCTTGTCACTGGTGCCAACTGCAGTCCCATAACCATTAGACGGCATCTGCGAGAGAAGGGTTTAAGACCAAAAAACGTCTTTAAAATGACTGTCTTACTGCGTCCAACCTCAGCAGCAATGGCATGCTGCGAGAGGCCTTGCTGATGCAGCTCAACAATCCGACCGCATTCAAAGAGAAAAAACTTTTTTGCCTTTGCCATCAGGAGGTCATGACAGTGTGGATACCTGACAGAAAATGGCACCGAATCCACAAGACTTAGGCTTTTAAAGGCTGTGGTCTTAAACTTTTGATCAGCTGATGAACAGCCTATTTCAGTTTAATGGTTGTTTGCAATACCTTGCTTACTCCAATTTCTTTTTTGTCTCAATCCCATTTCTTCTTTTTGCATTTTGAAGCACTATAGAACCTTCTTAAGATCCAACAGTGCAAAGTGTAAATTATTTTAATTTTTTAACTCGCCTTAAAATTGTGTGTATTATTGTAAATAATATTCTTGTGTCCTCATAACACTAACAATCTGCTAGAAATCCTCCACTTTGCCAACCTACTTAGATTATAACAATGTTACAGAGCTGTAACATAAAGCATAGTAATAGTTTGCATACTTTTCTGCTGTAATTAATTGTTTTGGGGGGTTATGTTGAACTTTATTGAAAATACACAGTAAAAGGTCTGAATGATGGAAGAGAGACAAAATGAACTCTATGGCTGTGGATCAGTGATAACAAATTGTTTTTCAACTGGAAGGTTGTGTGTTAGATCCCTGGGCAAGACACTTAATCCCAAGTTGCTCCAGATGGCTTTATGGTATGATAGATGCACTGTTTGAATGTTTACATGAATGGGTGAAAACTGTAGCGTAAAAGCAGCTTTGAGTGACCATCAAAACAAGAAAAAGGTTATAAGTTTAGTTGTTTTGGAGTGTCCAAACCAAAACTACCAAACCTAGCACAAAAGTAAGGACATCTGTGTTTGGTCAATTATTTTCTTTGTTGTACAAATGCTTCTTGGCAATGAATCTTATATCGTTGGAAAGCCTGTTTATTTTCCTTTTAAATTGTGCCACATTGTAAGGAATTTGTGGGATGAGCAGCAGATTTGAGTATGTGCGTTGTGCCCATGAAAATCTTGCCAAATCTTCTCTGCCATTACCAAACAGCTTATTCTGCTACTGACTCGTGTTTGTTGTTGTTCATTGGATTGGATGATTGAAGTCTGAAGAACTAAGACATATTGGCAATTTAACAATTTATTAATTTAACAAACACTAGCATGTGGGAGAACCATACACAGCCACAATAGCCTGGCACCTCCTCCTCATGCTGGTCACCAGCTTGGTCACACTGCTGTGGGATCCCACACATCCCCCATTCTTCAACTTCTTTCAAGTCAGCCAATGTGGTTGTGTTGGTCACTCTGGCACGAACAGCACGCCCTAGTTTATCCCACAAATTTTCAATGTGGCTGAGGTCAGGACTGTAGGTCATCCTTTTCCAAATGTTGGAGGTAGTCTCTGATAAACCCCACTCTGTGGAGGCAGTTCTGTCCAGGACTGTGGAGATATGAGATTGCCACTAGTTGCAGAATCTCATCTCGATATTTATCTGCATTGAGATTGCCTGCAGTGGTGACAAGTCTGTTACCCTATCAGTGCAGCAATCAGCAGTGTTCCCCGCGTCTTCTCCACACTTTGACTCTAGGATCCAACTGCCGTAGGCAGAATCTGGACTAATCGCTGAACATAATGTTCCTCCACATGTTCTGGATCCAGGGCACATGTTGCCAACACCAGTGCAATTCAAACAAGAGTCAGTAGCAGAATAAGCTGTTTGGCAATGGGCACAACCCACATACTCAACTCTGCTGCTCATCCAACAAATGCATTTTCTTAACAAATGTGGTACCAATTAAAAGGGAAATAAACAGGCTTTCCAACGATATAATATTTATTGCCAAGAGGCATTGTTACAACAAAGAAATCATCAACCAAACCCAAATTTCCTTACATTTTGTGCTAAGTTTAGATGCCAGACCATTGTTTCTCTAAATGTTGAACCAGACCTTTATAATAACATATCACATCATGTCTCTAAACATTGCCGTGCTGTCACCCACACCAGGCTCAACATTTGATCCAACTGTTTTCAAGGAAGGAGATTTAATGGATAGAAGGATAAAAGGCAATTTCAGGCAGAGGAATTTATTGTAAGATAAAAAAAGAAGAGGAGAAATGAAAGAGTGGGTCGAAGAAATAACAGTAAAGGTAACATAAATGGAAGTAGAAACTTTCCACCAAAGCTGCAAAACATAAATGTCAAGGCACAAAACACGCAGACACAAACGCACCTCATCAGATTCAAAGGCCGAGAGTGTAATGGAGATGGAGCAGCAAAAAAAAAAGGTTCCAGGAATTTAGAGCACAAAGACTCAGTCATGCTGAAAACGGCGATGGAGAACAGGTCATCCGTCAAACATAGGCGAAAGAGCGAGGGCCCACAATCCGATCAAGAGAAATGAAATTACAGAATCCCAAAGTACCAGTAATTTATGGGAGAAGGTCAAATGAAATGCACACTTACAGAAACACACGAATGCACACAGCCGTCTGAATGCCAAAAACAACAGTCTTGACTGGAAAAGTCTTGAGGGTACAATGATCCTGCACTTCTCAATATGCATGTCTCTACAGAAAACTCTAGATTGTACAACAGGAATGACACTGTTAGTGTCGACGATCAAGCCATGTTTTTTTTGTTGTTTTTTTTCAAGGAAGTTGTTTTCTATCTCCACTGTTTGCTCGCTGTGCAAACTCCTAGGTTAGGAAGTCTTGACCTCAGTAAATTGCCTCGAGATAACAATGAAAGTTGTGTTACAGCACTATAAACATAAAACTGGATCTAACTTAAACAGGATAAGCCCTAATTGTTTAATTAATCTCTCCAGTGGGAATAAAGGGGTTTTGTGAAAAATTTAAACTCTTGGTTGGCCACGTCATAAAATTGAATCCGTTTCAACAATAAATATCAGTGTTATGTCCATTTTGACTCACTATAAAACAACAGACAAGTGTATTCAACCGCACAGTAGTTGTTGGTCATGTGGTCAAAATTCACCACAGTTTAACTCGACATTAAAACAAGCTGTGGATTTTCCTCACCACAGGAAGCTGATATTCAATTCGCTGCCCATTCTCACACAGAATGACACGACCACTACAATGTCAATGTCATTTTTGTTCTGGGTGATTACAACTTATAACTTCTTATGACTCTCCTGCACTCATCACTGTACTCTGTATGAGTAAATAGTTCAATTTTTGAAATGACTAAAGTCAGTGTATTTCTATAGCACATTTGAAAACAAACAAAAAGAGAGGCCACCAATAATTTGCTGTGTCAGAGTATAACAAAGACAATGTTTGTTACAGAAGGCAAACTTCCTGTAACCAGGAGGGGGCACAATGACCAGTTTTGCATGTTATCATTATGGAATGACTGGCCTTAAAAAAGAATATTAAAAATAATAGAGATGTGGCTGAAGCCTGCTTTGTACGGGCACTGTACAAATCCCACCAACGACCGAAATGAGCATTAAGGACCAGTGGCACTGTCCTAACCATCTAAAAGGGTAGGTTGTCCAAGTAATATAGTTTTTATTTTAAAGGTTTAGAAAGTTAACTCCATCCATGTTTGCACATCATTGAGACAAATAGAAGCCGAGCTGTTTGACTGTATGGGTTTATATATCTTAAACTCATCCGCTAAACTCATCCGCTAAACAACGACAGCAGACCCCAGTGGAAGTATACACAGTGAGAAAAGGACTGGATCCAAGATGGAGCCCTGAGGCACAGTGGAAAAGTAGCCAAGAAATGAAATGGTGAGTGAAATGAGAAGCTCCTGTTTGATAAATAAGGCCTTGATCGTTTAAGGGTTGTGCCTCTAATACCCACATACATCTCAAGAAGAGATTGAGGACCAGGCTCCTACAAGTGCCTGTACAGAACTATCAGGAGACACACAGGTTTTCACCTTCACTGACCTCCAGGCAATGTCATTGTTAATACAAACTTTTTTCTTAGTTCGCTAAACATGATACAGATATTTGCGGGAAAAGGATTAGGGCCACGGAGGAAACAATTCTGACTTTATTCTCAGAATTCTGAGGTTAAAGTCAGAAGTTTAAGGTTAAAGTCAAAATTCTGACTTTAAAGTCAGAATGTCCGATCACTTCATTTATATTATGGTGAAGGGTTTTATGCCGATTACGCAATCTTTTATATCTTTAAATCATGACAACTTGTTGAGAGCTATTGAATAAGCGAATGAACCTGCAGATAGTACATGAGAACACACACAGTCTAAAATATAAACCAGTCAACTGTAGCTATTCAAGTGACAGCAGTGAGGTTAGTTGTGATTTTAAACCTTTGTCTCATGCATAATGATGGACGTCTGGTCCACAACAATGGATCTAACCAAGCAGGTTTATGTCGTGGGTGTTTAATTAGCTGCCTGCTTTGTTTTCAGGGCTGACCAAAATGGTATCCTGCGGGGTTTAATGACACTGCTGTCACGAGTAAAGCTTCATCATCATATTTTCACCCTCCAGTTCACATTTTCTCTAAATTCTTTTTCTCAGCATTTATCATTTTCAACCTCCACAGGCAGATGCTTCTTTCACCATGCCTCCTTTTTTATATTTAACAGTGCATGAGGCTATCTTGTTAATTGTGATATTGCTGACAGGTTTTGTGTAGAGTCATTATTCATAACAGCAAGAAATCTATCTCCCCTACCTTCCCTTATCATTTTTTTTTTGTATATCGTCTCTCAGTGGAATAAGTGTTGAACATAGACAAGTACAGAACTGTCCAGGGGGTTCTCAGTGCTTTGCAAAATAAGAAATAACAAAAAGAGAAAAAAGAAAAAGCCTTGTCAAAGAAGAAACACTACTGTGCCATCTGAATAATACAGACATACATGACAAAATGAATAATGGACCAGTATCATTCTCACATGGTATAACATCATTTTTGCCTCTCTGCAAGCTCTGGCATGTATGATTGCAAAAATCAGTGCGTAAGGTGAGAATGGAGAGGCTATAGACTAGGGGCCACCAACTATATTTGTCAAAAGGTCAGACACTTTGGGGGCCGGACATTCAAATAAAATTAAACAAAAATTACATTTAATAATTTATTGTAGTTTTGGCAATGTAACCCTTCTTTTTGAGAAGTCTGTTGTGAAGCAAGGGCATGTGAAAATAATAACAGCATGTAAAACAAATGTTAAAGGAGTGCAGCAAGTGTGTCCTCATTTCTGAATATCAACAAAGTAAAATCCACATTGGTATTTGCTTCGTTATTACACTATCCAACGGCAGTATGCACAAGGTTATTTATTTGAAGGGTATTTTTCATGAATAAATGAAGTAATCATGGCCGCTGTTGTTAGTGTGTGTTCATTGGTGCTGTGGGCCAACCCATGACACCAACCCATATAAAAGAAGCAAGCAGTGGAAACATTTTCTTATGTGATAAATGAAATATTGCCAAATGTTTTGATTGAAAATGTTTGAACCACTGCCCTGCTAATATGTATTCATCACAGTTTTGATCGAAACCCCAACAAAGCTTAGATTGTTACTGAATCCTCAGGAAGCAGGCCATTAAAGGGGACATATTATGCAAAATCAACTTTTTAATCATTTTAATACTTATATTTGGGACTCTGGAGGCCCTACCAGTCACCAAAGTGTGGAAAAAGAATACTCAGTCATGTTTTTGTGGTCCCCCTTGGTGTAAGTATAGGCGATAAAACACGCAATGATGAATTCCCTGCACTTATGACGGCAGCATGCACATTTGTTGTTACCACCCCAAATATTTAAGAAAAGGTCACATAGAGCTCATAACTGACCATTCTGACACGTCCTAATTAAAAATATTTGTTCAGTACGTCCTCCATGACCGGAGCACAGACTGATACAGTCACATACAGCGGCAGTTTGTGCAGCTCGCCGCTTGCCGCTGGCGATCAGCGCTGCTGTCCCTAAGTGTTTTTAACTGATTTAGTAAGTTTGGCACTGTTCGGTTTGATCCTTGTGTCGGACTGGAGCGAAGAGGAATGGAGCAGAGGGAACAGGAGCTGAGCGAGTGAGTGCAGTAAATGGACAAATCAGAAACCCCCTGAAAGAAGTGGGTGTGTGTTTGCCTGTGTCTCATTTGCATATAAAGGGACCATGCACAAAACCTACGTTCTGAAAGGGGAGGTTTTGGGAGGGTTATTGAACTGCTATGGTGCTTTATCCTTATGGTATTTTGACCAAAGCATGTCACAGACATGTTCATTAGGACACCAGGGAACTATTTTAACTTGTGGAAATAGGGTATAATATGTCTCCTTTAAATTAGCATGATAGAGTGACAAAAATGGCTCCCTCCAAAATCAACAAAAAAAGCAACAAAATCCAATCTCCCAAGATCGTACATCTTTCATACTTGCCTCCTGGGTGTGTCCCTTTGGAAATGTTCACAAGAAGACTCAGAAGAAGCTAGACACAAGAGTCGATTTTGAATGGTATGGAGTACGAAAACTAACCTCAAATAAACAGAAGATGGATGTATGAGGTATGAATACCCAGTTGCACATATGGTAATTTGTCTGTGTCAAAATAGAGATTAATCAGCAAACTCTACAGTCTCCCTCAGCTGTATGAGCCCACAGCTCACTTCTGTACAATCGCTCATGCATATTGAACTACCTCACAACCTCAGCAAACCAATGGTGTCAGGGGAAAAAAATAAAATAAAACATTTTATACTGACACAACGCAAAAACAGCTCAAAAGAGCAGTATTACTGATTTAGCATCAAGCTTAACTGCCCAAATATGATTCTCACATTTGTCAGGTCAGCAGACTGATCCAAGTCCCTTTGGTTGTGTACATGAAGCAGTTATTTCTAACAAGAGATCTCTGCCCTTTTCCCTCCTATTTTCTCCAGTTGCTCTGGAACCTCACCACGTTTTAAGGAGTAATTCCCACGGTTTGAGTTTAGTATAAGAGACCCGACTCTTCTCAAAATATTTGTCAGATTGTTGTATTTATCCAGAGTTTTCGAAGTGTTGGAGCCTTTTGATTCTTCTACAAATCTCATATTTGTTCTTGTTTTTTACAATCTCGTGGCAGATCAGATTTGTTTCTATACAGGTCAGCCTACTCAGCACCAATTGTACCCAGACTCACCCTCATCTTCCTGTCACTCTTGAGACATCTTTTTTTTTATTTTTGTGTCAGGTAATTCAATAAATTCCTATTGAAATTCCACATAAATCCACCTCATCCATCTGTTTCTGCATTCTGGGTCCAATATGTCGGTTTACACTCATTTTAGCTTGTTGTAGAGTTTTGACTGCATGAAAAATGTGTGTTCTTATTTTTACAAGAACAGTAATTTTGTGCTATTCCTTATTGTCTTAATATTATGTGTGAATCCCAAACAATCCAGTCTGTGACCAGCCCAAGTCACCGAGTACATGTTCTCACTGTGAACATGAGAGCAGCTGGATAGCCATTCTGTGCCAAACACACAGAGGGAAGATTTTATTCCACTCATTAATGAGATCCGTTTTTTAATGACTCAAACGAAATCTTGTCTTGTGAATTGTACTTGTAAATATTAACGCTGCATTGATCATTGCAAATAACTTTAATGTAACTGTGTGAATCAAGATGAAATCAAATCAAACACCTGTGTCCGCAATTTCCCTATAGATATAAACAACACTGTGAAACGTGTACACATATATATATAACAATATTTTCAGTTAGCTGGGGAGGCATTCGTCAACACTTGCAATCCAACAAACAGCATTCAAACAAGCATAAGAAAATATAACTAAGGAAATGTGTGATCATGGAATAGTGATATGAGCGCTCAATTTTGAAAATCTACAAAAAATGGGCAGGGAGTTATCAGTGAGTGGGGAGGGGAAGGAGGGGTGATTGAGCACCGCAGGGGGCGTGATGATTGAGTGACAGCATTTCCGGTGGCAGCTTACAGCTGCATTCATTGTGAGACACATGTGTTTCAATAAGATCACACGCTCACCCATGACATTTCTCACGCTGATAAGAGATAAACGTCACGCACATAAATGAGTAAGTAATCTATGAACAGTGATGCAAAGGCAGATTGCTCTGCGTAGTTCATAAATACAGCTGTCTTCAACTATCAACCAATCAGAAAATGGCCCTCACTGTTGCGGGATAAACTGCTGGTGTCTCACGTCCGCCCGCTTCCACACAGCTGGACAGCTAGAGTCGCGAGACTAGGTGTTTTTGGGGTTCTTCTCGCATGGAAATACACTGTAAATATTACAAACACAACTAATGCAGCAGTATTTCTACTGACCGAATAAACAGGAGGAGGAGGAGAGGATTCTTTCTGTGATGTAGTTAAGTGATATACGATGTGGTGTCTACTAGATAACCGTATAGACTAGTTTTAACCTGAAAAAAAAAGTGGTTTAGGGGTTTAGTTACTCTTGAAGTACAGGTTGGAAGTTGCAGCAGCAAGTGTAAGAGGTGGAAGGAAGCATGGAGTTGTCCATCACCACACTACACTGGCAGATTGAACAGGCAATTGTTGGTTAATCAATATACTGTGACATTCCATGTAAAATTGTGAGTTGTGCTTTTAATTTTTTTTGGAAAAAGACAAGAGAAGAGAGAGACTTCACTGCTCATTACAGAGAGCTCCATGAATTGCTCTTTGTGTTGATATAAAAAGACACATGCCCCTGGAATCCTATGCAATAATAGATTTTTCCAGCCCCAAGGGTTTGGAATCAAAAGTGCATCTCTGGTAATTTCAGGCTTATGCCTAAAACAAAAAAGTGATTATCATTTACTAATGGGACTCCCTGATATGGATTATATCCAATTCCAAAACAATAGATACATGGCCTGAGGCTGTTCTGTCTACCAAAGTTTACAGAACAAATCAGTTTTTGAGATATCTTTAGAGAGTAAGTCATATTAAAGAATATACTTCAAGAAAAATGTGGGTTATTAAGGATGTTACTGCTGTACTCTAAGATCATGTTCAAAGCCATAGTACCTACACTCCTCATCACATGGTTCCTCACAAATATATATAGTATATAATCTATGTTAACGATCTGCCTTCATATATAGTGTACATTGGCACCAAAGGTGGTGGGTGAGGCTGAGATTTGAGAAGGCTAATTTATTACCAACATTGTTGAAACAACTTTATTTATGATGCCTTAGTGCCATCATAAATAAAGCTATTTGTTGGTGTTTATTAGCAGAGTATTTATTTACAATAATCACTCAAAATCAACAGGGAGAGTAACAGCTGAGAAAGTTTGGATCACAGGGCATTTTCTTTGTGTCTGTATAATTCAGCACAGCCACAGTTTTGTGTAGAAACAACCATTAAAATAAGTGAGAAAATGAATAACATTAAATTTTATCAGGCAAGCAGTCTATCAGTGCAGCACGGATTTAAAGCACATGCCACACTCACACACAGATGATTTATACTCCAGTCCTTTCACAACAGAAAGGACTGCCTAACATTGGAACTTACAGAAATTCTCCTTTTCTTCCCACTCTAAAATGATAAAAAAATGCATTCAAAGTAGTCAAAACAAATGAATGATATACACTGCAAATGATTCATATGATGGCAGGGCTGCCACCCTATTTAAAACAAGGTCTTACCTAATGCAGTAATAAGGGGTGCTTTGTCTTCTTTGCGTAATCATCCCGATCCCAATGTGAAGCAGGCTCAGTGTTGACAGTCTCTCTTGACACATCGATGTTCTTAACCAGTGTCGTATGTGGTGCGTTGCTGAAAATATATCAAAAATATATAAAGATATAAATATCTTTCACATGTTGCGGTACCAACAGACAATGAGAGGGCTAGTTGGAAAGGTTTCTGATCATTTGGATAATGTCCACATGTAATTTTCCCCTTGATGTTTTCTGTAGAAGTGCATGGGATTTTTCTTTACCATCTCAGTCAGTGCAAGTTTGAAATTAATAAGGAGTAGGCTTGCATATTGCGTGGGCAGGCACTCTGCGTCTCTTGGTTCACATTTTAACACTGCTTCAGCACTTTTTGTGATGGCCGTCAACTGTGAAGAGAACCTTGTTGAGCACTTGTGTGTCCAAAGCAGGAAAATGTAGCTGGTTTTCGTTTAAGCTTTGTGCTGCTGTGCTTGTCTCACAGGTAGACACTCTACCTGGCATGATGGGACAGAGCAACACACATAAACATCGGTCCATGCAATTAATCTGGCCCACACACACGCCGATTGGCATCATGTGATGTTGAGACGCCAAGTCACAGCATCACTCACCCCTCCCCTTAAGCCTGACCCTCCTCATCAAGGCGGGACAGGAAATCAGCAACCACATGAATTTTTCCCGACCGATATTCAACGAAAAGCAATAAGGCTGCATTGTTAGATACCAGTGGGTGATTCTGGCATTACTGTCTCTCATCCTGTGCAGCCACTGCAGGGCCTGGTGGTCAGTCTCAAAGATGAACTCCTTGCCCACCAAGTACTTCAGAGTGTCCAAGGCCCACTTCACTTTCGACAGTAGAGTACCTAGTCTCATGAAGGTACAACTTCTGGCTGATGTACTGCAAAGTCCTCGTCCTCACCCAGGAGCAACACTGCTCCTAGGCTGACTCCTGAAGAATCTGTCTGGACGACAAACAAAATCAGGGCTTTGCAGCAAGAGACCCTGACACATGCTCTCCTTCAGCTCCTGGAAGGCAAACTCACAGGTCTCTGTCCAACAGTCCTTGTTAGGAGCGTTCTTCCATGTCCATCAGCACTGCAGCCCTGTTCAAAAAGTCTGGTATGAAGTGTCGGTACCAACCGACTAACCACCAGAACGGACACCCTTCTTGGTGGTGGGGGTATGACAGCTCCTGATGCCCTCCAACTTACTGACCTGGGGTTTGATGATACCACCTCCTAGGACAGGTAACATAACTCAGAATTGCCCAAGTGACACTTGGAGGCATTGACCACCAGACCAGCCTGGCGGATGTGGTTGAAGATGTCCCTCAAATGACTCAAATACTGCTCCCAGGTGGCGCTGTAGATCACCACATCATCGAAATAGGCTGCTGCATAAGCCTCCGCCCCCTCAACACCTGATCCATCAGGCACTGAAAGGTTGCAGCCACCCCATGCAACCCAAACGGCATTGCAGTGAAGTAGAATCATCCAGAATGGGTTCTAAAAGCAGTTACTTCCTGAACCTCTGGTGCCAGGGGTACCTGCCAGTATCCCTTACACAGGCCCAGTGTGTTCAGGTACCTGGCCATACCCAGCCTCTCCACAATGTCATCAACCCGAGCAATACGGTAGGGATCAAGGATGAGATGCCGTTCAGCTTGCTGAAGTCCACACAGAAGCAGAGGCTTCTGTCCTTCTTTGGCCTTAAGACAACTGGGCTGCACCACTCACTGCAGAATGCGATGATAATGCCAGACTCCAGCATGGTCTGCACCTCCTGCTTGAACACTGGGATCAGCTTGGTCGGCACCCTGTAGCAGGTCTGGCGAATAGGCCCTGGTGAAGTCAACTGAATGCTGCGTCTGCTGTGTCAGGGAAGTACGGCAGCACTGACGACAGCAGCAACAACACAGAGCGTCTTGTGACGGAATCTGACCCACCAACATCGCATATCGTGGTCGGCGTCACATGATGTTGAGACGCCAAGTCACAGCATCACATACTGACAGTTCCGACAAATTAGACATCAGGGCCTTCAGTGTGTTTTTTTTTACAACAGATAAATTTTTCCTCCTTCAAGTCCATCTAGTGTTGCTCAGTGCTTTAAACTCATGATGGGGGCCTGGTTGGCTGAAGACGGTATACAGACTATCAAGGGTGCAGAAAAATATATATCATAAAACACCTCTACGTCTTCCCTTTCAGAGCGATAAACAAATCCAAGATGTCTCTCTTTTATTTCCAGCCTCTCAGTATATCTCACACAGACAGTAATTTGTTCTTGTTTAAAAGAATAACATTTTAGCCTTAAACTGAAAGCTGCTTTCCGCTTTGAATACAATCTGCATAGCTCCAAAAAGATTCCACAATTTGCCGACCCCTCTTTCTCATCATGCCTTGCTTGCCAACACTGTCAGCCTCTTTGCTATACTCTATGAAGTTGAATGTTTTTAAGTACTCTGGCAAAAATGGACGTCTTTGTTTTCCAAAAATCGTTTTTTGGCATGATGGGCTTTGATGGATGTCTTTTTCTCCCAAGTATCCTGAAGTTCGGCTTACTGTGTTTCAGGTGGTTCACATGGCTAACAGCAGCATCCTCACCAATACAATATGTGTAGCGGTCAAAGCCAAACAGGAAGTGAAAATATATTAAATAGCCACTTGGGGGGTGATTCTGTTGGTCACATAAAGAACTCAGTTTGTTCCCATTTGGAGGAAAATAGACGTTACTTACACAAGTGTAAGTGACAGCTGGTATCGTCCAATAGGTGTCAGGTTGCAATGCGTCAACATGGTACTGAACAAATCACATTTCTGGAGGCTTCAAAGCATTCATTCAGATTATTATAGGGTGACATCACAACCTATTCCACTTGTTTGTATGTAGCTACAGTATATGGAAGGCCAAGAATGAGAGGTGACAATGTTTGCAGACGTTGTTCTGGTATGTATGCTCATGATCTCTCAGCACTTCCTGACTTTTGTGTGAAACATTGTTGGCTCTGTTACTCTTTTTGTACACAAGTATTTGTGTGTGGAAGTTGGTCTTTCAATGGTAGCCTCCTCAGTCCTAATGTCCATGATATGATCAGTTTTCTATTCAATAAATACCAAGACAAAGCTTAACTTTATCTAAGAATATCACTGCTTATCAGTTTGAGAGATAAACAATCTTGAGATTAAGTACCTGAGAAAATAAACCACACCAAAAATGGCATAAAATTCACACTTTTTAGGTTCATGGTTGGTAAAGTGTTCCCACACTTTAGAAGATTTCGGCCGAACCGTTTTCTCCACCCCCGCCATGTTTCACGTCTAAAATACAAGTTGTCGCTCACTCTATAACTTTCCCACACCTCTTATTCGCTCCACTATTCACACGCACGCAAGGCTCGCTGTGGGAGTGCATGAACTGGCATGAAACTGTTGGCGTATGTAAACAGTTCTGGATCTATTATATAGCTCAGCTCTGAGCTTTTCCAATTGAGCTGAGTGAACCTGAGGAAGCAACAGGAAAAATACAGTGTGCACATAATAAATCTGCTAAAGTGAAGTGCGATGGTTTTTCATTTTTATTTTGTACTTTTGTTCCTGTGACCATCCAGCACTTTTTTTTTTTAACCAAAAAGCGCATTGTCATTTTCAACAGCTGTGCAACATGTACTGTATCTAAAACGTTCTATTACACACCTATTTAATAAACTGCAATAATTAGATAAGATACATATCCAAAGGGCATGAAACACCATCCTCCATAAAACCACTTTATACCAGTACAATATATTTTTCCCCTCAAGTGACCCAGTCCTCCTCTTACATTTTCTCCCACCTCCTCATCCCCATTTGTCTTCTCTTCTTCAAATATGCCTTTGCTTTCTGTGGTGCAGCTGAGTAGTGTAAAAAAAGATGACATAGTGCCACTTATTTAAAGAAATGAATCCTGAATGGAACTCTTTGTTGAATGTCTGCCCTCAAACTAGTTTAATCAAGCCTCCAGATGAATACAATGTCGAAACAGCAGAAATACAATATTTTCTAAAACATATGCACATTGAACCACACAACAATAAGGCAAATCTTTTTTGGCTCATGTAATGTGTGTAATGTGTGAGCAGATTTGACTGGATGGAGATTATCTTGCAATCCAACTATTTAATTAATTAATTAGGAACAATTATTTAAACAAGCATTTAAGCACACTGTCTCTAAAGGTTATTGAACTACCAAAACAAATAACATACACTTAGACATAATTGTATTGAAAAAAGAAGAAGAAGAATGTTTTGTGGATGTGGGACAGACCATAACCAGAATGGAATCTGGCTTGTAACGAGAGGGTTGCCAGTTTCAGTCCCCGCTCATTGTAAGTTGGACACTCTAAAGTTACACTGTAAAAAAAACCTGTTGTTTTTACGGTAAAAAAACTGGCAGCTGTGGTTGCCAGAATTCTACCATAATAAATACGGTCAAACTTTTTCTTGCATCATGGTAAAAGGATATTAGTACTGCTGATTTTATGGTAAAAGTTGGAGAATTTTTCCATATTCTACCATATAAATATTTTGTTTTTCATTGAAAATAACAATGTTTTGCCATATATTTAACATGAAAGTACTGTATAAGTAAAGGATTTCTCCATGAAATTAAATCAAGGTATACTCATTTTGAAAATAGTTGCCACATTTTCAACGTATTAATGCTTGTCTTAACATACAATGACAGCATTGTGTGCAGTTGATTTATGGTGAACAATAGACCATAAACGCAGTCATATCTATCATAAATTTATGTTTTGAATAACTTTTACAAAACATGATCCAAATGTGGAGCAACTTGTAGAATGTAGGAGTGTTGCTCTAGTTTTCACAAAAGAAGGCTGGATGGAGTGCAAAGCTACTGGTTGGCCAAAGGACAGTTGTACCTGCTGAACTGTCCTTTGGCTGTTCAATGCAGAGAAACAAAATAACTTAACCTGTAAGTGATTGAGTGACCCAAATTTGCCACTTTCTGCCCACATGCAAAATGTGGGAACAATATCTTTTCACTTGATATGATCATATGATATATTGATCTTGGTCTACTTTGTTTTATTTGACACTTTATTCCCTTGCTAAACATTTGAAATGTTTGCATGCATTAATTAAAATATTTCATTAGAAATTATCTTAAAGCAACATAGTATGATGTCATGAATAAGGTAATGACACTGATCCCTCCTCCCACAAAAACAATATCTGAAAGAACAGTAAGATAAGATAAATGCCAAAAAGACTACGTCAAAACCCGTAATTATGAAAAACACTAGACCGGTACTACTGGACTTCCACCACTAGGTGTTGTGTGTCACACAGCCAGCAGAGCTTCTGATGATAATACGATATGATACACCTTTATTGTCCCACAATGGGGAAATTCCCAGTATTACAGAAACAAAGAGATAGTCACACAAATAATAATAAATAAAATAATAAATGTAATGAGATCTCATGCATGAGTGTATTGGCACAGTTTTAATTTGATATCCTCTGCAGCACAGCCAGAGTGTTATACTGAATAGCACACACGGTCTGGCACTTATTTCGTTCACAGGCTTATCAAATATATGTAAATCACGAGTTAGATTTATAGGCGTTGTGGGCCTTGGTAAATGTTACTGCTGATATTTGCTTTCAATTAGGATCTCACACAGTGACAAACGCCGGTTTAACTGAATTGCATAAAGTTAAAGCGGTTTAAGCCCGACCGGGAAAAACGGAGAACCAACCCAAGCCTAAAGCATGTTTCACACCGCATTTTTAAAAGCTGCTAACTGAAAATGCGTAAGATAACCTGTTTGTGTGGAATCACTCACCTTTAATGTCCTCACTGAAATGCAGAAACAGGACCAAATTCAAAGACCAAGGAGAACTGGGCCCATCTCAACCTAGCAAAAGAGAAATTAGTTTTTTTTTTTTTTTTTTTTTAAATACAATTTAATCAATTATTTTCGCTAGATCTCTCTCACGTTTATGTCACTTAATGAGTAAAAGTCATTAATAAAGCTGTATAAGGAAGATTGTAGGACATTCAAAGTGTGTGTTACGTGGGTGTCACCATGGGTTCTTATGGCGTAGCCAACTTACCCACTTAGTTATCTGAAGGTGCCATCAGAGGAAACACAGGCCTTCTGCCAGACTAGAGAAAAAACCTGTACATCTTAAATTTGAAAATATTTTTTTACTCTAGCAGTTTTTGATAAAAAATAAAAACTACCTCCAGTGATGACAAAACATTCATCTTAAACATTTCTTGAACTATCCAGGTTAACTAAACTGGTTTAAAAAAGTTTGATCACACTCAGTAGAGTAGAGTCTATATCCACTTGACTGAAAGTACTTTCTTCTTTTTCTTCCACTCGACTTTGGTGCCACGCTCCGGATTTATTGAGAAGAAACACATTTAAGAAGAAAGACAAAAAAATATATAATAAATTAACAACAATTGAGAGACAAAATCAAAGCGCTTGTAATAACAATTAGTGATATTGTAACAAGAAATTGTACCTTTGGAGGAACTCCAGTGTTGACCGTAGTTCCACTGGGTAGTGTATGTTAAAGCAGTAGTAACTGCCAAACAACAGGCAGAGGGCAAACATGAAGGAAGTAATGTGGTCGTTGACAATCTTTTGGTCAATGCTCAACATGAATGTCCCAGCAGCAAAGCAGGAGGACCCTAAAAAGATTAACAATGAAAACAAAAAAAAATTAAACTCACATAAGCCAATTATAGAACTCAATGTCAGTGCATGTGTAGATTTAGGCAGAGGATTTGGTTACACTTTCAGCTTCCTATTTACTTACCACATACAATAATGCAGGGTGTTACCGGCAAGTTCTCTGTCTGAACCTCTCAGGCCAGGCATATCTCCTCCACGTAATGGAACGGGTTCTCTTCCTTCTCACCAAAATGAGCCAGTAACAGAAGTACCATCCTTATGATGTCTTCGGAGCAACCGTCCAACTAGGATCTCTATGTCTGGAACTTGATAAGCACATCAAGGACTTGTTTGCATCAGTTTTGAAGAAGTTTCAAAGTCTTTTTGTCCATATTGGCAGCAAAGGACTCCATCAGACTAACACCAGTGAGCTCCTGAAAGTGTGTTGTCATACCAGCTTCTTGGAACAAAAAAGGCTACTCTTGACAGAGTATATCGATGTTTTTCCCTCTGTTGATGTCTTTACGCTGGGTATGATAGGTGGATTGAACTAACTTTTTCACATCGTCTGTATTGAAGTTCATCTCTTCAGACATCTTCTTCATCTTGTCTTTTTTTATTGTTGAGAGTGGCAAGTATTTTGGCTCCCAGTTTACACAGCCATATGTGTCTTGAACACAGGAATTTCTTCCGTGTCATAGTCATCTGATGCTGCTGTGCGTTTTGTTATCTTCGACGTGTTAGGTCGTTTCAACATTTCAACTCGCGCCTGTAGTTGCTTGACTACTGAATGATATCCAGATCCAATAACATCACCCTCGATAAGATCTTGAAGAGATTCTGGATACCTGGCCGCCATTGCTTTGCCTATCACTGTAGTGTTTTGTTTGGTTGGATTGTTACACACCTTCATAATTTCAGAAACCACAATCCTCACCATCTCTCGGCTTAGTCGCGGACTAGGTATTTTCTTCCTTTCCAAACTCTGCAATAACTCTTCAGGGAGCTTCTGCCATGGTATCTGGAAATGTTCTACCCAATCTGGCACAAAAGTGGAACAGCCTCTTATGGGTGATGAGGTGGCTGTGGATGACGCTGGTGAGAGAGAGACAAAGGGTGGAGAGGAGTTGATTTAAAGTAGATTTAAAGGCATCTGAATTTTGTTACGCTGCTCAACTAAAAATTAAATGCATTGTTAGATAGTTTGTTAGAGCAAATCTTAAATGTTATGTAACAGTGTTAATTTGATTACACTTACTGCT
The DNA here is from genome assembly GCF_958295425.1 of Solea solea. Classification (NCBI taxonomy): domain Eukaryota; kingdom Metazoa; phylum Chordata; class Actinopteri; order Pleuronectiformes; family Soleidae; genus Solea; species Solea solea. The sequence goes on from NC_081135.1 coordinate 12,678,689, forward strand.
CTGGGCCCAGGCAACAATAAGTTTTCTAGCTTGAATCATCTTCAAAACTGGTAGCAAGATCATCTGTGGTGTCTGCACCGAGTGAGTTTAAAGCATCTTCCACGGAATAAGGTAATGCAACAGGAAGATCCGGTAACACTGCAGTAATGGCCAGTAATGTGAATCAGCCATATCTGCCAAATACAAACACACTTTTAGCCCAGTGATATCTAAGCATTTACTCTGACAATATGCTGTGCTTCAATGGAATGATGTGCATCTGGTATCCATTCTTCATGTAAGATGTTAACGGCCACATGTCAATCAGTTGCTTAATGTGTAAGCATTGCAATCTTCCACTTTCATTTTTCACTGTTTACATATGGTAGTGAGGGAGAAATTCTGCGCAATATATTCAGAAAATGAAGTGCAGAATCATCTTTCACTACAATGAGGATGAGTTCACCAAACTCTACCGAGTCATCATTCCTGGTGACAACAAATTGGCCCTTCTTATATGTTATCCCATTATATTGCACATCTACAGGAATCTTTGTATTTTTATCAGTGAAGTCAAATTGTAAGACTACATTTTTAACTTGTTGACTGTAAAGCTCAGGGTAAAATGGCAAGCTGTCCTTTATTTGCAAGGCTTGAGGAGTCAATGACCCAGCTGAAAGATAGGCCTGAAACATCTGATGTCTTTCTGAAAGTGTGAGGCACAGATTTTTGAAATTCTTTGATTGCCTTGCACATCTTTTAAAGTAACTATGTTTGCTATCCACAATCTGATTAGTGGGCCACATTTCAGAATCAACCCTGGATAGTGTACCCCAGCCAAGGGGCCCCACATCCAGTGTACTCCTAGTACCAAGCCTAGATAAATAGGATTGTTGTGTCAGTAAGGACATCAGGCATAACCATCTCAGTGTCTAAGCCAATAAAACAGTCAAAGTCGTGCATAATTTGAATTCAGTCATTTTCTAGTGATGTGTCGTTCAATATGAACTAATCTTTTATATGACTCGGGAGTAATGAGTCGTCTAAGGGAGTGATTCGTTCATTTTCATGCAGTACCTTCCTTCGCCACATGGCAGGCAGCTGCATAAACTCAGTCAGCAGAACAGGAAACAAAAAGTTATTACATTACATTAACATTACATCATTTTGAACAAAATGATTAGTTCACAACTCACTCAAGTTGTGTATCCGTCCTCACAGTCCGTCCTTACTTTCCCCCTCGCTCATTTTTGTTTAGTGGTTGCCATGGTTGCACTTCCGGTAATCATTGAGGGAGCCGGTACAAAAGTGTTAGCCTGCTTGCTGGCTCTTCCTCTGCTCCCATTGTCGCCTGTCACTTCCGGTGTAGAGGTCACATCCCCGATAGGTAGGTTCACACTTCACTTAACGCTAGTCGCTTATTTTTAGTTATTATGCTCAAACTTGGCGTTGTGTTATAGGGCGACTGGTTGTTGCTGCTGGTTTGGTTGGCGGTGGTAAGTGTCAGCTCTCTCTGGTCGTTGGTTGGTGCTAGTGGGTGGCTAATGCTTGTGTGGTCGCAGGTACATGCTGCCCACCAGCCAGGTAACACATAAATGAATCGAGTCGAGTGTATTGTTTGCCCCCTAAGCCTCAGTTGCCAAGCGATAACTTGCATTTTTTTGTCTCTGTTGTGAAGTCTCATACAGCGCCACCACAGCTGAGCATAAATTAGCCGACTGCGCACCTGCTTAACAAGCTAGACGCTAACCCAAATCACTGATATGACGTGATGACCACCACATAACTAATGTCGGTAGAGTTTGTCATTAGTACAACATGTGAATCTATCAGTACACTTAAGCTGAATATGTATTATTGTGTAGGTTTACATTAGGCTACATGCTTAACGTATATTGCCACTCTCTAAAGTTTAGAGTGGCAAATGCTCACTCTTCACTCACTAATGATACTTTGTACAACAGTTCTGACACCTTTAGTTATTAACATGTTGACATAAATAAATATATAAGTACATTGAAAATGTGCCACAGTGCCTGTAATGTTTTTTTTTATAATCTCTCACTGCTATAATACGGCAGCCGATAGTTCCACATGCCACACAAAGTGCCCTTATTTTTCACTGAGCACCTGCCCCTCAAAATGTGTGCTTCACAGCCGACTTCCAGCCCAAGTACACGCTGCGCCAAGACGATCGTTCAGCCGCAGTCCCGCACGACTGCTTTTATTTGGGATTTTCCTCCTTATACAGAGTGAATGAGTGTGTGCGCGTGAAAGTGGGAAACATTATTTTTGGGTATTGTGTCTGGGTTAAATGGAATTTTTTTTACAACGCCCACAAGAGGGCTACAGTGCCACCCGCTGTAAAAATGAACAAAATGACTCAATACAAGATTTGTTCAGTTTACTGTCCGAGAGTAAAAGATCCGAGTCAGTAAAAAGAGTCTTCCCAACACTATCATTTTCAGAATTTTCAGAATTTAACATGTTTGATACCTTTGCGAAGACAAGCTTATTTTACCTCAGGTACCTCCGAATAATTGCTACAAGAACAGTAATACTTATTAAATCAAACTACACATGTCCCATTATCCAAGTATCCAAGTACACACACAAAACGTTTGCAATTATACAGATTTTGTATTCACACTTTTTCGTCTGGCAAAACAACAGACAGAGCAGACACTTGACCTTTTTTCAAGAGACAGGCCCAAACCCCAAAGCTCCATCTTTGCTTTTGTTCATTAGCATGTGTTGGTACTTGGTGTGTGTTTGTGTGTGTGTGTGTGTGTCACTGGGACGTGGTTGACATGCCAATTGTGTAAGAATATGAAAACATGAGGTGACAGAAAGAGAAGAAAAATGTAATACTCTCATCACCCTCACTTTGTGTCATTGTTTATTTCGACTGGAAGCATGAAAGGACTGATTTGTATGTGGCTCGGGCACAATATTGTTGTTGGAGTGCCTGCAATCACTTATAAAAATTGAAGACATCATCTCATCAGTAAAAATCGGCTTTGTTTTTAATGTTTAGTGTCGGCAGCGAATGTCTTTGCCAGAGCTCCTTATATTCTCCTCATTTCCAGCTCTTCTGCATCAGAGGGCAAGTGAAACACTGAATTGAAGCGTGTGAGGAAAAAGTGGCAGCCCATCTTTTTTAACCACCAGACCGCTGAAAGCTTTCAGGCTTACACAAAAGCACGGGGCGCTATAATTGCTAGAGGTGGGCTAAACCATGCAATTAGCTCCAAATGACAAGAGGTTCGGCAAGCTGAAATTAGCCCATTTCTGCAGGAGAGAGGGAGAATGTCTCCCAACCTATCACAGTCACATAGGAAAAGAGGCTGAAAGGAACAGGACGTAAAAAGGGAAGCGACAAGGAGGAGGAACCTGAATAAAAGGCTTTACATAAGAGTGTAATTAAAAAAAGATGACATACCAGAAGAAAAATGACAGTAGAATATGAAGCAGATGGAGCGAGTGACTACACCTATATTTTTAAACAAGATATTTGTAGTTGTGTCTATTTCCTTTTTTAATACTGGTCATAGCTCATTATTATTTCGAAACATATTTCATACTAATTTTTTAATGTGTCATGAAGTGGACCTTCTGTTGTGATCATTTGGTCCGTCACTGCTCATTGTATCCTACTCAAGCACAAAGACCAGGTGCCCATGTTTTGCTTGATTTCTTTTAGCTAACTGTCATCCCGTGCTTCAGCTGGCCGGCAATTAAAACTAAAAGTGCACTTCAGCTGCTCCCCGACTGCAGCACACCAGTAACTGCCTATTTTAAATTGAAATTCAGAAAATGCCTTTTTTTTTTTCTCCCTCCAAAGGGCAAAGAACACAATGGTTGTGAATTTCAAAGACAAATACCAAAGGCTAAAGCAGCAAATTATGGCAGGGAGCTTTGTTCTCTTAAGTTAAACTTTGTTGCAAGTCATTTATCCCTAATGGAGGCAACATGCTAAAATTCACAGGTGGATTTAAAAATAGCCTATATGATATATGTGGTATTCAGCCTGATTTTAATCAGATGACCCAGTCAGGGTTGGATCGACTGGATTGTGTTCCTGCAACACTGACTCACATATCCTTCCATTTTTAAAGCCACTTGAAAGGCCCTGTTTGCAGCCTCCATTTTGGACCTGATGGCTTTTCTTTTTACAGACCCATGTTCTTTTAATAATTTCCAGGAGGCTATACACTAAGAGGTGTAGTACTGCCCAGTTTAAAGTTCACAGCCCGATGCTCACAATCACAGTCGCGTCCTTCTTTATCACGGCGCAAATCTCCCAAACAAAGCTCAAAGTTCTCTACCAAACCTATTATTCCAAATCCTGAAACTTACATACACAAATAAATAACTAATACCCCGCTCTGTCATAATATATTGAAGAGTATGAAAGAAAAACTCCCCATCGCATTACTTTTGAGTATTTTGTGTTGCAGTACCAAGAATGGCCACTGGAAAAAATTGGCTGAAAGGCAGAGAGGGCTGTGCGTTACATCCATGGTCTGGACGGAAGCCTGCTGTGTGGCTAGTGGGAACGCAACATGTGAAAATGTGTTTTTTAACTATAATTTCTATAAAATTCATCACACCCTTCGCACCAGTCAGCACTCTGCCCTAATGATTTTTGAGTAATACTCTCTTCTCCCTATTCTATTTTTCTTCAGTTGTACTGAGGTGTCTGCGAAATGTACACTGTGCCCATTGAGCATCTGCAATGGCCTTGAGAATCTGTCATTAGGTCCAGAATGGACAGGCTCAGCTCACCAAAATAAGCCGAGTGAGGTGGTCATTACACGGCTCTTCTCTGCAGCTATTACTGCATTAGTTAAACTGACCATTAAATGAGCAAGCAGCTCTGCCCATCTGGATACACACTTCCAAGGAACTGACACAGAGCAAGAATTACGATGCTAGGCACATACGCTCTCTGCATTTTGCTCTGATTTTCCAATCTGCTGCTATGATGTGAGCTCAGCTACCTAAATGCAATGTATGATTTTTTACCAGGCATAATGCCAAAGGTAAAGGCATACAGTAGTACATGAAAATGATGCTTGTTTTGTTTTTTTCTGCTTCACCAATGAAACTATAACTGACACATTAACATTTACTTCGCAATCAAAAGGAAACAGCACCAACAATGTTTGCATACAAATTTATTTTTATTATATAATTCCAAAAACAATCACTCATTATTTCAGCATATCAATGGGGCCTGATTTTTTTTTTTATCATTATTATTATTTTTATTAAATGGCCTGCTTTTCTGTTGCTGCTGTGCTCCAAGTTTTAAATGCAGCATCATGCAAAGTTAATGAGGTGAAGTTTTTTTTTTTTTTTTGGTCTGCTGGCTTGAACGCAGCCTGGCGAGGTATAACCTATGACAGCCAGACTGACATCGGCCATGGATGATAAATCATGTTGGCGAAATGAACGGAGTGATGAACCAGGGAGCAAATATTAATAATCAAGTTATTAATAATAACTTGAAAGCGAACAGACACAGTAGTTACTTCTGAGATGATGACATGATGCCACAATGAAAAGAAACCTCGTATTAACCTCCTATCTTCTTATGGGGTGAGTTCCGCATTTTCACCATATAACTGCAGCTTACTTTGTTTGACCAACTTCGATGGCCACCGAGCTGTTGAAGTGGTACGAGTTGCATAATTGGGTGGGAGGCAGTGGGTGGAGCAACAGACCAAAACAGGAAACTAAAACATGAACTCAGAATGCGGCCCACAATTTTTAAATTGCAAATAAACTGGCTGCACCTTTAAGTGAAAAAAATGTCCTTAACCTTTGATGATCAGTATAGGGTATGTTATTTTGTGACACCATACAATGCATTTTTTACATACCTCTGCCCCTTGATGACATCAACACATTTTGTTCAGTGGGGTGTAAAATGCAGTTATCACCAGGGTATTTTCCCTGTGATGAGCTTGGGAGTATGTTGTTTGCATGACACTGTTTAAGTTAATCTACACTCAAAACTAGAATATAGTAATGGTAATATATATATATAATATATATAGTATATATATACAGTATATAGTAATACCATTCACCTCATCAGAAGTCAAACCTGGGAGTTTCCTTCAGTTGTAAAAATCCATGTATCCACGATACCAGTCACAGTAATGTGCTACACAACAGCATAGCAACATGTTCATGGATACAAATTGAAAAGTACTATTGTGTGACTGATTTACTGGGACACAAACTGACCAAAGTGCAATTATCAGTAAAGGTAGCAGTGCTTGTACAAGTGTCAGACTTGGAATTTTTGACTTCTGACTACAACTGGAAGGCACCGCAAACCTTGGTGATGATAATACCAATCGGCAATAATGTACCATTTCCTTTGGAGATTTTTAAGGGGTTAAGTTGTTTGTGTCATGATTAATTCATAACATTCATAACAGATTGATAGATGAATGTGAGTCAGAGGAAGCTTACCAAGACAGAAACACAGTCAGAAAGTTCAGGCCAAGAAAAAGTTATCTGACTGCAGCAGCTGTTTCACCTGCCAGCAGGTATTTCTAGAATGAGTCAGAACAGTGGTGATTTTTCAATGATAATTAGACTCCCATTAGATATGAATCATTATCAGCACCCCTCCTCCCTCAAACTCCAATGGTGATGATGATGGTGTAAATGAGATGCTGCCATTTGAGCAATTTACCACAGATTTCTGGCTGTCATTACACCTCATGGAAGTTCTGGAATGAGACAAATGGGATTTAATTGGGTGTGTACTTCTGTGTGCTTCAGTGGGAATTCAGTCCAGCGTCTACCTACTTATCCTCATCCCGAAGGACAAAGACTGAAGTGACTGAATTCATATCGGGCTACTTTCAGTACTGGATCAAGATGGAGGGGATCCCCACTCTCATCCATGTTGGAAGAGACTCAGTGCTTGGGTCCATGCCCTAAACATCTATGTGTGCAGACCTGTGTTTCTGGGCTACAATCAATTCAGATCTTATGGATCAGCAACCGAGAAAGAATGAGAAACAATGGTTTCATTTATTTTAGTTCATTTACTTTAGAGGATTAACGCTCTTAAATATTCTGCAAATTTTCTGAACAGCCCCCTTGAAGGAGATCTAGCAGACAAAGTAGTTACAAATGAAAGTGTTTGATTGTATAATGTGCAATATCCACAGTATTCAGTCTGAATCTTGGTCAGTCTAGGACATGGGTGTCAAACTCTGGCCCGCGGGCCAAATTTGTTCCCGCCGTGTAATTTCATTTGGCCCTTGAGGCAATATCAAATTAACATTAGAGCTGGCCCGCCGGTATTATACAGCGGCACCGCCAACTTCAAACTGAGCAGTAAAAAGGCCTGAATGGTTGATTTATTCATTGTTATTTTATTTTCAAATTTATTAGCATGTGGAAAAAGTTAATGTTGATATTTACCTCAGAAGGCTGATTTTGCACTCTGAAGTTATATAAGCGTTGCTTGTTCCATATTCAGTGTTAAAACAAATCAGTGTAGCAAACTGAGCAATAATTAACGTTTTATTCATGCACTTTCTCTTGCTACTTCAAGGCTTGAATGTTTGATTCATTCATTATTGTTATTTTATTTTCAAATGTATTATTAGCCTGTGGAAAAAGTTTATTTTGATATTTACCTCAGAAGGCTGCAAATACAAAAGAGGCATTCAATTTCTATCAATCCATTATCTACCGCTTATCCTGTATTTAGGGTGCATTCAATTTTTATTTAAATTTTATTTGATATGCCATTGATATTTTTTAATTATTATTATTATTTGAAACTCGATTTTGCATGTCACTATAAAGTTATATAAGCCTTGCTTGTTCAATATTCAATGCAAAACTTGTTTGGGTCCCTATTAAAAGGTTAATTTGTTCAACCTTGGCCCGTGGCTTTGTTCAATTTTAAATTTTGGCCCACTCTGTATTTGAGTTTGACACCCCTGGTCTAGGACATCTGTTTTGGACTGTAGGTTAAGACATCATTCCAAGTCAGAAAGCTAAATTGCCCAAGTTATTTTTTTGTGTGCAAAAAGTACATCAACAATTTAAGAGCTACAAAAAAAAAAGGTATGTATAATAAATAATTGTATTGTCATTCAATATTAAAGTAAAACAATTAAATAACACTACTAATGAAAGTCAAAAAACTTGGTAAAGCAGCACCTTGTCAATTCACAAATAAGTGCAAATGCACCAAAGTCAGTATAAAATAAACAAATACTTTAAAAAATAAATAAAGAAAGAAAGAACTGTAACAAGATAAAAAAAAATGGATTTACTCTATGGAAATTGGTATGGGAGACTGAACAGTTATAGCCCAAGATTCAGTTTACAGTCTGATAACCAATTCTTAAGACAATGTACTGTAGTCAAGCAGCGGCGACTTTAGTTAGAGTTTGACATGCCAACTGCAAACACTTATATCTGCAAAGTTAAGGCATTGTATATTCTGTTTTTTTTTGTATATAGCTCAGAACGGCATATACACTGAATGAATCTGTCTGCGACTGGCCAGAACATTATCCCCTTTTAATACAATCTGAGAGGGAGCATGGCCAGTTTAATGTGATTTCCAGATCAATGTTCAATACTTGTTCAATACAATATGTACTATTTTAGGGAGGAAATGCAGAGCAGAATTTCTAAAAAAATAAATAAAAATGCAATTGCTTCTGAAATAACCTGGGGCAAAACCTGATTAACAGTGCTGCGTTTACACCCGCTACATTAATCAGATGCAATTATTCAACATAGTTGTGCAGTATCAAAGCCAGCTTGGTGCACCACACCAAGGTCTGTTGACATCACTTTTATATATTTTTTAATCCAAATTGTTCACAGTGAAGCATACATAATGATGTAATAATGTAATCGCTGATAAACCACGGAGTGGTAAGTGAGCTCAATTTGCTGCTTCGTTGGGGTTTCACAGGGTGGATGCCACCAAAATCCATGTACTCCCCTTGATCAGCGCAGTCTTTTCAGTAGGCTGAGTTAACTCGTTATAAAGGATGAAAGCACCCAACATGAAGATGTAACATGATCTGTGGGTTTGGTATCATTTCAAGGAAGACGTGACTTTTTTTTGTGTTACACATAGAAAAATATCAAACACATTAGGTTTGTGATGATTAAGAAAAAAATTGTGTATGTCTACAGCTTACTGCAAGTCTATATTTCTACAGAGAAATGTGCATGTTTTTTTTTTTTTTTCTTTTAGAAGTTCTGAAGATTGCATGCTATGTTTAATGTTTAATTTTAAAGTAGGGACAAAGTCTTTAATGTGGTAATCCACAAAACTTGATATTCTCTTTGTCAAACTTTCATTTCTGGAACCTGGGTGGTAGATGTGGATTTTTCTGGGTTTTATATAACTTAATGCAGGGAAAAGCAAAGACATGATGATGTTGTAAGAGAATCAAGTCGGTAATATTTTCCACATATGCATTATAAAATTACCACTACAATTGTAATATATTAACTTATCATCCAAAAAAAACAATAATAAGCAGTGCCACAGCCTACAATTTTTAAACTACAACAAATCATGATCTCTGAGCTTCTGTGGTTAAATATACCAGGAGCGGGTGGGTTTTATATGAATTCCTCAATTAGATTATCAATGCTTTTTTGTATGAAGCAAACTGTACACCAGTGAAGATATATGATCAATGAGGATGAATAACATATTGTATATGAGCAATGTATGTTCATATAATTCAATTAAAACTGCCACTCTATAGTGCAAAAATGGATGGATTATGATCCAGTGGGTCCTGGACACATAGACTTATAGACATATCACGTAACTTAACCTTCTTTAGTTGACCGAATTAATAAATAATCTGTATTTGTAGATATGTTTGTATTGTAGTGCATTTATAGCAGCATGACAGGGAACCTTGTTGCATTTTCTTGTTTATTGTGAAGATTGAATTGCTCACATCAAACATCTGAATGGGACGAGACGAACTGATGTGAGCGTCTGTGAAGCTGCTCATCTCATTCTAATGAAGAATCACGATGCTCCATGTCATGAAGCTACAGTTGTATTGTACTGGTTTCATGAACATGACAGTGAGTTCAATGAACTCCAGTGAACTCCACAGTCACTGGATGTGAATCCACTTGAAATATTTGGGGCGTGATAGAACAAGATGCGATGCTTTCCTGTGGAACCAAAGCTCAAAAGAACGTGTCCATCATGGAAATAATAGAGGCTTTAAAAAATAGAGGGAGGAACTACACAGTATCAAGTATTATTATTTTGTTCCTCATAAAGTGCTCATGTACTTCTTTGTTGCTTTCATTTTTCCAGCTCCAGACATTTCTCCATGTCGTCACACCTTGGAAGAAAGGTGTTCATAAATTCCCTATTCCTGATTCTACTCAATTTGACAATTTGTATCATTGGCTGGAGGAGGTAAACTTCAGTTTCGCTTGTTGGAAGACTTGGAAGTCATTTATTCACAAAGATGGCCTCATTCAAAAATATTTTCTTTGTCTGTATTTTCAGGAATCTGCCTCCCTGACCACGACACCTGTATAACTAGAGGCAGCCCATTGTTTTTGGCAAGCAAACAGTTCACTCACTGTACAGCTGTAACCAACATGGTCTCATCCCAGTTCACTACTAGTCCAGGCAACTATGGTCTTCCAGTAAACAAAATAATAAAGCAAAAACAAATGCATTTCTGGTATACAATATACTGTATTGTCTTATATGAATGCTGTGGATTCCGTGATTTAAATATACTGCAGTTTATAAAATGACAAATAGCTTCTTTTTTTCCAGTGTTTTGTTTTGTAATGATTATTTTACAGATTTGTGTGTAAACTGAGGTACAATTATTCGAATTACTTCATTTGGCAGAAATCATTTTTTTTATTATTATTATTTTAACAAGGGTATAATCACCTGATCATAGTGTTTTTTTTATTACATTACATTTACATCAGGAGGTGGGACAGCTCGACAGAGGCCACCATGTCTTTACAGTAGCCCACAATGGACATATTATTAAACATATTTTGAGTTTTGTTGATAACTATTCAGTAGACTACATGGGTTCAACAACACATTTGGAAAATAAAAATAACGTGAGGGATACTTGAGTTGCAACATGCAAACAAACCAATAAATATGTCTAAATTTTACGCACGAGGCAGTTGTTTTGGCTGGTGACCTGCAGTGCCAATTGTGGCCACCACAGTTACATGTGTGGTACTTGATTTAGCTATAGTATGTATTTAAAAATGAACAGAGGTTGAAGCCAACACAGAATCTGTCTGAAACCTGTATTTACTTGATTGGCCATCAGAGAATGACTCCACTTGTTCTACAAGGTCAAAGAATAATAATGGTGAGCAGAGGTGGGGCTCTTTATTAATATTGAAAGTGAGAGTAAGGAAATGGTTATTGGTCCTTTTTTGTTCAATGTTTAACATTATTTTTCTTATATACATATGTATCAGAGTTGTATTAGTGTATACTATATATTCAAATGCACTGTGTGGAGTATGCGAAAATGTACTTTCACCATAAAAAAATGCATTTTTATGGTGAAACATTATAACATTATAATGTTGCTTTGTGTTTATAATTGCTTCAAGCTAAATATGTATAGGGCAAAAACTGTGCACCAATGTACAATGACATTTTACAAACAGTGGCATATCTTTGTGTATACTGGAGTGAATGACTGGAGGACAATCAGTGTGTTGGTTTATGATGTATGTGAAATGCAAAATTATATTCTAGGCGATCTTCACAGACAATTTTCTACCATCACCGTCTATTTCTGTCACTCACACACACATACAGAGAAAAGTTAATTCCTCTGATTACTGATTTGCACAACCAACAACACAGCAGCAGCACAGGTGGTTTGCCCCAGGCTATCTTTCCCTTCTCCTCCTCCTCAATCAGACAGTGAAAAAGTAAAGTGGCAGAAAAGCAGGGGATGAACGTGCTAACACGTGAAAGCATAATGAAAGTCAGCCCGAAGGTAAAGACAAGGGATTACAAAGTGAATCCAGGCTTCGCAACCAGCTGGAACACTTTTATTTTGCATACACACACATGATATGGCACCATATTGTGGTTTATGTTCCTGTGATGGAAAGCTCCGAGCATCATGGGAACTGTGGCAAGAGAAATATGTCAACTTACACCAAGCTCAGACATGCTGGAGGAGGACAACATGGAGAATGGTTTCAGGAAGATGAGACTGATGTTACCCATATAACAAATCACTGAATTGAATCTCATATTAGACCATTAAGATTGTTTCCCCATTCAATTAAATAAGGAGTTTAAGGTGTAAAATTATTCCTTTGAGGTTTAATTATTTATATTGCCACATTGGAAAATGCGAATCCGGCTTGCACAATTTAAGAAAAAACACATTCAGTTCTCCAATACCAAATCGTTTCAGCTGTTTTATTGTAGTTATTTTTGACAGTTCTTGGATTTTTTGGAAGATATATTTAACACAATAAATTGCACAGGTGATTGAAAATGGATGAACCATAAGGACCTAGAATATACATATAAGAAGAAGATTGCATGTTTCTAAAAACAACAGAAAGGCATGTTAGCTTAAGTTTCTGAAACTTCAAATGTCTCCAGATGTGCACATGACAGTGTTTTTCCTCACCATAACATGCTGAGCCATACACCACAACAATTCACCTGAGAAAGAATTTAGACTCAAATACTTGTATATTAGAGTAAGATTTCTACAGCAGGCTACATCGTTTTATAAAGAATTGTAAGTCATAACAGGCATATTCAGTAGGAGGGATGGGGGGTCAGTTTGGGTCCTCAGCAACTCAATCCTACCTTTTAGTGTACTTTAATGTACTTATCACAATGTCTTCATTAGATTCAAGATTCAAGATCCAACACACATTAGGACATGCGGTGGGAATGAAATTGCGGTCTCTCCAGAACCCGGTCAGCCCAAACACTAAAAAAGAAAAAACTTTAAACTTTAAAATATAACATTACAAATGAAAACATCTGGAGGTAAGGTGCTGTGTGATTATAAAAGAATTAAAAAGAATAGAATACTAACATTTAAATTTAAATTACTGAACTGAGGGGGGGGGTGTTGATATCTCAATCAGCACCAAACTGAAAAGTGGGAAATTGATGAAATCCAAATTGTTTCTAACATCCTCACAACATCCTGGTCTTTGACAATGTGCTAACAGAGATTCAGTGTTACACATGCCTTATGATCCGCCAGCACTTAATATAAGATGATTTTCCCCCACACAGTTCAAATCAGCTGGCATGCCCAGCTGCAACTGAGCCAAAATGTCAAAATATAGTGCACTTAAAATACTGATTAGACAACGGCAGGCACAGGAAACTGTCAAGCAATTAACAGCCAGCCTTCTTCATTATCATAGAAGTAAAAATAAAGAATGAAGATGTTAATAAAACAGATGTTTCATATGAAACCAGAAGTCAGCTAAGCCCCTCCTTCCCCTGTGATATCCACTTCTAAACGGGAAACAGACTAGTGTGCATGTATGTGTGTTGAAATAATGTGCATGTGCACATCACTGAGTCTGTGCACAATATGAAATGGTTCACTCTTATCAATATCCATTCATATGGGAAGTGCCGTCATCCCACATCCTTAGTCTGCCATGAAGTGAAAATGTTTAAATCTATCTCTCCAGGTATTATATATGTCATTTAGCAGATGCTTTTATCCAAAGCGACTTACAACAGAATTGAGTACAATCAGTCAGGGGTGGAGTCAACCTTGCGACCAGTGCGACCATGATGTCTTTCGCACACAGGGTACCGGTTTTAACCACTGAGCCACTCTACCGCCAGATATATTTAACACAATAAAAAAAATGAAAATGGATGAACCATAAGGACATAGAATATATGCATGGCCATAAATGTGCAATGACCATGAGGGCAAAGGGGGCTCACACCAGAGAGCACTCAATCATGTGCACACCATTTGTTTAAAATTAATGGGACACTACTGAGGTACATTGATTGTGAGGCCCTGAACAGAAAGGTTTTGTGACTATCACTGTCACTTTAGTTTTTGCCATCACCTCAGTAAAATGTACATGAAATCTGTCCAGATTTAGATCCAAGCTGTGATCAGTGTAGTTCCACCATCATTCTCTGCCTGGCTGAAGGATATGAAATATTTTTTACACTTGGAAAATAAGTTTAAACTCCAAGGCTCCAATGAGAAAAGTGGCAACCCTTTATTTCATATTTCAATAGCGTCTCTGAGAGAGCCCATGTCAGACTCCAGGCGAAATATTATCTGATTTACTGTTGAAGTGTAAATAATATAATATGTTATACATAATACATTTATTTTCCTTTTTTTATTTTAACCAATTGCAAACAGTGTATGGACTCAACTACTATACCATTAATAAAGAAAATATTGAACAGATTATTCCACAATAAAAAAGTCCCCCCCCCCCCACACACACTCTATAAAAACACACTGTAATAATCCTTTGACACAAGAAACACCTTCTAGCCTCTAACTGCTGATTGGCAGATGTATTTTCTACACGTCTCCTATCACCTTCACCCAACTTCAAATGCTTGTGAATAAAGTGACTGACTTATAAACAAATGTGATCCGAGAGATCTGTGTTTTGGATGAAACATAACTGAGAGTGCAGTTTAGTTGTGCGGTAAAGTCATTTTTGTGAGACGCTCGTGGGTGATGTGATCAAGGTGCAATTTCCTTCTTTAATCAAAAGACTATCAGTGATGTCTAAACCAATTTCATAGAGCATCGTGGTGAATGTAGAGGGGATGTTGGCAGTGTTGAAAAAAAGAAATCTTTATCTCCGTCTTGACGCAAATTTGGCATCATTTCACAACATGTTTATGTCGAGACAGACTGGAGGTAAAATAAGAAAGAAAGAAAAACAATAGGAATGATGGATGAGGCATAAAGGCAGACTAATTTGTCACCGGCTGTTCACACACCCTTAGTTGAAGTGGGTGCATCCCATGTGGGAACAATGTAAGGTTCTGATATTGCTGATGTTATGAAAGTGACATGGCCACCTGGTCATCTGCTGCAGTTGGACTCAATAGCTGGTGCCACAGTCCCAGCAATCCTGGAGAAACTCCTGGGACTGCTGTGCTCGATTAAGACGCTGATTCTACATGAGAGTTTTAATGACATGTCCCGTGGACAGTCCACGGTGACTAAAAAGGATTTTAACGAGCTTGTTGAGTGACTGTGGATTCTGTTTTTGAAACTGAGTGTGGTGTTTCAGCATGCTCCTCAGCCTCAACAATTGCCTCCATTCAGCATGCATGGTGACTGCATGGCAGAGAACATGCACCTTATAGCATGTTTGGCAGCCTGAGGTTGGGTTGTGGCTTCTTGCTGGACGGCTGAGCTCCTGGGGGGTGACAGTTGGGGTTATTCTGTTTGAACTTTGTGCTATTTTTTTATATTTTTATAAAAAAAAAGGGCTTTATAAATAAAGTTTGATTGATTGAACGAAAGCTATGTTTCAATAGTTAAGGATGCATCCTCCAAGTGTGGATTTGTCATCTGGTTATTGTTCAAATTGTCTGCGGCTGAGTTATAGTGTGGACAGGCAGAAAAACTCGTTCTTGTTTAGTTTCAAATTGAAATGCTTAATTTTCAGTTTCAATTCTGCCGCATTGTCACTGTTTTTCTTTCCTGATAAAGGCTCTTAAATAGGAACTGAATGGTTTTTGGCCACATCAAGTAGAATATACTGCTCATTGGTATAGCTAAACTAAAAGAACAGACAATGCAGAGTTTACAATAGAGTTTATTACTGCAAATTCAGAAATTCCTGGAACAGAAAAGGAACATTCCTAATCAACATAACCAACTCCCAAAATAACCACAAAGAGAAAAACTTTAAATGGATATCATAATATGTATAAATCCTTTTTAAAAAGCACAGGTAATTTGGTTTTTGAGAAATCCCAGACAGGGTTGTTCTTGATGTAAGATGAGCTCAGTGTTTAGTGCTCTGTGGCTCACTAAAGCAGAGGCAGACTTACGGGAACACAGACCTGAGAGCAGGCAGTTATGGTTGGAGATTAAAACCACATTAAATGTAATTATGAAATACAGCAGTTCCTTCCACTCCAAGGTTAAGTGTATTCATATCCATTTAAGGGACAATGTGCAGCAGGCTGCATTAAAGACACTGTAATGAGAGTTTTAAATTAATTACAAAAGGCTTCAAGTCCCTGTTGAGTTACAGCAAAGATGCACATGCACAGCTTTATATATTGTAGACAAGTAGACCCCTGCCTCGTTAATAGCACAATGAACTTTTTAATACACATACAAAGCATTAAATCAGAGCAAACCATTAAAATATCCTGATACTGGCATATGTAGCAGATGCTTACAGATAACTGATTTAGACTAGTACATGACCAACAGACTATCAGATTACAGAATGCCTGAATGAGTAGGAACTGATTACAAAATGTGACTATATGAACAACACCAAGATGGAATGCAGATTAAAAATGATATCATGTATTGGGGGGAAGAAAAAAAAACAATCACTGTGTAACCAGTGTCGGCCCTTTGTCGGGACTTTGATTTGGGGGAGGATTGGGCAAGTGAATGAGTCACGATAGCCCCTTTTCCACTAGGACTGCACAAGTTAATACATACTGTGGTGATTATTACAAAATATAATAATATTGCATACAGGTATTTTATGATAAAATATGGCAAATTACCCAATATCACTCCCTCCAGGAAATAAGTGACACTAGTTCTTCATACAGATGGATTTATTCCTCTCTCAAACTCCACTTCATCGTCATTAATCCACCGCCAAACTGTTACAGGACAATATACAAATAAACATGCATTCATTTAACATAAAACTGACACACGAAAAGACTAATTAACACGACGAGCAACATAAACAAACATACCTCGCCGGCTGTCTTCTTAAACAAAAATCTTTCAAAAATCAGAAATAGAAAATACAAAGACCATGAAACACTTTAAACAACTTAAAAACAGAGAATTAACTTCTTCTAGAAATCTTTTCTTGTAGGTGGATTCCCGCAATTAAATGCATCTGTAGCCCAGGCTTCATAAGCTGTAAGCAGAAGTCTATTATTCAGTTTGTATGTATATGTATGTGTGAGTGATAGTTGGCATTTATGGGGTCAACTGTGTTTACCTGAGCAGACAGCGTCAAGCTGTGATATTGCGTCATGACGTCACACAAGCCAACAGAGAGAGAGAGAGAGAGAGAGAGAGGTCGGGCTGGATGTGCGTGAGGGAATCGCTCTGCCCGAAAAGTGGCCATAACTTATAAAAATACGGTCCAAAAGCGTCTAAGAATTCGGAATTCGCCAGCAGCTGCATCCACGGTGTTTTCGCTTGATAGTTCCTGCTTGGCGGTGAGTTAATTGTGTGAAGAGAATTGAATAAAAGCGTTGTTAGCTGCGGAGCTAATGTTAGCTGCTAATCGCTAAAGTAACAGCTTAGATCGCAGAGCGTGATTGGTACAGTTCCTCTTTGACCGACTTTCTGATGACATCAAGGACGAGCTGGCAGCTCGAGACCCCCCGACAGGGTTTAGACGCTCATCGCCACAGCCATCCGCAGCGATGGATGTCTCCAGGAAAGGAAAGGTACTCCCCAGAGCTTCCCATGTCCTCCAGCGTCACCTCCCAATGCTAGATTTTCCATCTCAACTGGCCGGCCTAGCAACCTAGTTGATCCCATGCAACTTGGCTGAACCAGACTATCAGCTGCTGAACGACAGCGGTGTCAAAGGTAGAACTGCTGCATGTAGGGTGGACATTATGTATCCTCCTGTCCAGTAAAAGATCAGGGATCCAGAGGGCACTGGTGAGCCGCATGAGGAACATCTCAGGTAATCACACTGAAGCCATACCTTTCACCTGATAAATGCTCCTCAGCAGCCAATTATCTGGGGGTTTCCTTGGCTAAAGAGACACAATCCACACATTGATTTGAGGACTGGTTCCATTGTCGTGAACATTGTCATGCAGTGTGTGATGGATGGCGGCACGTGTAGATGCAGCGGCTTTGTGCTCTCCGACTCAGAGTTTGTCTTTTCCATCCTACCTGGTCAAAAACCTATAACCGGCTGGATATTTTATCTATTGAACAACGGATCGAGGGAAGCTTGTCATACGAGTTTCTCCACGTCCACAACATTCCGGACAACATCGCATGGACACCGGGCTCTCCGTGGATTACAATCCCAAAGTCCCGGACTCATCATCGGCGGGGCCTGTGTGGAGAGGGTTCCGGCGTTCAGGTTTCTGGGCATCGAGCTGGAGGACGACCTGACATGGAGCACCAACACCAAGGAGCTGCTGAAGTAGGCGCAGCAGAGACTGTGCTTTCTGAGAATCCTCAGGAAGAACGGTCTCCCCCAGAATCTGCTTCTCGCCTTCTATCACTGCTCACGTACGAACTGTGTGTTTGGTACGGTAGCTGCACATCCTCAGAGAGGAAGGTGCTTCACAAGGTCGCTAGGGCAGAATAGAAAACAATAGGCTGCCCCCTCCTTACACTGGAAGAGATTTACACCTCCAGATGCCGCAAGAAGGCAATAGACATTTCACACCCTGGTCATTGTCACTTCCAGCTCTTGCCATCAGGCAAGAGATACAGAACAATGAAAACCAGGACAAACCGTCTAAAAATCAGGCAATCATGGCCCTTAAAGAGGACATAGCATGGTCCTATCTCACTTATATGTGAGATATGGAGTTGTACTTACAAACATGAAGTAGTTTTTTATGGTCAAAAACATCCTACTCAGTGAGTGAGGTGTAAATGCCTCATCACTGAGGCTCTCGTCAGCTGCGCTGTTTCAGACCAAAGCCACACCCACAGAACACGGAGTGTCTTGTGATTGGCCAGCCAACGAGGGCTTTCCCACTGTCTTGTGATTGGCCAGTTACCTGGAAGTGACGTAATTGGCACGTCAGCTCTCAGACCTGCAGCTCCATCGCAAAAACTGCTGCAGGACGCCTGTAGCTTGGATAACGTTGTGGTTACCAAGATGATAAACACACGTGCAATGAAACACAAGCGTAGCGTGTAGCTTAGCCTGTAGCCGGCTATCGCTAATGCTAAATGAAAAAACCAACACACAAAGACAGTTTTATGGTTTGTAAAAATTGTAATATAGATATTGTTGGCACTGCTCCTTCCTTTAGGTGAAGTTTGGTGCTGTGTCCTGCTTTATATTGCTACTTTCAGCTGTAGAAGAAGAAGAACTACTCTCGTTGTAGCTGCTGAGCATATCGGTTGTACGGAGCTCAGCAGCTACAACAAGAGTTGTATCGCCAGTTACGTAACTAGTCAACGGAAGTGCCGTTCCGCTTCGTAGAGCTCAGGAAAACAATCAAACCCTGCGCTCTCAGCAGTGGCTGAACTGATTGTTATGGACTTTTAGGGCTTCATAAACGAGGTAATGACGCAGAGACACACAAAAACGGGGCTATGTCCTCTTTAACTCTTCAAATGTGAAATAGTCTGTTCTTGGCCCGAAACCCACTGTGCAATTTTCTTGTGTAGAGATATTTTACCAGTGCAGTCTGTTTTTATTTTATATTTTATATGTACAGTATATTTTTACTGTCCAATTGTTTAACAAGGTTCGGGCCACCTCACTTCCTCCACATCGCCCGTATGATTGTGCCATTGACCTCCTCCATGGCTCATCACCGCCTAGGGGGAGACTCTTCTCTCTATCAGCTCCTGAAACCAAGGTCGTGGATGAATATATTAACAACTCACTGGCATCATACGTCCGTCCTCATCTCCTGCTGGAGTGGGGTTTTTCTTTGTGGATAAGAAGGACAAATCCCTCCGGCCATGCATTGATTACCGTGGACTGAATGATGTCACAGTTAAAAACAGGTATTCTGTGTTTACTAAGCTTGATCTCAGAAATACCTATCACCTTGTTCGTATTCGGGAGGGGGATGAGTGGAAAACGGCACTCAACAACACCCCCAGGGGTCACTACGAATACCTAGGTATGCCTTTTGGACTAACTGATGTTCTCACAATATTCCAAGCCTTGGTGAATGATATTCTCCAGGATATTCTCAATGTGGAACACATGCAGCGTCCGTAGGGGTCCTCCAGAGATTACTAGAGAATCGGCTGAGAATCAGAGTTCCATACCACTGAGGTTACTTTCCTGGGATACATCATTTTGGTCAACTGTATTTGCGTGGTGGTGCAGTGGTTAGTAGTGGTTAGCACTGTTGCCTCACAGCTAGAAGGTGCTGGGTTCAATTCCTGGTCTGGGACCTTTTTGTTGAGTTTGCATGTTCTCCCCATGTCTGCATGGGTTACCCCCACTCTCCGGTTTCCTCTGGTTTCCTCCCACCATCAAAAAACATGTTAGAATGTTAGTCACATTCGGTCACGTTGGTCCCTTGTGGCGGCTCGCTCAGTCGCAGCATACATTTGTGGTGTGGACAGACCACAAAAACTTCGAGTACATCCGGTCAGCCAAACGGCTAAACTCCCGACAGGCCAGGTGGGCATTATTCTTTAATCATTTTGATTTTACCCTGTCTTATCGCCCATGTTCAAGAAACATCAGACCAGATGCCCTCTCCCGTCACAACCTGAGAATATCATCCCAGCTAATATGGTCATCGGTGCAAACAATCTCAGACCGACCACCAAGCTCCCAGTGCTTGCCCTGATAATCGCCTGTATATGCCCGCAAATCTCCGCTCTCAGGTTCTCCAGAGGGGACATGCTTTATCGCTGCTTGCCAGATTTGCTCTCAGCACAAGACCAATAAAATGTGGACCTTTAAATATCAGGTCACTTTCCTTAAAGTCCCTCTTAGCTAATGATTTAATTGTCCATAATCACACTGATCTCTCCACCTTGTCCTAGGTCTACCCCGAGGCCTCCTCCTAGCTGGACGTGCCTGATACACCTCCCTTGTGAGGGGTCCAGGAGGCATCCTCACCAGATGCCCGAACCACCTCAACTATGTATACTATGTGCCTTTACCCATGTGTATATAATACTATACTAATCGTTGAAAAGAATGAATCGTTTGGGTGAACAATCTGAACTGATTCACTTACTGATTGATGTTGGTCTCACAGTTCAGCTGAGCTCTAGTGCAACTCGAATGAGACAGTGGCCAGCAGCAACAACAGCGGGCGAAAGTGATTTGTTTGACACATATTCACTCAGTGAGGGAATCTGTGTGTCCCCCATGCTAACAGCTAATGTAGTTGGCACAAAATGTTTAACACACAATCTAGTGCCCCCATTGTTTTAACAGACTTTCCCAGTAAGAACAAACTAAACGTTAGGCTGACCCGTAATGAGAGGACAGTATAGAGACTCAGAAATGCTGCAGCTCATCTCATGTGCCACTGTGATGAGAGGACAGTGCAACACCATGTCACAACAATTATTGTATAGACACAATTACTAATATAATTAAATGAATGAATATTTAACTTTATTATATTTATATATATATATATATATATGTATTGTCAAAAGTGCATAGCATAGCAAGCAAATAAACGTATCTATTACTATTTAAATTCAAGATCGAAGTATGGTTGAAAGTGCTGCATTCTGATCTTGCCACCTTTCATAGTTTCTGCCGCATGTTGAAACCTACAATATAACAAAAACAGTGCTTCAGCTGCTTAAACTGTCAGAAAATCTGCCTCAGCAATCCCAGAACAATACCAAACTTAAGATCAGTTATAAAAGACCTACAATTCCAGTTAATGTGTGTTAAACTCTAGCAGGGGACTGAGACACCACAGTTCTTCTCACTTAAGGAAACAGTACCTGGGATTACTGATACATCAAGTAATTTGTTCAGCGTACTGTGCGTTAATCGGTGTATCAATTCACCAGTTCAGTGATTCAGCAACTTAACTCCCTCAGCAATCCCAGAACAATGCCAAACTTTAGATCAGTTTGTAAAACAGACCTAAAATTCCAGAAAATGTGTGTTCAACTCCAACATTTACCAGGGAAATTTTGAAAATCCTGGGTTTGATGTATTTCTGCTATACAGCACTGTAGAGAGCCGGAAGTACTTAAGAACTGAATCACTCTGTTTTTCATTCAGTGAGTCAGCCAGTGTCTGCACTCCGGTCATGCAGGAAGAACTGAGAAATTTGGTGAACAAATCTTTTCGGTGAACTGATTTTAAAGATTCAGATCACCGAAAAGCTGTCTTGACATGTCAGCCAAGACAGCCGCACAATCCACAGAGATGTTTGGCCACCTTGGCTTTATCTGGAGTGGTGCATCCAAAATTTCAGAGAGGTAATTACAGATCCTTCTCTGTTCAGTAATATTATCTGTACATACCCTGTACATTTCGTGGAAAGACTCCTGTACGATTATTAGAGCTGCCAGAGCAGCTTGAAGGTCTGACCGCTGGCTTATGGGTTCAGGCTCGTGACAGCTTCCAGTGGTGTTCGTAGAGAAGTTAGCCAGCTTGAGTTAGCAAACTTAGCCACTTGATTGAAACGTGGTCCCGAAGTGACATCGAGTGAAAAGAATATATCCTATCACCGAGTGCAAGGTACAGAGGACTTATAGGACGATTATAAAGAAATGATTATAGATTCTATTTTTTTTTTTTCAGGGACAGTGTATATTAATTAAAATTTCTGTAAATAGGCCGGAATTAGCCACAAGGCTATTTTTCATTTGTAGTCTCAGGAAAGATCTTATAAGCCAATGTTCTGAAGCAATGTTCATGTTCTGAACCGTTATTAATAAAGATTGAGAAGACTGGGCACTTGTAATTTTTTTCTTTATTTGAGTACTTATTTGATGCGGCCCAGCCTCACCCAGACTCTAACTCATGCGGCCCCCAGGCAAATTGAGTTTGAGACCCCTGCTCTATAGGCTAGTGCGTATTGAATCAGTTTCCTGTTGACCTTAACGCAAACACAGAAAAGCAAATAGAAAACGTAGAGATAGAAAGTGACATCGAAATTGTGTTAACGTTGTGATATTTGTATCACGATCCATCTCACCCCTGTAAAAATAATATCAAACATGGCTCTTGTGGTTGCTGTCTTGTCTGAAGAACGACACGGCCGATGTATGATTTCCAGCAACAGTACTGCAGTTTATGCCGTCTCCAGGGTCAAAGACTCCAGCCGGGGTCTGACGCCAGCATACATGTAGGAGTAATCTGGCTATGAATCAAATTATTCAGGTGTGTTAGTCAGACTTAAATTGAGCTTTTAACCAACACATGTATTTATTTTGTACAGTAACCATTGTCACAAATCACTTTACACTCAGGACTGTTAAACTTGATATTTGGGCAATAACCAATGTCAGAATGTTTAAATAGCAAATTACTCTATTTTGTAGTGTTGAATTTCATTATAATATTGCATTTGAGTTATTTTTACAATTGTATTCTTGTTGTTTATTGCTGCTGGTTTCTGAGCTACAATGACAAATTTCATCTTGTAAAGGCGGGACCACGTGTCCTTGGAGGGTCTACACTGGCTCATGAATGTCTGACCCGGCAGCTGGCAGTGATTGGCTATTGTGGTGAGGCGAGTGGCCTTGTCTGTGCTCATTGCCACACAGCCAAGCCTCTTATCCCGCCTCTGACAGCACACATGGCAGTTTAAAAAAAAACAAAAAACAACACATTGAACAAATAGCACTGTGGCTATAATTGCATGCAGGAGGTTTGTATTAGTTTAATTGAAGACACAATTGCTCTGCCATCAGTTTCATCCTTGAAAAGAGGAAATCCATTTCCCCAAGGTTCAAATAATAGTTTGTGAGATTTGTGTTCATGGATAGATAAAGGGATATTGTGTCAAACATATAGGAGACATGGAACAAATATGTAGGACTTGTTAAAAAAGGAACAAAAAAAACATTATTATTGTATGTATATAACCATGTCAAGGTTAAAGAGATAGTCCAGTTTTGACAAAGTTGTATGCACAACCTGCACAGAGAACTTTCCTAATACATTTAAAACATGGCTGCTACATGACACGAGAAAAAACTGATCTCAGCCACTATACATGTATATATAAGTGTCACTGGTGGGCACGTAACAAAAAAAAAGAATGAAGATATTTCTCACTCGGGGGAAACTGAGGTTGGGAAGCACAAATCTTCAAAAATACTACCCCATTCTGGTAATACAAAGCTAAATGCAAATCAGTGAAGTATTCCTTTAACACCAAGCAGGGTGAAGGGGCATTTAGTTTCTATGCTCCTCACTTGTTGTGGTACAAACTCCCTAAACCTCTGAGGTGTCCACACACTGTCAGCACATTTAAATCAAGAAACGTTGCTGCAAATGTTTACTGCATCTTTACCAAATATTAAGTTATTTTACCTGCTTAGGTTTATTGTTTAGAAATAACACTTTTACTTTGTATTATATTTTAATTCCAACTTTTTGTTATATCCCTATACTTTGCCTGCTTGTTTGTATTTTTTTTAATTTTGTATTGTTTTTAAATCACAGCTTTACTGTTTTTATTGTATTTTAAACCCAATGATTGTATTATAATATTGTCTCTGTAATGTATTTTCTGCCTCTGTGCTGTTCATCCATTTGACACCTTTTATTTTTCTATTGGTATATTCTGTTTCTATGTACAATATGTAACTGTCAAATTACCCCTGGTCGATTGCACCCTCCCAATTGGCATTGCCGACATTATGAAGAGTGCCAGAGTCACAATGTTCCCAGTCTTGAAGAAGGCCAGACAGCTGAAACATCACTTTCAGTACAAATGTATGCCTATGGAACAAGATTGACTTTATTTTAATACTAAGTATAAAGGTTCAGGTTTATATTCAGACCACAGAGAATGCAATGGATCTGCTAGAATTGCACAAGCCAAGTTAACAACCACTTAAAATCCTATGCTGTATGTGGAGACATGTACATAAGTAATATAAGTTTGGTTCAGAG